>NC_139332.1:8746071-9347857 GCF_056507025.1 Lutjanus erythropterus
GAAAACAATGAAGAGGAGTCTGACATTGCCATGCCATTAAATCACTCCATGGATGATGAGAGTGAGGACGTTCCTCTCATCAGCCTACCCACTGCCAATGTGCATCCAGTAATGCCTCCCTTTCCTGGTGATCTCAGAAAAGAGATGACTCACCGTGGAGGTCTGGTGGGCTCCAAAATCATGAAGCGCTCATCCTCAGTTATTTCGGACTCAGGTATTGAGAGCGAGCCCAGCTCGGTGGCATGGCCCCTGGAGGTTGCACTGCGAGGCCGGCCACCTCTAGACTTCTCCAGCGAACGGGAGATTCCACAGCAAATAGTAAGTCGCCATCCGGTCCACCGCAGCTCTCTGGAAGGACTGCAGATGGAGAGCAACGGCAGCCTTCCAAGCGCAGGTATACAGGCCTCACTCACATCTATTAGCTCCCTGCCTTACGAGGAGGACCAGCAGCAGAGGCAACTCAGCAAACTGACCAAGTCAGTCTCTGCACCGCAGATAAGTAGCCCTGAAGACACTGAGGAGGACCATGTCCTGCTCAACCAAGAAACAGACTCTAAGAGCTTAGTGCAACAGCAGGATTGCTCTTCGTTGAACAGCAACCTGGATTCAGAGCAATCAGAATCATCTCTATTAGACCCAAGTTTAACAACAGATCTTGGCCATATTCTCAAGGAGAATATTAACTCTGAAAAGTCAAACCCTCCACAGTACCTGTCAGAGACAAACAGAACCAAGTCAGTGTTAAGTGGTGAGTCTGAAGTCTTGCTTTTACAAGAGTCTGTAGAAAGCCCTCATGTGAAGGAAAGTGCTGTTATTGGCAGCCAGGGGGAGAATATGAACCATCAAACACACATGAGTGGAGTAAGCGCCTCAGTGGAGGATGTGCATCTCGTTGAAATGGAAGCAGCGCCCTGCAGCTGTGGAAACAAACCATGTGTGCATAAAAGTGCAGCAGATCAGGAGAGAATTAACACTGGAGATGAGTGCCAAAGTTTCCATCAGAGCGAACCGCTTATTGTTGAAGACCCGGAGTGTCGGGATCCCTCCCCAACATCTCTTGAGCCTTCTGGGATTCAACACTCCAGTGACCTTCCCAACAGCACCACCGCCGCACAGAGGCCGAGCGACCTTACAGGGCTGATAGCAAACGATATCACATCAACTGTTGACCTTGAGGGGGTATCAGCCAATGAGAAAGAGCCTTTAGACTGCCAGACAAAGCCCACAAAGATCCCCAACTCAGGGCTGGCCTTCGTGAATAAGAAGATGGTGGAGGTGGTGAATATGTCAGTGTCCTGTGCCCCGACCTGCCTGCCATTTTCTTCTGTTCTCAGAGACTCTCCGTCCATCAGTGGAATGTCCGCTCGCCAGGCTACCTCACCTATCACCCATCAGCCCCTGGGCTCCTTCGGTATCATCTCCTCGTCTTCGCTCAATCCCCTGAACATGGATGACGAGACCAACGAGCGGATGCTAAAGTGAGTTTATGATTTAGGTAAATTTTGTGTTAACAAAGGACGAATTGTGCTGTAAATGTGTTGTAAACCCATTTTAAACTACACAGCAAGTTATTTTCTGCTTTACTATATGGGTCTGCTTTGTAAATCCAACTTCCTGTGATCTCTTGAAAAAAAAAAGAGCTGAAATATGTTACCTTTTTGTCTGTGCATGAACAGACAGAACGTCATTGTATCCCTATCTACATTTGAAGACAATGACACTGACTAACAGCCAGACAGGAGCTGTCTTCACAACACAAAAAGAGCCACAGCCCTTGAACTGCAAATTAGCTGTCTAGCAGGTAGAATGCAATTGTATCTCTGTCTACATAAAGGACAGTGACACTAACTCACAGCCAGACAGCAGCCGGCTACACAACGCATGCACAGCCACTGAGAATTGCAACCCACATTAGCTTCCTCGCTAATGTCCTCCTTATTGACAAGCACTGACACATGTTTTTTGTTGCACTTTAACTTGCTGATCATGCTGTCAATCAACTATCTGCTAAGGGGGGACATTGCTGGTGTTAGCAGTCAAGATAGCAAAATAGGTAGTCAGTTGTAGTCCTCTGAGCAGCTTAAACTTACCTGCAACATTTGTCAATTGAGACCAATTTAGTTACGTAAGGCTGAACAATCAAAATTTTATTGAAATCATAATATGGCCTACTGCAATTTTCAAATCACAGGAGACACAAAATTCATTAATGGCAAAATGAGTGTAAAATATTTTATACATCATATTCTACAGACTTAAGAAAACATCTTTGTTTGGTTCAGATGCCTGCAAATATCACACCATAATCATTTTCACAATCACAATTAGATATATTTTAAAAATCATTCAGCAATAAGTTTTTATCTTAACAATCTATAGCTGCAGTAGTTTACATTGCATTTCAGTATCTGCTCAGCTTTCGATCAGAGATGTGTGGTTCGACTCTTTTTACTGATTCATATTGGGTCAGTCACCCAGCGCTTTGTGTATCCCCGACCAGCCCCAGCACCAGAGACTTCCACTGGCCGAGCCTGCTAATGTCCATTTTTGCCATACGCTAACTTGAATTGGATAAAATCATTTAAATAGACTTTCCAAATATTATTGGACTGAATGGATCGAACTGTTACTGACTGCAGCATGGAACCCTCACCTCACAGTTTGGACTCGCCAGTAGCAGGTAGCAGGAGGGGCAGGTCAGTGAATGAAGTGGAGATGAGGACCTGTCACTCCCAAGTCAGTAAAAAGAGTTTTGAACAGTTGATTCATGACATGCACATCACTACTTTCAATCAAACATGAACACCAGACAATTTAAAAGAGGCTAAAAGCGCATTCCTGAGACTGTTCTTTCTTTCAGATACAAACCCCTAATTTGAAAAGCTTTTTCTGACTGATTTGTGGCTGCAAAAAGGGGTAGCCTTTTGTAATTTCAGTTGGACATTAAGGCTGCATTCAAGCATGTTCAAATGTGTTAGTTACTTGTCTTCAGGCAGGTGAAAATAATCCCTTTCTGACTTGGATGTCAGTAAATAATGTTTCAGAAAATGCAGGCTGTCTTCCAGGGTAAACTTTGCTGGAGTGAGATTATAATCCACACCAGCTCCAGGAAACAAGGCCAAAACACAGGGTTTTATGGGCACGTGGAAACGGCTGTTGACATCTGCAGTAGCTGGCAGTTACTCATGCTTGGAAAGCCTAGCATAACAAAATGAAGCAAGGGCAAATATGAAATGAGGAAGTCAAGATGAGGTGAAATGCCTCCTGAGTGTATTAAATCACATCAAAGAGCGCAGACAAATCCATCATGATTAGCTGAAAAGTACAGGAGCTGGAATCGGATTTGTTTTGACTCCTGCGCTGCTCATATCTGTAACCTGGCGGGATGACAGGGTAATAAAACTTTGAGAAGCTACTTGTGAGTCTGTGGGACTTTTGTGTATTATAAGCCTCTGTTTGCTCAAGACTGGGCAGTGTGAGCTAAAATTAAACAGATAGAAAATGCAAAGCAGGTTTTCTGTTATACATGCTCAGAAATAAGGGTCTAAAGGAATTCTTCCTGAAAGAATGAGATTCTACCCACAATCATCTGCTTCTGAAGAACCTTTTTTTTTTGAAGAAATGGCCCATCAAGCGTTCTTTATATGACTAAGGGTTATGTTAAGGATCCTTTTCATCCGAAGAACCGAGATTGTTGAAAGCATGAAACATCATTGTTCTGAGATTTTTAAATCATGTTTTCACTCATTAAACATCATTTTAAAGTTTCCTCAATTTAAGCATTAATAATTTTAACATAGATTATTTAATTTCTAGAATAAATCCCCAGAAGGCAAGAGGGTTTTATGTGAAACCCTTGAAATATAAAGGGTTTTTGGTAGAACCTTGTTCTTGTTAGCACCCTTAGAAGGTGGGATGGTTCTGGATAGAACTCCCAGATAGGCTGTTTTCACCAACATGGAACTAGTCCAGTTCTGAATCCTGCACTTACATTTCAACCGTTCTGAGCATTTCCATCAAAAATAAATTGGTTCAGAATCCAAAAAGTTGGTTACTAGGGTGGAACCATTACACCATAGAAGGGTTCCCTTTTTCTAAACAGGAAATTCCTGTTTAGGCGTTTTCCACCAACATGGAACCGGCTCTGTTACGGTCCATGTATGTAATTTTGAACTGCTCTTAACATTTCCTCCATAGATAAATTGGCTCAGAATCTGGAAAGTTGGTTCATGGCAGGAACACAAAAAATAACAGGTTTTCTGTGGGAACCAAAGTGAATGTCTCATGTTCTACAGGTTAGTGTGTATTGTGCAGTGCACTCTGTTGATGATATCCTTGATTAAAATGGTTCTGCTCAAAAGTGGTAGAAATGCAGGCTGGTTCACTAGATCACATCAAGGTTCAGAGAATCTTGAGCAAAACTGAACTAAACCTAATGTGGTGGAAAAGGGCCATTAGTGGGTTCTGGATGGAACCTGTCACATGGTTCTAAGTATAACTCTATGCTGGATTTCAGGAAGAGACATCTGAAAAGGTTGGTCTGAAAGGGATAGGTAGAACCTTTATATAGGGTTCCAAGGTCTGTTTCCACCAAATTAGCTGTGGTTCCAGCTGTGGTGAACCACAGTCCATTCAAGATTCAATAGTGTTGCACAATGACCTGAGAATATATACCTTGAACTGGAGTGGGGCCAGTTCCATGTTAGTAGAAAAGCCGTTCTAGTGGGACAAGCAGAAGAACCCTATATGGTTCTAGTTAGCACCATTATTTATAAGAGTGTATTTTGGAGTAAAGGGAGAAAACTGTAGTGATTCACCTCTGAGAGATGCACTTTTAGTGTTGTACAAACTTCTTTTGAAAAACAGCATCTTACATCAGCATTTTATCTGTGTGTGTGTGTGTAACTAAGATTGCACATTATTCGCTTGTCTTTGCACAATACTGGAAACTTATTTTTCAATTTATTGCTAACACACAGAACATAATCTCTCTTGTTTTTTTATTATTTTTTTCAAATGTCATTTCCTCTTTCTCCAGTTTCTACAAAGCCAAAGAGGAGCTGTTCAAAGAGTTGAGCTTTCAGGCCAGCTTGTACAGCGACCTTCCTCTGCTGGCATCAGATCTGCCCTACTTCCCCCCTGAGGAGGACGATGAGGAGTTTGATGACGGCATTCACCTCGTGGTGTGCGTCCACGGGCTTGATGGTGAGTTCTGGTTCACTGCGGACCAATTCCACTGTGAGAACGAAACATCTATTAAACTGACACATACTGTACACTTTTTTTTTCTCGTTTTTTTAGATCTTAGCGTCTTATTAGCATTGGAAATGTAATATAGTCACTGAGAGTATGTCCTACAAAATTAAAATATCACTTTGTGCTATGTAGTCTGTGAATACTAATTCCTTAAAACAAATTCCAGGTGTCTTTTAAATGATTAATGGGCACTCTTCATAAGAGCCAAGCCAGAAACTGTATGTCTAATTTCCTCTTTGCTTCCAGGAAACAGCGCAGACCTTCGGCTGGTGAAGACTTTTATCGAGTTAGGACTGCCGGGGTCCAGGCTGGACTTCCTCATGTCTGAAAGGAACCAGGTACATCTTGTAGATGACGACGGCGATATGAGAGAAAATTGATAACAAGTCCAGTCACATTTTACTGAAAGTGCTTTAAGGCGATTTGCAGAGCGCTGACTGCTGTGCTTTTTCCTCTCCCTTTTTCCCTCGCAGACCGACACGTTTGCAGATTTCGACACCATGACGGACAGGTTGCTGGATGAGATCATTCAGCATATCCAGCTGTACAATCTCACCATCGGCAGGATAAGGTCAGACGATCGGCTTTAATACTCTGCAACATACACATTACTGACGACTCTGGTTTTGATTTATTTTGATTGATTATTTGAATCAGAAAAGAAGCTGTCATCAGCTTAAAGGGATAGTTCAGATTATTTGATGATTTATTTGATTTGATTTATTTAGTACAAATTAAACACATAAACCAAACAACATAAATAATAATAAAAACATGCAAGGAAGGCCAAAAGCCTACAAGGCGTATCTCAGGTCTCCCTCAGTTATAAACTGGAGCAAATCAAAGTGCAATCACAATTACTGATTACAATTTTGAGTCTAAACATTTATATTCAGAACTTAAAGTCCCCTTTTTATAGCATAGGTCTCACATGGTAATATGAAAAGAAGTAATAGAGGACTAGAAAACAATGATATAGAAAATAAGTAGTACAAGAAAAAAGATATACACAAAAAACAACAGCAACAACAAAAAACTCTCCCATTTGAGTAAGAAAAGTCTATCCATCCAAGTAAGTAAACCTTAACAGCCTTAGCAACAAAAGGTATTTTAGCCATTTAAAAACCACCTAAAAACATTTACTATCACTTTATATTTTCACAGCTTTATTCTGCTGTTTTATGAGAAAAATAGTGCTCTCTAAATACAAACCAAACTCCATAGGTGAAATAAGTAATTTTACCTCACAGAACGCAGAAGTTGCTGGTCTACTGCTGCCTCAATCTGATAGGTTGTTTGTGTTATTGTGTGACTTTGGTGAATCTGAACTCTCCTTTTAAAAAACTGAAGTCACACAAGAAACAGATCAAGGCAGCGGTAGACAAACAACTCCCATGTGCTGTGTGGTAAAATTACTTATTTCACCTATGGAGTTTGGTTGGTATAGAGAGAGCAATATTTGGCTTATATAACAAGCGCTGCCTGTCAGAAAAGGCTGTCTGACAGCAAAGTGTTGAAAATATTCTAAATATAGCGTACAGTTGAACTGATACTGATTTTTTTTTTAGGTAGGTCTTCTTTAAGTGCCTAAAGTAGCTTTTGTTGCTGACTGTCCACAACAGTCCATTTCTTAGCTTCTGTGCAGGTTCTCCTCTCTGCTTCTTTAAACTGCAGGCATGTCGACCACCTACTGCTGCAGGTAATACACTGATTATTGATAAGTACTTCATACAACCACACTTCAAATAACTTCAACTGTCCCTTCAAGCAGCATTTTCTTTGGTCAGTAGATGGCAGCAGAGACTGTACAATGACACAAGGGCTCAGCATGAATGAGAATCACTGTTTCATGATAATATATGGTCTGTGTACACTCAGAATGGGTTAAGTGGCACAAAATGGATGAAAAGCTCTTATCATACAGTGCCAATAAGTTTCTGACTTTGACTTGATAGACTGTACTCCTTTATGCCGCAGTGTGCTGCCTAGTTCCAATCAAATTAAGCTATTCATCTTCCTGCTTAATTGCCCTCAATGTGCCAATTTATTTTTTTTTGTAAGAGTCCCTACCCAAGTTTCTCAACTTTCTTTATTGCGGCGTATTCTCTGGAGAGAACGTATCAAAGACAAAAGCAATGGACTGCCACAATAGCATCTGGTTCTTTCTACATTTCTTCTATATTTAGTTTGGTAGAAGACACATGAGAAGGAGCAGGCATGGCGATGAGGGATTTTGGGTAGAGCTGTAACAGTACAGTAATTAAACTAAGTGACAGACATAGCTTCAAGAATCTAATATCTCCCACTGCTGGGGAGACGCTATTAATTTGTATGGTATGTCCTCTATGTGAGCATCATTAAGTTGTCATTGCCTTTGAGAATGTTTAAACATTTAACAAGTTAATGAATTTTCTGTAATTACCAATGCAGTAGCTAAATTCTCCAAATAGCCTCCATCTGAAGTAGTTCCTAAACTCACAAATAAAGGTTCCAAAAGTGTTCTTTTTGAATGGCTGAGGTTCTGCCCAGAACCATTTGCTTCTAAGTAACCCCCTTTTTAACAAAGCTAAGGGTTCAACTGAGAACTTTTTTCATGCAATGCACTCTTACTGGAAGAAAAAGTTCTTTAAGGATTGTTGAAATCCCCGAAGAACTTTTTTGTCAAGAGTTCATCAAAGGGTCTTTACACCCCAATTCCAAAAAAAGTTGGGACATTGTGTAAAACATAAAGAAAAAGAGAATGCAATGATTTGCAAAAACTTTTCAATCTATTCAGTTGAATACAGTACAAAGACAAGATATTAAATGTTCAGACTGATTAATTCTAAGAGAATAGCAGAATTTTACCACTGTGATACATCACTTTTTTCTTGTAATAACACCCAGTCAGTGTTTGGGAATTGAGGACACTAATTGCTGAAGTTCTGAAAGTGAAATTCTTTCTCATTCTTGCTTGATATACGACTTCAGGTGCTCAACGGTCTCTATTGTCATATTTTCTGCTTCATAATGCACCACACATTTTCAATAGGAGACAAGTCTAGACTGCAGGCAGGTCAGTCTAGTACCTGAGCTCTTTTTCTATGAAGCCTGCAGAATGTGTCTTGTAGAAATAAGCAGGGACGTCTCTGAAAAAGATGTCATCTGGATGGCAGCATGTGTTGCTCCAAAACTTGTATGTACCTTTTAGTATTAATGAGGCCTTCACAGATGTGACAGTTACCCATGATGCCATGGGCACTAACATACACCCATAACAACAAAGACTCTGGCTTTTGAAGTTTGTGCGGGGAACGATCTGGATGGTCCTCCTCCTCTTTAGTCCAGAGGACACAACATCCATAATTTCTGAAAGGTGGAATTTCTGGATGTTGTTGATATGTGTCTTTCTCTTTGCATGGAAAACGTTTAACTTATATTTGTAGATGCAGTGATGAACTGTGTTCACTGACAATGTTTTTTCCAAAGTGTTTCTGATCACATGTAGTATTATGTGGGTTTTTAATGCAGCACTGACTGAGGTGTCAAAGGTCACAGGCATTCAATAATGGTTTTTGGCCTTACCCCTTATATGCAGAGATTCCTCTGGATTCTCTGAATCTTTTAATGATATTATGGATTGTAGACTGCTGGACTGGTTGCCTACGCACTTTTTTCACAAAGTGGTGAACCTCATCCCACCCATGCATGTGAATGACTGAACCTTTTAAAGATGCCCTTTAATACCCAATCATGATCCTGTCACCTGGTACCAGTTAACCTGTTTACCTTCTGAAAGTTTCAGACAGATGTTCCACAACTTTCACAGTCTTTTGTTTCTTCTTCTGTTACAGACATCAAATTCAGAATAAGTGTATATTTACAAAAAACAAGTTTATCAGTTTTAAATGAAATATCTTGCCTTTGTTCTGATTTGCATGTCATTGCATTCTGTTATTTACATTTTACACAGCATCCAAACTTTTTTGAAATTGGGGTTGTAAAAAGGTTCTTGTAAGAACCCCATAGGTTGGTTCTCAATAAAACCCTTTGAATATAAAAATGTCCTTGGTAGAAACCCCTGGGTAGGTTCTTGCTAGCACCCCTAGATGGTGGAAAGGTTCTGTAAAGAACCCCCAGTGGAACCATGACACCATAAAATTGTTCTTTGTATAACTGCTCATACACTCTTAGAAATAAAGGTGCTAACTAGAACTGAAAATTATATAAAAAAAGTGTCCCCATAAGATCCCTTTTGGCTCTTAGGAGAACCTTTTATGAACCCTTCGGAGAGTTGTACCTAGAACCTAACATTAAGGGCTACACGTGGAACCATCTGAGAAAGGTTTCACTCAGGGGTCCTACAGGTAACGTCTGTAGTGTAATGTTTTGACTTAGAACCCTGTTTTGGGGTTCTGCACAGAATCTTTCCATCTTCCAAGGATGCTAACAAGATTGATCCCCTGGGTTTTACTGAGAACCGTTTTATATTCCAGGGGTTTCATCTGGAATCCACTCATGGCGTTCTACTGAGAATCCTCTAATATTGCAAGGATTTTTTTGAGAACCCTCCCAGGCCCTTTTATATTTTGTTACAAAGAACCCTTCACAACAGTGGTTTTTTTTAACAATCCTTGAAGAACTCTTTCTTCCAAAAAGTGTTCTTAGGATTGAAATGAGTCAAGGAACCTTTAATGAAGCCTTCCTGCAAAAAAGGGTTCTTCATAAACAAATGGTTTTAGGTAGAACCTCAGCTCTCAGGAAGAACCCTTATTTCTAAGAGTGTAGGAGGTTCCGGGTGAAACCTTGGGTTGGGTTCTAGGTATAATTCTCTTAAAGGGTTCCAAGTGAGACTTCTACCAGGAACCAAAAAGGTTCTCCTATGGGGACAAGTTGAAGAACCCTTTCTCGTTCTATTCATCTCTTTTATTTGCAGAATGCAGAGTCTATAATAAGACACTGCACAGTGTCACAGTACTGTAGGTCAGCAGCGTTGGAGGCTCTGTTTTTCCAGCCTCCCACTCAAGTTGCAAGTTTATCTCTGTGAAAGTTGTTTGTCTTCGTCCACCAGCTTCATCGGACACTCCCTGGGGAACATCATCATCCGCTCCGTGCTGACGAGGCCTCGCTTCCGCTGCTATTTGCCCAAACTGCACACTTTCCTCTCACTGTCAGGCCCACACTTGGGAACGCTGTACAACAACAGCACGCTGGTCAGCACAGGTGAGGCACACTGCAGATGTGCTGTATTTACAATGCTGTGCGGCACTGCGTTTCCACGTTTTGTGCTCCTCAGCAGCATCTTCTAATCTAAGAATATCATCCATGTGTTGCTCAGGTCTGTGGTTAATGCAGAAGCTGAAGAAATCCGGCTCCTTGCTGCAGCTCACCTTCAGAGATCACGTCGATCCACGGAAAACGTTCCTCTATCTCCTGAGTCAGAAACCAGGTACCGGCTGAAAGCGAGCAAATGTGAAACAGAGACAGTATATTGACTGCCTCACTTAAAAGACTATTACTTGAAAGACAGTCTATTCAAATATTCATGAAAATGTTGTCATCGTGTCTTTTTTGTCAAATTTCTGTATGTGTCAGCTCGCTAACACTCAAACCCCTGCCAGCGAGCTGAGAGAGGCCTGTGAGAGGCCTCCCCACTGTGTGAGTGGAACAAAGCAGTCGTTTGTCACACAGGCTTGAAGAAGATAAGCCTGAAAACACTTTTTTACCCCTCCAGCGCTGTGGCAGGCTGACAAAATGATCCAAACCCTGTCATTGGAAACCCACCAGTGCACTCTCTTAAAAGCACACTGACAGGAGACTTGAGAAAAAACGCAGTTTTATCGTATCAAGTCTGTCATTGTATTTTGTGATTGTACTTTGCGTTTTACAACCAATTCACTCCTTTCCTCTGTCTTCCTCTCTCTCTACCTTTTTCCCCCTCTCTCTCCCACACACACACACACACACACACACACACTCTGCAGTCTCGTTTACCCGTGTGTTTTGTGTCCTTTTAGGGCTCCAGTTCTTCAAGAATGTGGTGTTGGTGGCGTCTCCACAGGACCGTTATGTTCCTTTCCACTCTGCAAGAATAGAGATGTGCAAAACTGCTCTTAAAGACAGGACCACAGGTCAGAAGTGCATGTATTAATGCTACACCGGATTCTCTTTTCTTTCTCTTTTCACTGTTTCAGAACAACAATCCAACTCTCCTAAAGGCCCATTTATGCTAAACATTAGATATGCATATGGATATGGATGGAGCCTTCTGTACGTTATGCAGAAATACGGTAATAAGTAACCAGTATTTCTGTATATTTACAGATATGGACAAAACAGTGAAGTGCCGTTGGCAGTCATAGGGGCAGTGTAAAATATATTCCAAGCAAGACATAACCACAGAACAACAAAGCAGTTTTAAAAATCCAAAAGTACTGGAAATACTGTTTGTCATAAGTTAGTCGTGATATATTTAATGGATGCACAACCTCCTCCAGCGTCACCATGTTTGTTGTTGTTAGAAACTTTTAACTCGTCTTCTTCTTTGGGGTAAATCTTGACTCTGAGTGGCGCCGTCTAGAGAATATATTGCCTCTATGCATGAAGTGACATATCTATTTTTGTACATGAAAGAGGCATAATTGAGCCTTAATATCTATGCAAATACTGAGAACCAATCCAATAGCAGTGTTTCTGTAAACATCACTGCGTGGACATTTTAATTTGGGATTATTTCAAGTGACATGTAATTTTTGAATGAAGAAATAACACATCGTCTTCTTTAAAATTTAAAGTAAAATCATAAGCAATAAAATGTACCCTTTGCTTAATTTAACACACTGATTTTACTGCTTCAGCCCTATTTGGTCTGGTACGATCAAAACGTTATGGTGGCCATTGTTAGCCAATTTTAGCATGCTTCAGATAGATATAACTGTGTAACCGTTACTACAGATTACTACAAAGTCAGTCCATTGACTCAGTACTCTGTCAGTAGTATGGCTCTTGTTAATTTATTACACTTTGTATTCGCACATATTATTATCCTGTAATGTCCAGATGTGGCCACATTGCCCGCTGTTCAACAAATGTACAAAGGCTCACTTTAAAGTCTATAAAGTCCATCAATGTATTGTCAAATATTTCCGAATGAAACAAGACAGGCAGTTGTGACAAAATGTTGGGGGGAATTTGATCTGCATGTCCAAAAGTGAGTGTGTCATAACCTGCCACACCATGCTAGCTAGCTAACTACTGAATCTTAGCTCTGTGCTGCCATAACCCAGCACTGACAGCCATACAAATGGTGTCGTTTCTTTAACTGGAGTGGGTGATTCTGTGAAGAGATCATATATCACATGGATCTGGGCATCCAATTTCTTTCATCTTTGGGTGATAAAAATGTTTTTCAGTGTTTCTAATTAAATTGGTGAATCTCCAGGGGAAAATACAGATCATTGCTAGTGATGGGTAAAGGATTTTCTAAATGTAAAGAACTGTAGCCAATTAGGGATATGTTACCATGTGCTCACCATGTCCTTAAAGTGGTATTATGCTTGTATTACCCTCACTAATTATCACGTTATATCATGTTTGTTTAGTCTTTACAGACAAATGAAACATACACACCCCAAATAGTGGTAATCTGTGGAGGGTTATGTGCCAGACTATAGTATTTCTTGGGTGGTATTGGAATAAAAAAAGATCATCAGTTACACTGTAGGACTCACTGTAGCTTTCCTCGTTTTTTGCACTGAAGGGCCGGTCTACACTGAGATGATCAACAACCTCCTGCAGCCGCTCGTGGAGGCTAAAGAGTGCCGGCTGATCCGCCAGAACGTGTTCCACGCTCTGCCCAACACGGCCAACACCCTGATCGGCCGCGCCGCCCACATCGCTGTCCTGGACTCTGAGCTCTTCCTGGAGAAGTTCTTCTTAGTGGCAGGGCTCAACTACTTCAAATAACGGTGCTAGCACTGCAGGCTTATGGGACGGAGACTGTTGATGGCTGGTAGAGCTGTTTTGGAGGACGAGGTCTTTACCTTCACTTTGTACAGTATATTCAGTGTATATAATCCCTGGTATCCAAGAGGCGAGGCCCGTATATCCCATTTGTTAGGATTGTTAGCAGCTGTTATTAAAGATCCGTGTATTGTGACTGTTGAAATTGCTAACTCAGACGTCTGAGTTTGATGTGTAGCCATGCAAAACAAAACATCTATCACAGGATTGATTGTAGATGTTTTGTTGGCCTTATGAATAACCTCTCAGCCAGAACACTAACAGACGCTAATTGTGGTCGAAAGCATTTAACTACTTTCCCTTTAGAGATGGTTTAAAGCCCGGATGATTGAATTCTTCTTTAAGGGTTACACCGATGATAGTCTTAAACTATCCTTAGAACTGAGGCAATAGATGCGCAGCATTTATCCCCTTGATTGTACATGAAGTATTTTGTTGTACAAAACATAGATGTTCCTTTATACAGAAATGAATATATTGTTTAAATTATTTATTTTTTATCTGCTTATGTGTCTACAGTGTAAGTAATCCATCTAAATGTGATCTCTTGTGTGTTGTTATCATCAAGTCTATCAAATGAAAATCAAAGTATACAATGGAGGCAGAAGTGTTACCCCATGTAGCCTATGATTCAGTCCAGTGCATATCTGCTTTTTCATCCATTTACTTCTGTTTATCTGTCAGCCAGTTCATCTCATTGACCATGACAGAAGTGTATGGTTACAGCATAAGTGAGCAATATAGTGTCTTTGATACCAGATTGCTCTACCCGCTGCCTTAGACTTCACTTTTTAATTGACTGTTTGCACTGAGAGATTGAAAAGTTGATTGACCAGACTGATGAATTGATCATTTGCCAAGCCCAGCCCACAACAATAGGTCCTTCATTTCAGAAAGAGGTAGACAGAAGCAGGAATCTTATTTCTCTGTTCGTTTTGTCTAAGGTGCTTGTTTTGTGCAGACTTTGGGACTTTCCAGTTTGAAGCAAAATAACAAGTGTGAAACCTCCCCATCGCCCGAACCAATCAGCCAAAGAAGTGGTTTCAGTCTTAATCAAATTAATCCATAGCTTGGTTTGTTTCTAGTGTGAAAATGTTTTTTGGAATAGTCCGGGCTTTTGACTAATTTTAGGAAGTTCTGGCAGGCTATTGTCAGAAGTATAGGAAGGTGAAACCAAAGCTAAACATATGAAATGAATACGATGTAACAAATATATGAACCTTGGTTTGGACCTTGAGGTGTGAAAGTTCCCTTACTGTCGCTAGCTACATGAGTTGGTTGAGAAATCTTTCTCCGGCTGACTACTGTACATTAAAAAAAAATAAGATTTTGTCCAATTGTAGTTCTGTTTGGCTGGTTAGCTAACATATTAACTAATATTTCAAGGAGTATGTTTATGCTTTAACATTAAAAAAAAAAAGTTTTGCAAATGTACAATCTCGAGTTAAACTGATTGGGTTGCTGGATTGCTAACTTTCCCCAAATCCCATAAAGAGCAGGGCACAGCAGCTAAAGTTAGCCTAAACTCTGATAGCATCCAGGACCAGCTTCACACAAAAGCAACCTCAAACCTGCAAACTAATGTAACATAGCTCTTAATGATCTGCTCCTTGGCCTCGGAAATAATGCTTGGTTACTACTGCAGGTAGTAAACTAATTAGCCTGACATGCTAACATTTTTAGGATTGAAAATGCTAAATAAAAGATGCCACTCTATAAACTCTTTGAATGCAGAACATGTCTTATACGTACATGTACAACAAATCCACAGCTTGACAGGCCTGTTGTTGATAGTTATGGTTGCTAAGCTATGATTGGGCAGCTGCTGTTTAGGGGAGGAGTTTGGCAAATGGTCAATTCTTTGATAACATTGAAGCAAACCTATAACATTATCTCTATCTCTATCTATAACACAATTAAGATACACAACCTATTTCTATTTTGTCTCTTGAATCATGAGACAGTGGGACAAAAACAAGCTTACTGATATAATTAAGAGCAAATATGCACACATAATGTGAAATAAAAACACATTATCCATGACTGTACTATACAATCCTATGGTCTAATGACCATCACTTTGTTAATGAGCCGTTTTAAATTGTAGATTAAAATTGTCCACACAAGGATAGATTCCATAAGGCACTTTGAAATTCATTATTTCTTAAATGATGTAAATCAGGGTGTCATTGCTTTTGTTTTACTGGGATGATTTTGCATAAAACAGACCCACTGCCAAGATTCTCCTTCACACGCTGTCATGTTGTTTTAACCAAGTTCAATATGATGCATGATGAGAGCAGGGAAGCACCGTGGTAGCAGACACTGTCTCGTGTTGTTGAACATATAGGATGCCATATTCTGATCATCTCATCAGCAAATGTATGCTTTTTAAAAGAAAAAAAAAAATCCACAACCTTTGCTGTCACACTCAAGCGTGACGCGAGAGATGTCGTTTCCCAGCATACAGCTGAGGACTGTTTCCTCATCACCGTGCTGTCCATCAAATAATGTTTACATTTTGACATTAGAGAACTGTTATCATAGTGTTGCCACAGATGTCTCATATCCAGCGCTGCATATGTAGTTATGTACATACAGAGAACTATATTTAACCTTTGCACTGGTTTGATGGCAAGTGCACTTTATCGACAACCTTGAATCAACCTCCACTAGCTTTACGAAGTCTAAACCGCTAATTTTCCCTGTGTGTTTTCTTGCTTTATGCACTGCTTCTTTATATGTGAAGGTCGCATCCTGCACTTGTAAAAACTGACCGCGGCTGTCCGTCTCCGCCGTTCAGGCATTGTATCATCTTCAAAGAAGGACAAAAGGTGGCGTCGCAAAGTGCTCTTTTTTTTCTTTTTTTTTTTGTTGCTGCGGCGCTGCACGGTAAGCAGAGTGTCACCGTGATTGACTCTAATCAAATGGGTTCCTTCAGGGCAGCAGAGATCGCTCTCAAAAAGCCACTAAGCAGAGCTGTGTAAGCAATCTGTAGGAGCTGCCATGCATCATGCATCATTTCTCAACCCCCACCACCCCCGCCCTTTTTAGCGCGCGCACACACACACATACACACACACACACTCACATAGTGTATATAGATGAGGCTTTAGCTTGTTTGCGTTTAGGGCCATGTGTGTTTACCCAAAGGGGTCAGCAGGAATCGACGGAGGGAGAAGAGTGTTTGTGGTGTTGAGATTGGCCCCTTCAAGGGCAAATGCAGCTTTGAAATTGTTTCATGTGTAGATGGATGGCTGTCCTGTAAAGGGTTTCACCTGAAGACGCCGGATTAGATCAGAAAGAATTGTATTTACATTAAAGGAGCAATATGTAACAATTGGACGCCCTAAAATGAGAACAGCAGTCCACATAAAGTGAGGAAGCTCAGGCAGGCAGCAGGAGCACTGCAGGAGCACAAGACGAGTGCAACTCTGTAATTTGACCGTAACAAGTGATAACTGTAAATTGATCAGCTGTTTGTAACTCTGTTCATGGAACTCAACAGTGGCGTTCTGGAAGTGAAACTCCCTTTCATATTCTGAGTCGAGGATATAAATTATTTGTCATAATTTTTGTAACCATCCAAAGTAGATTCACCACAAGCTATGAAATGATGCTCCTGTAGAAGCCTCAAGTCTGAATGATATCAACCTTGTTCTCAGAAAAATATTTTTATTTGTCTTGGATAACTACTACAATACCCACAATCCAGCTGCCACAATTTTTTTTTAATTCACAGACTCAAAAGTTTGAGGTTATCAGAGCTTAAATATTTGGAGTTAGCATTACATATACTCACTGATTACAATAAAATGAAAATTTTTGATTAAGCCACCTAAATTTTTTTTTCAGTAAATGCAACTTCAGCTCACCTCTCTCACTGCAGTAAGTTAATGGAACTGAATACTTTTTATTAATTATTTCATTTTCAATAAAGTTTATATAGATCAAATTATGAGTTTAATAGACACAAAGAAAGAAAATTCTATTGGAACATGTTTAGATTAGTTGAACTCATGAACAAATTTTAAGTCAAAATTTATTAGTTTGAGCATTTGATTTTACAGTGTGACATCTCTGATTGGCGGACAAAAGTTAAATTTAAGAAGTGGTATCATGCACCATGGCATATAAGATGAGCACTTCCTTCACTCTTACCTTTACCTTTTTTTCCCCAATCTCTTTTTTGGGAATCATCAAATATTTTATGATTGTGATTAATCTTGTAGTTGGCTGACATGGTTCCAGGATGAAAAACTACTTATATAAGGATTTTCTGAAACGTCAGTGGAGTGAATGAATGGGAAATTTGCTTCCAGAACACTCTGGAGCTGGAGTTCAGCGACTGTCTGCCTTACTGCCTGCCAAACCCCATTAACATATTGCTCAATTTAATCATTATAAACATCTACTCCTTCTAAAAGATTATTAATGATTTTTTACAATCCATAAACAGACACTAATTAATTCAGCAAACATTCGGCATTAATTTGAATTCCAATTAATGTAAAAAGGGCAAATGATAACAGTAACATTATGGGCCTGAATAGAAATTTCAAGACACCGCGACTGTTGCAAGATTTTCAATTTGGCATGATTCTTTGTTCTCTGTTGACATATCATGCTCATATATTACAGATTTCTCCTTTAACTCCATTCTGTAGAGCCGAGTATTTTTGTTTTTTATAACTAAATATGTCTGTACATGTATGCTGCTGTAATAACCGAGAGTGAATTCAGAGGTGATCCATAAATCCAATAGATCCTTTGCAAGTGCTGTCAACCTTCAAAACTAGCTGACTTGAACCTTTTTGTATTTGATTGCCCTTTACCGAGAGTCCTGTCCATGTGTAGTATGTATGTGTGAGTATGTGTGTGTGTGTGTGTGTGTGTGTGTGGAGGGTGGAGGAGGATGTGTAATATATGTGTGTGTGTGTGTGTGTATGTGTGTGTGTGTGTGTGTGTGTGAGAGGAGATGTGATATCATCGTCTGCTTCATGTGTTTGAACTGAATGTAAAAAGATGTTTGATTCACTGTGAGGAACATGTATTTATTTCATTCTGCAGTTCTTTTGCTGAATGTATAACATGTAAAGTACAGTAAATACTACTTCATCTGTGCCAATACTACTCTAATATTTTTCTATGTTGCTGACTGTACTGTATGTATTCCTTAGTAGCTTGTGTCCTATGTAAAAATATAAATACAAATATATATATAGCATAGTATTATTATAACAGATATGATGTTAAAATAAAAATGTTCCTTTTGCATTCTGGTTTTGTTCACTGTCTTTCATTTTATTTGCCAGGGTCTGCTGGGGTCCGCTGTAAGAGACAAATGTCTCAGTGAATGAAAATGCACTTTTAAAATAATTGAAAAGCTTCTTGAACTTGATTAAGACTTTCTTAGACACCTTTTAAATAACAACATATAATACATTTATCATTTACAAACAATTTGGAGTTATCTGTAACATGTGAAAAAATATTTTGGTTTTGGTTTTTCAAATTAAATGTCTGTATGTCTAACTATCCCCCATCAGGTCTAGTGTGACATTAAAGGCAGGTGATTATTAAATGGTTGATGGTTGATTGTTATTGCAGTTATGTTTTGACAGCAGAACAAAACAAATCTTTTTTGATTGCATTGGCCAGATGTAACTATGTACAAGATCTCTGTGAATGAAGCTGCTCAGTTTCTGAGCTCATTATTTGTGAGCCAGCTGATATGTTTGACCTGATGGCAGATGTGATCACGCAGTTTAATGCAACTATTTTCATTAGTTCATCAAAGTAATGTAACTGATTACATTTGTAGTGGTGGAAAAAGTACTGAAGATCTGTACTCAAGTACAAGTACTGTTACATTGCTAAAATATTACTCAATTACAAGTAAAAGTACTGGTGTTTCAAATATACTTAAGTAAAAGTAAAAAGTATTAGTTACTTTTAACTGCTGATGTCACAGTCACCTCTCCAGGGTTGCAAATTTTGTGCATTTCCCTGAACCAATAGTTGAAAATGCTAATAATCGATTAATCATTAATAATTTATGAGATACAAAACAATATTTTTTTTGGTCATTTTTTTTATTTAAGTTGAAGTTTAAGTTTCCTTTTTCAACAAATGGCTCCATCGGGCAAAATAATGTCAAAATAATGGGTGTAATTACTGCCATGACTATTGATTAAATACCCATGAAAACATTTTTAATTGGTCAAATTCTTAACAGCGATTAACTGATTCATGATTGATCATTAACATCCTTGCTCCAAAGGTGTACTGCCTCAGCGCTCGGATTTGTTTTGCGTCCATATGTCTGTGTTTTCATTGGCCCGTTTGCGATCAGATCACCTGACTGGCTACAAAAATGCAGATGAAAGGTGGAGGAAATTTCTGCAAGCCTGACTATTCATCCCAAGTGCAACACGATTAAGTGAACAAATTATTAAGCTTTTAAAAAAAATCATGCCACAGCAAAAAAAAAAAAAAAAAAATGTAATCAATATCAATTGAACATGAAAAAACAACAAACCTGGGTGCATTCAATGCTAAGAAAAAGAATTTTAGAGCTGAAACCGTAACACTGCTGCTTCAGGATGGATTTCAGGTCGACAGCAAGCCTGAAGAAGCAGGAGTCATTTCAGAGAGCCGGAGCAGCAGCTAGCCTCAGGTAAGATATGATCTGTAAACAGTTCCAGCTGTGTACGTTTGGTTCATCCTAATCTCACAGGAGGCGGGTCACCCGGCTGCACGTCTGAACAAAGATGTTTTGTGTAGACTGCTAAAGCTTGATAGTGGAATTCTGTCGATGATGTGAAAGCTTACGTTGGCAGCATACAAGTATTATTAAAGGGAGAATTAATCACATGAAAAATAAAAAAAATGAATTAAAAGCCTGAAACCTCACAGCTCTGATTGACAGATTGATTGTGTTTCCTCGGGTTTGATAATGAGCATTTCAAATAAACGGGCATGTTTTACGCAGTGCAGTGACGTTAGAACCATTTTCTGATCTCATAAGGAGAATAGTGTTAAATTTCCAGCTTTGAAAAATGTTCTTATCTCACACTGTCAGCTGGTCACAGGCATAACAGATCTGATTGGAGGACAAGAGGCTGAGCAAATTCAAAAGAACCAATCAAAAGCAACATTGAAATTTTGAGTGTATAGTACACGTTATAAAAACACATGAAACACACCTAACATCTTATATAAAGGTGTTTGTAATAAGAGTTAGTTAATAGGCAATAAGGCTCTCATAGGATGCTTATAAACATTAATCTGTTATAAGACTATGTAAATGTTAGTAATAGCATAATAAACATATTTATTGTGAAATTATAAGACATTTATAAGCACTTATAAGAAATGTATTAACAGTTTATACACTATAGACAACTATATCATTGTTAACCTTTATTAAGCTTTTGCTGTCGCCTTGTTAAGATTTCATTATGCATTTATTAGCAGTTATTAGCAAAGCCTGAAATAATGAAAATGAAAAATCACAAGTAACTGAAAGTGCAAAATGAAGGATTAATTAACTTTAATAAGCACTGTTCAAACTTTTGATACAGCCAAAACCATAGTTAACTGTTAATAAGTGCTTAATAAAGGCTTAATTAACCTTAATAAGCACGGTTCACAGTCTTGATCTGGCACCCCCAAAATTCATATTTAACTGTTATGCATATATATATGTGCATATTTCACTGCTAAAAAAAATGAATAACAAAGTATGTTAAAATCTTGATAAAGTAACAGCAAAACCTTAGTAAAGGTTTCACAATGATAGAAAAGTTAACTGACCTAAATAAATGGTTTTGTAATGCTATTATGAACAATTGTAAGAAACTGAGGACATTCTCAAGCTGTCTATAAACTTATAATCTAACAGTAAATATGTTTATTATGCTATTATTCACACTTACGGTCTTATTAGTGCATATTAGTATTAACATGAAGTGTTACCGGAATATATTTAATGTTTCATAAATTAAGGATCAACATTTTTTTTAAATTAACTTTTCCACATTATGGCTGCCGAAGACATTTAGTAAGTTAAATTAACCTTTTATTATGTTAGCTTTTCTTAATTTAAAGTTAACTTACTTTTGCACTTAATTCCTTAATAAAAAGACTCTTTGTTTGTACTTTTGTCTCAGTTGTCCCTTCTTACCTTTTCACTGGTTACTTTTAATTATTGTTACACATCTCATCCACTAACCCAGACTTGGGAGTTATAACACCAGTCAAAATGTTCATAGTAGTGGACGATAAAAAAGGACAATATTTTGTTTAAAAAAAAATTAAGTAAAAAGTTTGTGTTTAATCAAATGATCACTCTCTAACTGACATACTCATTGCAGGGATGCTGGTTGGTGCCTGGAGGAACATGAAGGAACACACAGCTCTCGTGAGTTAATCCTCCTCTATGTGAAACAGGTTTTAAACTTATCCCACATTTCATCATATGCTGAAAATACCTTCATTTCAAGTGAAACCATACCTGAACATTGAAATCTTCCCCCAATTTGAGAAAAATAAAGATTAAGGTCCACTCAGCTTCTTCTGTAGCTTTACTTCATCTCACAGTCTTCATCACAGGATGGAGAGATCTCTGTTTTCAGCATGACCAACATCTGACAGCAGACACACAACAGACATAACATAATAACAGCCCATATTTAGTTTAAAATATATATTTGATTTTACAGTGCTTCAGATATGTCTAATTATACTTAATATAGTTGTGAGAGCATGCAGTTTTAAAATATAGCGGCCCATTCAGGTGCAATTTGGGATTTATTTCTATCTATTTATATTATCATAATAAATGGGATTCATGGTCAGAAACTACAGAAATACATCGGTTGTGAAAAAAAGCAGAACTGTCCTTTTTTAAGCAAAATAACTCTAAAGGCAAATGGGCTACTAACATCCAAAGATATATTATTTCATATTTTCTGTGGTATGAAAAAAAATAAATGTATGCTGGTTAAAATATTCAAGTTATTCCACGCGAAACAACATTGTAATACTTGATTCTGATTGGTCCATTACATCATTCTAAGGTCAGTTATTTCTGTGTAACAGATCGTCGCTCTGAGGAACATAATGATGTAATGGGTGCAGTCCTGATCATACACTCTAGAGGAGCAAAGAAATCCATGAAATCAATTTTAAAGTATTGATTTGACAGGTCAAATCAAAATATAGATACTTGTTTAAAAAAAGAGAGAAGTACTGATCAGACTCAAGTAGAAGTAATAAAGTACCTGGGTCTGAAATGTATAAAAATAAAAGTTGTCCTCTGAAGGACATTTCTACCAACTGTTTATGTGCAATTCTGACGGAACCTCATGGTTCTTTGGGGACAAATCTCTCACTGTATTTCATCTTGTTACATCTTTTATGTCGTATTATTAAATATTATTAAGAAATTTTAGATTTTTTCTTTAGTCTTTTGTCTTTTCCTGTCAGTTTTCATCATTTTCATCTTGTTTCATTGTTTTTTTTTGTTATGTCATTTTTGTCTCATTATGTATTGTTATATAATCTACTCAAGTAAAGAACAGATACCTGAAAAATCTACTAGCGACTACAGTAACAATGTATTTGTACTTAGTTACTTCCCCTGTCCTGAACATACAGTTACAGATATGCACAGAAAATATTATGCTGATGGCTCCATTGATATGCAAGATTAGCTGCAAACATGAGCTGGTGGAGATAATAAAAACTAATATAAACTGCTGTATGATCTGTTCTATCTGCCTGCAGATACTGTATGTAATTATTGAAACTGTGTCAGATCCATCAACTGACTGTGTGCTGCCTAATTTTTCCTAAAAGGCCGATACAAAATCAGAATACTCTCCTCTCAGACCAATCCAGTGTACTGCTTCAGCCAGGCTGTCACCCTGTCAGTGTCAGTGTCCCTGAGTGGTGCTTGTGTTGTGTGCAGATATGTGGCTGTTTCCTGCCTCCCCGAGCCTTCGGAGTCTGCATCTCTCATTGGATTACTAGCAGACCTTGAGTATAGTGACCATCTAGATACACAGCAGCAATGACAGCTATCAAAGCCGGGGCTGATTCATCTCGTATCACGCCTCACGTCAGCGGATCATGACATACCAGGTATGGAATTAATCTGCAGACTCTCTGGTTTAAGAGGAGACAAAACTTTTGTATGGATGTCAGTTTTGGAGCCACAAAAAAAGGCCAAAATGTGGCCTGCAGCATACTAGGTAAGCCTTGAGAAATAAGGGTTTCAAAAAGGTTCTTCCTGAAGGGCTGATATTCTGCACAGAACTATTTGCTTCTGAAGAACCCTTTTTTGAAGTGTTCTTTGTAAGACTAAGGGTTCCATTAAGAGCCATTTTCATTCGTTCACAAAGAACTCTTTTTGGAAGAACAAGTTCTTCAAGGATTGAGAGAGTTTGTCAAGGGTTCTTTACAACATATTATAAAACTCTTGGTAGAATCCCCTGTGTGGGTTCTACATAAAATCCTTGGAATATAGAAGGGTTGTTTGTAGAACCCACTTGGTGGGTTCTGGAAAAAAATCCTTGGATTATGAAAAGGTTCTTTGTAGAACCTCTGGAGTGTGTTCTCAATAAAACCTTGGAATATAAGAGGATTCTCTCGAGAACCCAGTGAGTATGTTCTACATGACGCCTTTGGAATTTAAAAGGGTTCTCTGTAGAATCCCCTGAGTGTGTTCCCGATAAAACCCTTACACTATAAAAGGGTTCTCTCTACAACCCAGTGAGTGTGTTCTAGATAACATCCTTGGAATACAAAAAAGTTCTTTGTAGGACCCCTTAAATGTCTTCTAGATAAAACCTTTGGAAAGGTTCTTCTTGTCGGCTCTCTTAAAGGGTGGAAAGGTTCTGGATAAAACCCCCAGAAAGATTTCTGGGTGGAACGATTAGACCATAGAAGGGTTTTCTGTAGAACCTCTTATAAGGACGGTCTGGGTGAAACCTTTAATATATGGCTCTTTGTATAACACTTTATGTTGGTTTATAAGTAGAACTTGTTGAAAGGGTTAGAACATAAACCATTATTAACGGTTCTAACAGGAACCAGAAACAGGTTCACCTATGGAGACAAGCCGAAGAACCCTTTATGGTTCTAGTTATCACCTTAAATTCTAAAAGTGTACTGTCTGTAGTTATCCAAACTTTATCAGATCCATCATAAATCAACTGACTGTCTGTTGCCTAATTTTTCCTAAAAGACCAATACAGAGGCACGGAACTGTCGGTGCAGACCAGTGTACTGCTTCAGCCAGGCTGTCACCCTGTCAGTGTCAGTGTCCCTGAGTGGTGCTTGTGCTGTGTGCAGATATGTGGCTGTTTCCTGCCTTCCCGAGCCACGTGCTCCGCAGAGGCAGATTTGTCACGGCCTTTAACTTCTGTCTGTGTATATTCTATTAACGAGCCCTGTTGTGGGACAACAATGACTCGCCATTTGTATTGTCCGTCGGTGACACCCGCAGTAAACGAATCATAGCGGCAATCCCCCGCTGACGCGCCATTTCAACTGCATCAATTTATGACTTCCAGGTTTGGGATACCCCGGGGCTATAAATCCAGGCCACAACAATCCATACTCAATTTGATTTCAGGGTGTTCTTTCTCATTCCACCGTCCATTTGTCACTGCATGTTGAACTCATGATCCAACTGAGGCTAGTTGGAGTCCCTCTACTTGCTTTTTTACCCTTTTTCTTCCTCGCCTTGAAATCAATAGAGCTCATTTTTCCACACCGACCCTAAAGACATCACGGCGAAAACTGATGAGGGACCCGCGCTCACACATAGTAATGCATTTCATTTGCTGCAAGTTAACAGCAATTGCTCGGTCACATTCACTTATCATCAAATGCAATGAAATCACAGCAAATAAAAGCAGCGCACTTGTTTACAGCTCAGCTCTCGCACAAACACATCCCCTCGGAGACCTATCTTATTCTGCATGTGTCGCTCCTCCTCTGCGATAAAGTGGAGGAAAAATGATTTTGTCATTAAATCCATCACTCTGAGTTGATTGAAGCGGTGTTCATTCCATTGTTTGCCTTGTGAAGGAGGGAAACCATTAGTCCCAGAGTGATACTTTGGGCAGGCATCGTCAATAAGCAAGCCGCCAGTGGGAGTAATTATTGCTGCATGAAACTGTCGGTGCTGGAAGGTAATAAGATCTCACATGGTCTCATTATCTCCCATGACACTGATGAGCAGGATTTCACACCTAACTACCAGGAAGATAAAGCAGCACAAAGGCAGCAGATCTGGACTCTGAATGCGGCTTTGAATGATGTCCCTCCATCTTGATGTTTTTTAATCTGGAAGAGTGAAAGCGGCTATGGGGGGAAAGCAAATCGCCACAGATCTTTCTGCACAATCATGTTTGCACAGTTTGTTTGGAGGATTTTTTTTTTTTCTTTGAAAGGATGTTCCAACTAAGAACACCTTGCCACAAAGTACATGTTTTCAAAAACAAGTGTAGTCTCTTATTATGACCAGCAGGACTGTTTTTTTTTTTATTTAAGGCACTGCTCCATTACACAGAGTGACCATAATGGGGGGTGACAGGGCTGTAAATCAATACCAGTAACTCATTTTTGGGTTTCTAAACTCATTTTCTCCCCTGTATTCTGTCTTGTCATTGGAAAATTATACTGTATTTCAAAGAAAGTGTTTTAAGCACGCAATATTTAAGCCACGAGCGGTTAAAACAATAACAAAAGACATGATTTGATGACATCGTGAAGTGGCGTGGCATTATGGTAGTTTGGGATAATGTAAGCATACATATAACAGAATTTATAATATAGGTCTAACATTCGTAGATATCTTAATGTGAAAATGTCACATATTATAGCTTTAAAACTGAAAAAGGGAGCCTGCAAGTATGATATCGGGGTGTGATAGTGTCTGCAGACTGAGAAATATATCCTAATCCACAGGAATCTACCATTTTGCTTTATTTTGAATATTGCACAGTAAAAAAAAAACCAAAAACAAAACGTTTTCTTAGTTGGGCCTCTTTTTCTTAATCCAAACAAAGATATTAGCCAGAAATGACACATCTACATTCTCAATTAGTACATCAACTACAGATGAACAAATCAACAGTAATCCCAGCAATTCTCGACACTAGTTGTTTTCTATTTTTCCAAGATATATAATATTCTATATGTATATACACACATTTGTTGCTACAGATTATAGAACAAGGCTTGTGCATATTCTTATACTATTGTTGTACTTTATGTTATGAATTGTAGTAGAAAGTACATGTTTATGTACTGATTTTCAATTTTCTTTCTACACTTATATATTCTCTACTCTTGTATGGGAGCATCTGTAACGTGAGCGATTCTGCCCTCCCCCAGGGATCATTACAGTCTTTCTGATTCTGAGCTCTGACAGCTGTGATCAGAACTAAATGCAAATGTGGGTCTGCTAACATGCTCACACTAATACTGCTAACATGCTGATATTAAGCAGGCATAATGTTTACCACTTTAACCATCTTAGTTTGGCGTGTTAGCATGCTAATATTTGCTAAATAGCACTAAGCACAAAGTAGGCCAAGTAGGCTGAGGCTGATGGGAATATTTTTGCAGATATTTGCTCATTCATATATCAAAGTACTGACTTACAATTTTGATCTGATTGTGGCACTAGATGAAAAGTCAGATGATCACCACAGGACGGGAATTTTGTGCCCCAGTCAATCCGCCCAACGGCTGTTGAGGCATTTTCTAAAACTACAAATGTACAGAGCCAGGCTTCTTGTCTCTCATACTTTATGCTAACTTACAGCTAACCACCTCCCAACCCCAGCTTTGTACTTGAAGGATCACAAAAGTTATTAGGATACACGTTTGAGGGGGCATGAAAATTACATTGCAATCCAGTTGATTGTTGTTGAGATATTTTATTCTTGAAAAAAGTGGTGGACCGACAGCCAATCATTCCTACTGCCACGCAGCTAGCATAGCTAAAAGTAATGCTCAAAATGAGCAGCACAGGCTGAAATATACTGATATATGGGTTGTGGCTGAATAGTCCTTTCTGCTTAGGAAGGTTCCAAACTGAATGAAGTGACCCAGACCTCTATGATAAGAGCTGGTCGAATTCTCTGAGGAAAGGTGCTTCACTGCTCTATCTCCTTTACTAAAGGACACACTGGACCATCATTTACAAAAAAGAGAGGAGATAATGCCGTCTCACAATTCCTTTCCACAGCAACATCGTGACACACCACTCAGCTGTTCACGAAAACAAACTATCAACATCAAGTCCCTCTGCAGAACATTGTAGATGAATTTTGGACAGCGTCTGCTGTCTTTTCCTAAGCCCTAAGTGAATTTTCTTTCACGTATGTCCTTGACCTGGAGACATTTTCCATTGAGATCAAGGAGACATATTTAGGAAAAGACACAGGACATAATTGTTGTGAGTATTTGACCACAGCATTTGTCTGGGAATGGGCCAATCACCCCACAAAAAACAATGGATCCCACACTTCCCATAATGCATCTCGATAACATTTGTCTTTATATTCTTGAGCACTGGTTAAAGTCAACATTCTCATTCGTCAGAATTATTATTTGGGGCCGAAGTATGCCATGTTATTTTAATGTTTACTCAGTCGTTAAACTGTTGAATTTAGCACGAGCATGTTGGAAATATTGCTATTCCCACAGGCTGGGATGATACTGGTCAAACTGTGTAATACTGGGAAAAAGTTCTGTGGAAGTTTATACTGCAGTGTGAGGTGACCCTGTTTGTATGTGTGTTGCTGCTGTATATTAATTTACATGATAAAACGTCACAAAGACGATGATATAACTACATGTGAGAAAGAAATGGTCAAACTGCAAGACTTCATGTGATTGCCAATGTTGTGTACCCATTTAGATAAGAAAATTGATATTAGGGCTGAGCAATATGGCTTATGGGAAGTAACTAAGTACAAATAATTTGTTACTGTACTTAAGTAGATTCTTCAAGAACTTTACTCGAGTATTTATTTTTCTGACAACTTTTTACTTTTACTCTCTGCATCTGAATACAAATATCTGTACTGTCTATGTAACGGGACAAAAAAATGGGATAAAAGATGGAAAACAAGATGGAAAATATGTAACAAGACTAAAAACAATGTAACAAGACAAAAAACTATGTAAAAGACGTAACAAGACCGAAAAGAATTCAGACTAAAAACAATGTAACAAGATGGAAAAACAGCATAAAAGACAAAAAAGACATTACAAGACAAAAATAAACACCATAATCTTGTGTAACTTTGATTAACGCACATTTGAGTCACTCAGTGCACTGTGGCTGATTTAACTGATAACGTGCAGTTTTTTCAACTAATCGACTGGTTGAAGAGTGACTCTGATGACATCACTAGGGTTATTTTCTTAGAATCAACTTCAGCCTCTGAAGACATTTGCATTTATATCATCTATGACTGATAAACTGATATCAATATACTCACTGTCATTAAAAATACTATAAAAGAGTTTTCTTTTTTTGCCATAACTTTATATTAACCAACCAGCTTCCTCTACTTGTTCTGAGAGGCAGATGTTATGCTGCTGACATCATTTTCTAAAAGATAAAACCTTGCATGTCCTCACTTTAGCTCTCATCTGTTGATACGGCTAAAGTAAGGCCAGCTGCTGTTCACACGGCACGCCTCCAGCCTGTTATGAGGTTGAGGACATCCGTCTCCTCACTCGACAGGTCGAGATCCCCTCGGACAGGAGTCCATGTCTACTCCACAATTAGTGTCTGGTCTCCATCAGGAAATTCTGCCAGCGCTGTGTTTGAAGAGAAGTCAAATTTCAAGCCAGAGATTTTCCTGCAAATCAAAGAGAAGTCCTCTATCAATCATTTGTAGTACGTTTTCCTGTTTGAAACAAGGGTCAGTCTGACTGAATTCCTTGTGAATGAGTGATAGATGCTGGGATCTTTCATTTTGTAAGATCATTTATATTCTCAGACATAAATATTCTCCCGATTTCCAGTTTTTCTCTCATTCCTTCACTTGCCGTGGACATTTTGTTAGTGTCTCCAGCAGATGGTGCTACTACTCTCTGTCCTCGCCTGTTATGTGACACAGGCTGCGGTTATTAAAAGGTTCAGAAATGAGGCTATTTTGCAGTAATATGAGTTTGTCAGTAATATGAGACTTAAAAAAAAAAGACACAATACCCTTTAAATTGTGATAGATTGTCTTATTGCATTGAGGTTAGGTAATTTTTTGCTTTTTCAGAGCTGGACTGATGAGCTGCAGAACAAAAAGTGTGTGTGTGTGTGTGTGTGTGTGTACGTGTGTTCAGTCTTACAGGTATATCTATCTGCTGCCAGTGAGCTGATGTAAGCCTATAGGTCAGACACATCTCTAATGAGCAGAGCAGTGTGCGAGACCCGGTACAGTGCAGAGCTATGGGCAACCATATTGATCCAGAGACATTTAACATTTACTGTAGCATCCGTGCTGGCAATAAAGTGTCAAGATGCCTCCTCGTCTCAACGGTAGGTGGTTCGAGGACAAGGTAAAACTTCTGATTAACGAAAGTGAGAATAAAAGGCTACGAAAACACGAAATCCGTTCATCCGGGCGCCGGGAAGCCAGCGAGAGTTTGTTAATGGAACTTTTCTTTTCACCTTTCCTCAAGGTGACCAACCTTCTCTGGTGCTGGATAATAGCGAGTCAACTCCCAAAAGTGATTCCAACAATACCCGCCAATTTCGCAGCATTGCTGGTGAACACACTTCACCAGTCACATCCATATCATTTCTCAGCTGTGGTGGGCTGTAACTGCAGAGGTCAGTGAATCCTGAAACCAGATATATCTGTGGGGGATGACAGGCTGTCAAGACACACAGGGAGAGAGACGCTAAGAGCAAAGAGAGATGGTTAATATAGTGTCCAACAATGCAATTTGAAAGAATTTTTGATAAATATGCTATTTGCTTTCTTTCCTATAATTACATGAGGAAATTGATATTAGGGCTGAGCAATACGGCTTATGAATAATAAATTGATATTTTTAGGTTCTGCCACTTAGACGATTTACTTGAGTATTTATTTTTCTGACGACCTTTAACTTTTACTGCCTGCATCTGAATACAAATATCTGTAGTTTCTTAGAAACGCAACAAGGCAAAAAAAGATAAGACAAAAAAAACAACATAACAAGACAAAAAACAATGTAAACATGTAAAATGGTAAGAAAAGATATAAGACAAAAAACAACATAACAAGATAAAGAACAATGTGACAAGACCAAAAAAAGAAAAAGCAAAACATGTGACAACAAAAAGAAAAAGAAAAGACTAAAAACAACCTAACAAGACAAAAAACAATGTAAGAGACATAACAAAACTGAAAAGACAACAAGACTAAAAACAATGAAACAAGATGAAAAAATGTAAATAAAAAAAAAAAAAAAAGAAACAACCTAAAAGCGACCATTGTGCCAACAACAGTACTATTCTGTATGTATTCTATCTGTAAATTCCTCAGCAGGTTGATGTGATTTCCGGTGCTGCGGTGTAGTTAAAACTACATGGAGTTTAAGTTTGACTACAATTTGCTGTAGCTGGATGGTAGTTTAACTACACACAAATCTGTCACGTTTTCAGGAGTTAATTACTTTTGTCATGTAATTTAGGTAGCCAATAACAAACTACATATTCATAATATTCTCATGATTGTTTTTTCACACAATATGACACAATACAACAGTTCACTGGCCACAGTTGACATTTATTGACAATCACCTGCTATTTGATTAAAATCACTTGTGGTTTGCATCTAAAATGTGCAATCAAATGCTATGAATTTCAAATGGAGATGTAAGATTTTCCTGATTCCACCTCAGCAACTGCTGAGCCTCTACGATCGGGCTGTCCTAGTCCCTAAATCAAACACACCTACATTTTACTCAATATCATTTTAGTTATACCTCTTTGTATCTATATGAGTTTCAAGAGTCAGATTGAAAGTACTTTCAGTTTGACTGGCTATTTTTATTTATTTTTTTAAAGAGTAGTTGAGATGTAGCTTATGCAGGCTATAAATAGGTTACATATAGGTTTGGTACAGTACAGTTTAAAAGTACTTTCCCAAACACTGGCTATTTATCACATCATTTTTACATGCCAGTTTTGCTATTTATTTATTAATTTACTTTTTTTTTTTTTTAAATCAGTCATACTGGGATGTGTTTAGCCTAGCTTAGCATAAGGAGTGGAGGCAATACAAAATGGCTACCAGCCATCCTTGTTCTTTACAAAGTCAGAACACACTTACCAAAACAACAAATAAAAATCTTTTTTTCAATTTGCATCTTATTCTCATAATTGTGTTTGATCTGATTATTTATTCTACTATATATATTTTTTCTGTTTTCTACTACATTTACTACTACAGTACTACTACTACTTTACTACTTCAATTTAGCATGACCCATTAGGAGTAAATCTAAAATAGATAAAATGATTTGAGTGGCAACATTTATAAACCTTGCACTGCTTGCCCCCTGTATCCTTTAATGTTGTTGATATGTGCTTTTCACTTTGTCACTTGCTTCCAGTCTGTATGCTAACCTACAGCTAACCACCTCCCATCTACAGCTTTGTATTTGAGGGACCAGTGTGTAGGTTTTAGTGGCACTTAGCATTTGTGTTGTAGATGCAGACCAAATGAGTACTGCTGACCTCACCTTCATTTCAAATGTGTGAGAAAAGGCCTTCTTCAGAGCCAGAGTTTGGTTTGTCTGTTGTACTGTAGAAACCTGAAGGTGCAACATGTCACCGTCCATGGTAGAGGATCCACGTCCTCTGTAGATATAAAGGGCTCATACTGAAGTAGCAAAGACACAATATTTCTTATTTTCAGGTGATTATACATGGATGAAAACATACTTATGAATATTAAACTTCATTTCTGCCATAGATCCCATTTTATTTTACAAACTGTACCTTTTGTCTTAATTTCTGTCTGTCAACTTTTGCATCACATGCGTCTTTGGTGACAAGATTTTCATCCATCACTTTCCTCCTCATCATCATCCATGTAATATGTGGATTCTGTAATGACAGTATCATCAGAACATGACCTTCACATTTACCCATCATGGCTTGCTGCATTGTTAATGATGTGTTGTTTCCGACGCAGCACAGCTACTGTATCTCCCTCAAAGCCTTGGGGGGACACGGAACAAGCGACAGCATGTGAGAGTCTTGAGGGAGTTTCAAAGCTTGTTTGGTTAATCGGTATAAAAAATGTAAAAATTGAGATCTATAAATATTCATTTGGGTCTTTAAAAGACGCTGCAGGTTCTCTGCGGCCGTTGGAACGAAGAAGGATGCACATAAATCACAAGTTTTACTCATGCAGAGAATGTGGAAATGAATTCCCTGACAAGGATTCAGGACGGTGGAGATTCAGCGTCTTACCAAAAAAACGGCCGGATGGAAAAGATAAAGGCAGATCTGGCACGGGGGGGTTTATAAAATATGAAGTAATCTCCCTGTAATCCTAAGAGATCCCGGCATGCAAAGAAATGGTAATCCCATGTAATGATAGATGATCCTTACAAAGGTCCACTCTATCATGCAAAAGAAGAGGCAGTGAAAGAAAGGTGAAAGAGGATACAGCGTGCTAGAAAAAAAAATATCCATATGGGCTTTATGTCTGGACTCTCAAGTAAGTCATCATGACTTTCGCCCTTCAACAAAATCTGCTGCGATGGCAAAACCACAAAACATGCTGAGCTGGAGATATTGTGTCTTGATATGTTCTGAATCCATTTCATTTTTAACGACAGATTAACCTTGATCCCGCATATCTCGGGATTATCCACTCAGTGACAAGTGCATATGGTGTGCTTTTCTGAAATGCATCCAAATCCAGCATCACAGCCACATGTATTCACATTTTTTTTTTCCTCCCTACTACCCGCCCCTCCCTCCATCCAGATCTGGAGCAGGGCTAGGACTCTTGGGAATCGACGGCGCCGTCTTTAGATGTCAGGGGCCGCTGTGATCCTCCTCTGAACATCACACGGCTCCTGCGAGGCAGAATCACATGCTTTTCTCGCGCGACATTTGTCCTCCAGATGCATTCTTGTTTACCCGTGTTCCTCGCTGAAGCAGTCTCAGTCGGTTTCTTCTCCGGCGACGTGGAAGCCGCAGAAGTGAGAACTCCTTTAACTTTCCCCTCATGCGGAGCTGCAGCGGTCCTGTAAGTGCAACAGCCCTGCAGGCCCGCCTCGGGCTGCAGACGCCGGCGACGGGATACACACGAAATGAAGATTTAAGATGAGGAACTGATAACCGCGTCACAATACAGACAAGTCTTTTATATCAGAGAGTTCATCATGCAGAGAGTTCAAACTTCAAAACACATCAAAACAAAATTCTAGCTTGTCTGATTTCTTTATATTTTATATTTCATATATAAAGGATGACAGAGGGTTGAAAGAAACAACAGATCTAATGTTGATGAGTCCGGCTTTTTTGGATACAGCTGTTGCTCTCTGCTGTATAATAGAGTTTGTTTTTCGCTGAGCTTTTGTTGCTGCCAGGGATTAGAAAGGCAACTAAATTTGACACCAGACTTTCTTTTGAATAAAACAACAACTCTGCAACATCTCAGTCAGTGTGGATGTGAAGTTGAGCAGACAGGGTTACTTTAAAAATGTATTCCCATCTCACTAATCCTCTGTTAAAAATGTAGTCAGTAATGTAATCCAAGTATCACAAAGTAACTTGATTACTTTGCATTACTTTTGGATTATCTCGATATAAATATGGTGAAATTGTTGAGCCTAATATAATGTTTTTAGGGCTGCAACTAAAGATTATTTCATTAGTTTGGTCCATGAAAAGTCAGAGGATGGTGAAAAATGTCGATCATGGTCAAGATCACGTCCCCAAATGTCTTGATTTATCCAAATTAATTATCAAAAGAGGACTAAAAACAATTCATCTATAAATTAATCCTGTCACAATTTTATCACTTGAAAAATGAAGTCAGTCAAAACGTCAAGGCTTTCCTCTAACGATTATTTTCATCATCAATTTATCTGTCCACCATTTTCTCCATGAATCAATTAGTTATTTGGTCCATAAATTGTCACACAATGGTGAAAAAATGTTGATCACTAAAGTCCAAGATGACGTCCTCAAATGTCTTGTTTAGTCCACATCTCAAAAATATTCAGTTTACTGAGTAAAGAAACCGGTAAATTTTGACTTTTTTTCTTTAGAAAGTGACTTAAAACAATTAATTGATTATCAAATAAATGCCAGTTACTTTAAGACTCAGTTAATATCAGATTTATCATTGTGGGTCTAAGTCTTTATGTTTGTTCTAACCCGCAATTTCCATCAGGGGCGGCTGCGTCGCGTTACGTCGCGAGCGATTCAGTGCTTGTGTTTCCATCAGAAGTGCTGCTGTGTGTCTCACAAGCAGCTCTCCGCTCCGTTCTGCTTCAAATACGTGTCCAGTCTATTTTTGACAGACGCCGCGTCAATTAGCACAGAGCAGATCGAACAGGCAGGAAGTCAGACACAGGAAAGGCAGCGAGAATCCAGTTCCTTTTCACAATAAAAGACCACAGTGCAGACTCAGGATCACAAAAACAGACAGAAAATAAACTATTTAACCATGTAGCCTGCTGATCCATTGCAGAAGCACAAAGAGCAAGAAAAGAGGACCTAACCAACAAAATCTGAGCAAGTAAACATAATCAGGTGGGCAAAACGCTCCGCTGCTGAAATGCTTCTGAAACACTGCTGGTGGGCGCTGCAGCCGTACGGAGGACGGATCAGAACCACGGTGCAGATGTGCCATGTTTGGTGCATTGGGTTTTTTAACTAATAAATTCAGCTATAGGTCATCTGCAGGCATCTGTTTGCAAAACAATATTAACAGGGAAAATAAAAACCTAAATTTCAGTGTATTCAGACTTCTATTATTCAATGCCAGTAGCACTTACAGTGATTCTGACTGCTGCACAGCGTTTCCTGTCAAAGATCAAACAACACATGTACACAAAATGGTTCAACAACAGCTTTCAGTTTACTTTGGGTATACCTCCCATAGACATTTTAGGCTAATTTATATTAATTTACAGGAAGGAGGGTCTACACATGCAAAGTTAACTTCAACTTCCACAAAAGTGTCCTCATCCTTCCTGTGGACAGCATTTGGGACAGTCAGGGACTTAGGCGTGGGCATCTAAACCTTTTTATCAGTCACATCTTTTGAATGGTGAAGGCCAGATATCGTGAGCACCAGCAGCATGGGAACTCAATAAAATGACTTATAAATATGCCTTAAAGTAATAGTTTGTCATGGAAGATATGCTTAATTGCTTCATGTGAGATGAGGAGATTGATAATACTCTCATGTTTGCCTCTTCAAAATGAAACTGCAGCCAGGAGATACTTAGCTTAAAGGTTACATATACAAGATTTTTGAACATTTAAGGTCCACTGTGCAAGTTTTAGGGGGGTTTATTTGCATAATGTAATGTATGTTTCATTAGAGTAATCCATGTTAAGGCTACAAAGACTACAAATTTACATTTACTTACATTTTTATGATTGGAAAATGTAAGATTTTTCATTTTAGGCCCACAATAGTGATAAATTAAAATTAATAAAATATTAGAGAGCCACTGTTTAATCATTTTTTCAAAGCCACACAGAACCACTGAGGTCAAAAAACTGCATGCGGCTCCAGACCGCAGGTCGCAGACCCCTGTCCGCAGGCTTTGAAGCAGAGTCAGACGAGGTGTTTGCAATCTTCGAACTCACCATTACATGCTACTAAATCCTACACAGTGGTCCTTTTATGTGTAAAAATATGAGTGTGCTGTAATCTGAGCTTCTTTGTTCATTGTTTTGGTAGGGGTCATTACTGACAGATACTGCAGATGTTTTGAATTTGTTCTGAAAATGCTGTACTCACTAGATTTCATGTTGTATGCATCCATCTTGGTTTTGCGTTATCTTTTTGTGTCTGCACGACTTTTGGTGTAGACAAGCATGACAACAGCGAGAAGTGTCCACGGAAGCACTGACCTGATTGGTTGAAGTTAGGCATGATAGACAGATGGTTCATCCAATTTTTTTTTTGAATGCTTGCCCTTTTCCAAAAGTTTCTAAGAATGACTTCCCAGATGGTTCTGTGTAAAAACCATCTAGTGTGTCAGGTTAGTATACAGCAGCTTTTTCACTTTCTCTAATGTTGACATTACAAAATTAACTAAATGTATATGCTATCTGGAGAATAATGTCTGTCAAAAATACAAATAAAATAATTACAAATGTCTTTTGACCAGCTGCCTGTAATTGTATTCTTTTGACAAATATCTTTATTGATTTTTGTGACAAGAACAGAGAGCAAGAATACAATATATGTAATAAACATCAAAATTTACTTCCCCCTTTCTCAGCCTCTGGCTCCTAAAGTTAAGAGAAAAGAAGGCGAAAAACAAATAAGAAAAAAAGGCTGACAGACAGGCAATAAATGGGAGGAAGGAGAAATAAGAAAATAATACATTTATAAAGAAAAAAAAAAAGAGGAGAAAAAGAACAACCCACAGCGGTCAAAACACTTATTGCATAAAGCACTTATGTATAAAATAGGCAGAGTATAAGATTGAAGAAAAAACCACCAAGAGGATGTAAAAGTAAGTATTATAATGATGCATGTATTTAAAAAAAAAGAAAGGTAAATCCAACAAATAAATATGATAATGTTATCTCAAGGCTGGCGATATAAACAATAAAAACATTATAAACTTATGCGAGAGAGGAGAACTCCTCAATAAACTGATATGTGAGCAGCAAGTTTTAACAAACATTCCTGTGTCATCCCTCCTTGAGTATCTAAGTGCAACAAACTCCTCAAGTCTCTCGCCCATTGAATAAATGTGTAGTGCTGCTACAGGTCAGGTTCACAGTATTTATTTGAAACGGAGGTAAAGGTTCTGAGGGGGCAAGACCAAACCATATGAATAAGTGTTGCATCAGTCTGATGGCATCTATCAGAGACAGGGTTCATGTCAGGATATATCTTAGCAAGTCTTGTCTTTGTCCAATAGACTCTGTGAATAAGTTTCAGTTGAATAAGGCTATGATGAGCACAAATTGAACAAGTATAGATTTTAGAAACTTCATTAAATGTTTCTCACACAGTGACAAAAGATCTTAAAAGGTGTGGAAGATTGTTTTTGAGAGATCCCTTTGAGCCCTTCACTATACCAGCCTCCAAACACATCATCCATTAAAGCTGCAGTAGGTAGAAAGCCTAAAAACAGTCTCATCTGAGTTAGATTTCATTTTCTCTGTCTTGAGCCCCTCCTACAAGCAAGCAGCATACGTCATGTCCACACATGACAGTTTACCAACGCAATCATGAGCGAGCATGGACCAGAAGACATCAGCTGTGTGTAATAGAGTAAACACCTGAAAATACGAACAGCAACAGAGGAGAGAAACTACAGAAGTACTGAGTGTTGAACATAAAGAGACTTTTAAAAACGTCTTTCTCTCTGTTCTCTCTGCACACATATGAGCTGAGAATCACAACACTCGCTTGTTTGAGGGGAGAAAAGGTCGCTTGTCATGATTTGCCCACGGTCGGCAAGACATCGTCACATCCTGCTTGGAGACAGGACAGGCTTGCTTTATCCCCACTCCAGGTCCATCTGGGGCGCTGTTGGCACCATCAAAGCAGTAATGGAAATGCAACTCAGCGCAACACAGTTTGACTCAGTGTGGCCAAAAATGCCAGTGCAAAGCCCCATGTTGTGTGGATTTCTCCTCCGGTCAGCATGGACAGACTAATTATCTTAATGTAAAAAGTGCAGTCAGCTCACAGCTCACTAATGCACACAGGTTTACAAGAAAACGTGAAGATAAATCCACTTTTTAATCCCAAAAGTTTAGAAGAACAATCGCTGATCTTTTGTCTGGGCGGTCCACAATTTCTTTGTGGATTGCTCCTGCAAAGTCTGAGACACAGGGGTGAAAATAAATCCTATTTTTAATCCCAAAAGTTTAAGTTTAAACCATCACGGGCCAGATTCCCCAAAGGCTGGAAATGCACCTAAGAGGAGTTGCAGAAGTCTAGCTCTGTCTCAGACCTCTTGATTTACAATTCACTGAAAGATTATTATGAAATTATTTCTCAGTGACAGCAAAACAAAGTTGTCTACCATAGCTCTAAGAAAGGAGGGAAAAGCAGGTTTTTGCAAAAGGTAAGAGGATTGAGACTGATTGCAGATCAAAATCTCCTAAACTGGGCCATTTCTGAAGAGATTGTTTCACCACAGGGTTCGAATTGTGCGAGCAGAAGCTAGAGGAATAGACGAGGACCAAATAGTTGAAAATCAGGCAGGTTTACAGGATGCTTCCTCCATTTCAGCCCAAGACGGGATCCAGTCACAAAGCCCATAATGGCCCGGAAACAAGCGAAAATGACTGTGGATTTTCGCTGACCAGTTGCCTGTAGCTGTATTTTAACATGAGAGAAAAAGGGCAAATAAAATTAAATGCGAGTTTGAGTGGAGCTTTCATTAAAATGTTTCAGTCTGCTGGTGTTGCTGCAGTCTTCACTTTGTGATTTAGGCTGATTAGAGCTGCGTATCCATACATTAAAAAAAAAAAAAAAAAAAACGTATAAAAAGCAAAATCCTGACTTCACATTTCTTCTTTTTTTTTTCCTCAATGCTTTTTTCTCCACCTCCTCTGGGCTTCCACAGGGATAAGTGGGGGGAGGGTGGATTGAGATGGATGGAGGGACAGATGGGGGAGGATGGGCGTAATAGCTGCCTGGGTTTCTGTAGCAGTGCCAGGGTGGCCATGTCTGCAGGACCTCTCAATAAGACACGGTACACAAATTTTCTCATCTTTATCTATGCTCACCCCCCGTAATCTGTGAATATTTAGCTGTACATATGCAGGTAAATAATTAAGCATCAGAGTCTAATTCAAAGTTAATTAGCAGATTAGTAGATGAAGGTCAACCTCAAAAGACTTCACTCGCCGTACAGTTTCATTAAGAATGAGGAAGAGGAGCAACTGGGATCCATCAATTCTAAACATGCAGCCTCCCCTGCTAATACAGTTAATTGGCAATTTGATTAAATTTCAGAATTGAATTGAAGAGTTGGCTATTCACCCTTTTCATTTTACACAGATATAGTTTTCTCTCTCCACACTATAAAAGAGAAGTCTATTAATAAAAAGTAATATAATTCTGAGCTAATTTTTAAAGCTACTGAGCCGTTTAATCACCAGCAGCTGTGGATCCTCTGTCAAGGTAGTCGGGACAAAAGATTTTACCAGGGATTACTTTCAAATGTCATCTTTGGTAGATATTTCACATTGGAGTGGAACTGAACAGTTTGCATTGTTGGTAGAAGTGCTCGCAAGAGGAACCTAATAAAGACACAGTGATGTTGATAGGTACGTGTCCTGCATCACTGACAAATTCAAATTTGAGACGCAGTAAAACCTACATTGATGCATTCAGGGGACACACCCTAATTTTTCCCCATCAAAACAGAAATAAAAACAAGACACCCCCCCCCCCCCCCCCCCCCCCACACACACACACACACACTCCTACAGTAACAAAATATTATTAGAATGGGGTAAACCTATATTTTCAAAGGGTTTTGATTTTCATTCTTCAATTATATTGGGAAAATATAAATTAAAAGATCAAACCCTTTGCTAATAAAGGGGCAAAACTCCTAGTTATTACATGTTTTATTAAATGTAGACATCACTTCTGTCAGATGGAAACTCTGGAGGATTTCATGTCTTATGGATTTGACAAAATGGATTTTTTTTTTTCCATTTCACAGCATAGTCATAGTGAGCTGCCAAAAAAAAAAAAAAAAAAAAGCTAAAAAGTCCTCTTAATGCTAATCAAAATGCAGATTTTTAAACCAGAATTTATAGTTAGCTTTGCTTTAGAAAGGCTACAGAGTTGACATGTTATGGTTAATACACATCTGATAGCAATATTATTTAATGAAGTTTACCAGTGCTTGAGCAGTATTCCCGCCTTTTTTAAACCCGGAAGTGAGACGGGGTCCTTAGGGTACAGCTAAAACATTGCAAACCATGATGACAGTTAGTATTGAACATCAAGGTGTAGTCCCTCCCCTTCTGGCATGCCCCATGGGACCTTGCTTTGTAAAAAATGATCAATAAAATATTATTCTTATTCTTATTTGTTGAACCAGCTCCAAAATTATTTTCTGTGCACATAAAAACTTTTGTGTTCCAGCTTTTTTTTACATCAAACTTTTAATTTGAGTGAGCAAATTTGGAGTTTACAGTGATACTTTACATACGAGGTACAAATGAAATGCAGACTGGGTACCTACTGGTAGGTAGAAGGGAAGAAGTGCCAACATTAAAGGATTTAAAACATTTTAATTTAGTGGAACAGTATGGATTGCTGGCAGAAATGCTTACAAGAAGAATCAAATAGAGACATCGGCTCAAATGCTGATGATTTTGAAACATGAAGCCTCAGTTTGCCTCAGTGGAGACATCCAGCAGGGAGTCTAGAAGAGGGAGGGATGGACCGCTTTATGAATTTGAAAGGAGGGAAAAAATTATGCTAACAGAAAGCTGTGTTGGCCTCCTCAGCGCAGGCTTCATTGTACATTCATGCTAATCCTCGCAGAGCAAGGCAACCTGCTGGAATTGCTGCTGGTGGTGGAACAGGAGCCCGGGTTACGCGCTCTTGCATGGGATGTGGACATCAGCCCTTTGCAACCACTCCCGGTTTCATTATCATCGCGAACATGCCGAGCTGTCGACGTGAGGTAGCTCGGAGTCGGAAAACAGGAGAGGAAGAGAAGAAGAAATGCAGTGAAAGCCGTGTGAGGTGAATTAATGAGGAGGAGGTGATGAAAGGGTTACAGAGAATTCACCAACGCGAGAAGACAAAGAACAGCCAGGAGTCGGTTTTAATTGAAAGGAGGCCTCATCTCATTTGGGAAGAAGCGGTGCCAGCAGCTTTGATGTTGGGGTATCTAACCGTCAGCATTACATTTTAATGGTGACCAGGTAGGACAAAGAACGAATAACAGAAATAAATGAGGACGGTTTGTTCGAGTTGACGTTATGCAAGATTTGCAACAGGGAGGAGATCAATGGTGATGCATTTTTCATTATCCAGCAGTGGGAGGGTGTCAGAAACTTGTACTGCTGCAGAGCTGGACTTCAGTGGGGACGGCTGAACACATGCAGGAGGCCACCTGTTGCTGCAAAGTCAGTACAAACAATAAACCATAAAAGTAACACCCAAGTTTAAAAAGTGATGCAATGTTTCCTGCATGATGGGACTGATTTTATTTTCTATCAACGACTATGTACACAGGTAAAGAATCAGAGGATGGGATAACACTTTAGATTACAGCTAAGAAAGTAGTGGACACTATAAAACCCAATGCATGCATGGCATAAAACTTTTACACTTCTATACAGTCCACTGAAATGTTCAGGAAGAAAAATTTGATAAACAGTTTTTATGTTAATTTTGTCAGCAAATAGCTTAATTATCCAAATGTACTCAATATTTTTATGATCATATGAGAAGCAGTCAGTTTCCTGTTAAAAAAAACAAATAATTCAAGTTCACTTAACATAACAAAAACACATTACTACAACAAGAGATGCAGTGTTGTGCAGGAACACAAAATATCTTGGTTTTCTACATGGATGACCTTTTCGTACCGGCTTATTATTCTCTTGAATACACCAATTTAGCAAAAACTAATTAAAGCAACATTTATTTTTAAAATGTTGCTGCAGCATATTGGCATTGTGTGAGAGTAAGAACTCCCTCTCTCTGAGCACTGCTTTTCCCTTTTCTTTTACCTACTGGTAGGTAAAAGGGAAGAAGTAAAAAGATTACAGGCCATTTTACACCAGGATTTAAAATGGCAAAACTTGGTGGAGATATAAATTCACAAGTAAGAAACCACTGCAGATGAAAATTATGGAGCTGGGAGAGGGGTAATATTTTGAGAAAAAATACTCAGAATTTCCAAGAGAAAAAGTCGAAAAGAACAAAACGAGCAAAAAAGGAAGGCATTAAAGAGAGATTCTCATGGTGAATTTAAGAGAAAAAAGTCACTAATTTACAAGACAAAATTTTTGAGTACTCTCTAATTTTGCAAAATAAAAACCTACAAGAAATTGCCCCGCATTAAAGTTATAAATTTAAGATTTGAAAATCTTTCTTTTTTGGCAGAGGGGGGTTACTCGGGTCTTGAATTTCTTTCCCAGACTGCATCTTTCTTCCCACATCCAGGGTTGTCTTGCAGATGAGAAAGAGGTCTGACTCACACTAGCATGGGGTGAGGGCTTTATGTTCTTCAATCGAGAAGTCGGCTCAAGAACCAGAGAAGTGTTCAGCCAGATGTCAGCTAATGTCACCTGTTCCAAAAACACAAAGACCACACCAACTTTAAGAGAGCAACAGGCCGCACGACTTAAACTATGTGCGGACGTGAGTGACAGGTACAATTGTTCGTCAGTCTCAGATCCTACAAAGGGTATCCAGGTTAGAACATTGAGTCGAAATGTTCCCCCTCCAGGGAGTATTAAGAATTAGTAAGCCTTACCACCTGTTTTACCCTTGCAGTGTTGGCATTCCCCGTCTGAAGTGGCCATCCCAACTTCCCCTGGGTCTGGGGTCTTTAGACCTTCAGGGGGTCGACCTTCACTCAGGTGCAACCGACCGTGTGCTCTCGCTACCTCTGCTGGTTTTAAGTGAGCAAGTTTGCAAGATAGGAATGATTAGTTAGTTTGTTGTAGGTTTTAGGATGACACTGAAGAACTGTCTGAGCTGCCTGTCTTCACAACGCAGTAACCCTTTCAAATCAGTAGCACACAAGGTCTCAGAAAAGAATGCACTGTGGATCACCATTTTCCATCATTCCAGCTACTCTTCATCATTCTCCGTTCAATATATGATCAGAAAATTCTCTTGCCATGCAGGGGAAGACGTGATCTGGGTCCAAGAAACACTCAGCAATTTGACGGTCCTCATCTTTGACGAACTCATGAAAGAGCTCACAGATTTTTTGCTGGTGCCAAAACAATTGCCTTCTTTATATTGGCTGACAAGCTCTTTGTCACTGGTATATTGAGTGAGTAAGGGTCTTTCATCACCTCAAGCCATTTCCAGTTATTGGAGTGTTGGAAAATGAATCTGCATGTATCCTCCTCTGTCATCAGGTGAACTTCAGTGAGCTTCTTCATGTCTGCTATCGCACAGACCAGGGTGTCCCAGCTGTTTCTCACAAGTATCTTGCTATGCAGTCCATAAATGAAGCGAATGAGGAGCAACTGGTCATCCATGTACTTCTTAACTGTGTGCTCAGGTAGTAACGAGTCAATCCTTTCTACTAGAGGAGTGATGAACTGCACAGCCATCAGGTAATACAGCAAAGTGACTCAAGTATTTGTAGCACACAGTCAAGATAGTGGAACATGCACTTCTAGCATCATCTATTAGCATTTTCACAAACACATACATAACCCAATGCCCAGTGTTTGGGTAAACCTGTCTGCTAACTGCTAACAGCTAGCTAGTGTTGGCTAGCTTTTTTGACTGGTTTGGGGTTGACATTTGTCTAACTTTGTTTTTAGATGGACTGCATTAATAAATTACTAATGTTGTGAAGCTTTTATTGCACTTACAGTAACGTTAAAAGTCGTAACTAACTGGAATAAGTACCTGTCTCTCCTCAACCCCCTGTCTATGTGTGGGGTGACTGGTGAAGCAAACAGAGCAGAGGAGCGAAAGGAGTGAGAAAAATTACTTTAAATTATAGCGAACTGTGGTAAATGCCCTCACACTGAGCTGAAATGACTGTGCATAAATTAGGCAAATATCATAAATAAAATATTTTTTCTTTCAGAAGGAGCAGGGTGTTTCGTTTGGTCTAGCCTTGACTAGCTTTTGACCGGGTTGGGGTTGACATCTGTCTATCTTTGGCTTTAGATGGATTACAGTAATAAATTAGTTTTGTTGGGTAGCTCAGTTATGTAACTACCTGTCGCTCCTCTGCTCTGCTCCGTGTGTTGATTGGTGATATACAAAGAACAAAGAATGAAGGGGTGAGAAAAAAGCAACCAACTGTAAATTACAGCAAAATGCAGTAAACGCTCTTGAATGAATGCATATAAATTAGGTAATACTAATAGAATATTTTGTTTCTTTCAGGAGATGTAGTGGACGGGCCTTGATCATGGGAAAAACGCTGATGCACGTTGATTGATTCATGTTGGTAGAATTTACTAATGAAGGATAAAACTGAACTAAAAGACAGACAACAATGGACAAATGTTACCAACTGGGTAATATGTTAGCTGGGCTCTATTCTATCCAGACTTGCGCTGTTATAAGGGAACGTTCTTCCACATTTTCAACACCTCGTCCTGATAGTTGTGTACTGCCTCTAAGAAGGAACGGTTATTTCCTCAGCTGGACAAAGTTGGTAAAAACTGAGAAAACACATTATTTGCAGGGATGAAGCATGATGGTCATCATTACAGTCAGACATAAAAGACTTGAAGAGCGTAAAGCTGGTGGCCTCACATCTGGGAGTCTTGTGCAGCTAATACCGTGGCTACATAATTCAAATTTACTGAGGCTGAAATGTGATCTACTGTGATGACCAGAATCAATCTGATGTGGGCGTACCGCCGTCTCCCTCCCACTGTGTGAAGTGATCTGGAATATGACTTACTTCCCTGTCTGTCTCTCTTCTTCAGACCAACACGTGCACGCAAAAACACACGCACACCAGTTGTCAGGGGACAGGAGAGCTTCGGCAAGCTCCAAAATTTACACAGTTCACTATTCAAACAGCACCTGTTCAGTAATGATGGATCAACACTGCGAGGAGAATGAGAGAGCATATTTAATTGGATGTTTACATGAGGAATAACTTCAACCATATGGATTAGATTATTGGACCATATGCACTTCGGCACTTCATCTGGGTGCCTCAGCTCCTGAAGTAACACATAGCTCTCTGAAAAACTCATAAAAACCTGCAGAGAAGAAATAAAACTGCTTCAGATACCATAAAATCTACCACATTTCTCCTTAAATAACCCCAAAAATGATAAAAAATTGGGACATAAAACACATCTTTAACACCCTGCCTGAAGACCTTTAACAAACAACAACTGTGAGTCATGGCACATTAATAGCTGAGTTTTGCAGGAAAATGATAAGCAAGTGACATGAAATATCTGTTCAGGAAAAGGCACTTTTGCTTTTAATGTTTAATCTTCTGATCTTTTTAGGTGTACAACTTGAGCACAGGGGAGGTTAATTACTTTATAAATTATGTGTTTTTAAATATGTATGTTAAAGTCATGGCCGTATTAACCTGATCTGGGGCCCTAGGGCAAAAATTCGCTGTGGCACCCCAGAGCAGGGGTCTTAAATAGGGGGTGCAGGACCCCGGTGGAGTCTTCAGAGTTAATGCAGGGGCTGCCTCAAATTGTTGTTTGATATTTGATATTGTTTCTTTTCTTTTGTGAGCTAGCTAACCTGCTAAATCACTGTGCGGCATCTATCCATAATAGTGAACTACTTAGCTATGTTAGTGAAACACGTTGGCCAGTCAGCTATATCATGATCTTATGAACCCCAGTGGATCATTTTATAACTTCACTCTCAACTTCCACCTCAGAAACCACCGGCAAAAAGGTGAGGCTAACGCAGCTAATATTAGCCATGCTTCTGACTTAGTGGGGGGGGCCTGTTCCATCTCTCTATCAGCTAACCTGCTGTTAAAACTGTTAAAGAGCCCTGCCCTAGAGCAAACAATTTAAACACAATTTTATCATTAAGTAGTTTTAATTAAGCAAAAACGGTAAATATAAATTGGTTCTCACTTCCTAAATGTCGGGACATATTGCTTTTCTCTGTTTTATGTTTTTTATAGAAATAATATCTTTGAACTTTGGACTGCTGGTCAGTTAAAAACTAGTCATAGACTTCACCTTTGACAAACTTGACAGTATTAGCTGTTTGGTCAAAAAATTAAAATGACACAAGTATGCTTTTCCTAACCACAACAAAGTAGTTTTGGTTGCCATTTTATGACAGTTTTGGTTTTCTTTTCATAGCTCTTTCCATCAGTTTAATTGGTTATGACAACATTGGTTATGACATGCCCAGTACTAAATTGCTAAGATTCAGGAACACAACAACATTGCAAAGAATAGTTCCTAAAGGGCAAGAAGCATCGCAGCACAGACATGCCTGGTGACATCAAGCCATAAGCCTGCCATTGGTTGATCGTTACCGGCAGCATTTCAGGCACTACCTGTGTTTTTAAAGTAAACAATCTCTGAGTTAGCAACCTACATGCAAATGGCAAATTGAATGAATGTAAACAAGCTTGCGGTGATTTAGACGTTCTAATGTCGGGGCTCACCTTCCCACATGCAAATGTCTCACCAAAACAAGTTCCCCACTGACACTATTTTGCAGGGGCTCCGTTGCTGCATCCTGGGCTTAGCGCTGCCCAAGACGACTGTGATTGGTTTAGAGAAATACAAACAAGTGTTTTTCCACCTACAGAAGAATGATAATGTGTTGAGCCAGACTGCAAAACACTGAAATATAATACCACTGATAATCAGACATTGCACAAGAAAGCTGTTAGCGTCACGGTCAGTCCAACAGATCAAAGTTGAACCAAGAAATCAGTCTGTGAACTGTAATAATGTTTACAGTGGACCTTATTCACAGCAGTCATTCTGACATGAAAGAGTGATGTAAACACAGATGTTACCAATGATACTAATTAAGGTTCCATTCCATTCAGGTCAAACAGAGTCAAGATGCTGCTATTGCGCACGTTGGCTCAGTGGAAAGGTCCTTAAACTGAACATGACCTTAATTAATATCATTTGTAACACTAGTGTTTACACAACTATTTCATGTTATCATGACTGCTATGAAAAAGGTCTGCTTACATTTAATTGTCAGACTGCTAATTGTTTCTGTCCTTGTGTAACATCTTTTTAGCCATGAGGCCAAATTTCCAAATCTGGGCGATTAGAAGAACTGCTACAAATGATGGACAGAGCTACAAAAATATGAATTCTTTTTACAGTTAGTAGTAAAGGCTTTAGAAGGCACCAACAAAACTCATATGAGGACAAACAGTGCTGGTGTCACATGCTAGTAACTCAAAGTAACTCATTAGAGTGCTCAAGTTTTGTAATAAGTCACAAAATGCATTAGCTTTGCGTTTGAAGTACTCTTTTGTTATATTTTCAAAAACGCAATCCGCTGAATTACAGTTTTATCATATTTCCAGCACTGCAAGAACTACAGCTGCCTGCACCTGTCAACAGAGACTCTGAGGGTGACTTTTTTTTTTAATCTGAGACAGAGGACAGACATATGACCTCAGAATCGGTGGACACTGAAATCGCCAAGTATCTCAAGTCATTTTGAGATGGATGCATTGAACAAATTCTGCATCAAATCTTGCTTCGAGTCGCACACTTCTCGAAAAACTTCTCCTGGATTATAAAAGAGTAAACTACAGAGAGCATTGGTTGGGTGGGTCCACGTGATTTGAAAACGCTGCACACTTTTATTGTTCGTATGCATGACTTTTGAGAAGCTACCTGGACCAAGAAAATATAGGCCTGCCTTATTTGCTGTCGCATCATCAGGACAATATATCCAACATGTGAGGAACTGTAAAGAGGTTTTCATTTCTGGTAACACAAAAGTACTCTAAAGCTCGGACCAGACTGGCTGCGTGTACCTGCGCATGATGGCTACCTTGCTGAGCAGCTGTAGCTCATATGCTTGTGATGCCCACACAAGCAGTGTTTCTACTGCGGTGCTGCTACTGCCAGCTCTATCGTTCTACAGAGTTTGCAAAAGAATTTGGAAGAGAAGAACCAGAGAGCAGTGTGATTTATTTATTCCCCTTTGTTCAGAGAGAAAGAAGGAGAGGGGAGAAAAACACTGCCTTTCACCTGATTTGTTTTGTCTGTGACATATTCTACAGATATAGGCAATGAAAGTATAGTGAGAGGTGTCATGTTGTGGGTATGATGTTGATGTGACTATCAACAGAACATTTTCACTGTGTTGTTTTTGAGAACTGCGCAAGTTGCATGGAAAAAAGAGGCAGACCTGAAGCTGAAGCGTGACTGCAGCCGTGCACAACATGCACATGAGTGCACACTCAGGTTGTGTGATTGCTCCAATCTGTTAACATAAATACCAAAATAAAAACCAACAAATTCCACAACGCACAGGCAGTCGAAGTAAACCTGCCGTAATGAATTAGTAACACAACCTAACACTGATTACAAACAACGTATTTTGTATGACATCTTATGGACTAAGACATTAGCTGAAAAATCAGTGGGTTCTTTCATAACAAAAATAATTGTATGTTGCATCTAAACAGTAGTAATATGTTAAACTTGACAAATGGGCCCAAAAAAGGCAAGAAATCAAGATTAGGAAACGTAGGATCCAGTTAAAAGTATTTTTTAAATTTCAGTACATATTGTGATTAAAGATCTTAGAAAGCAACAATAAATGTGAGTTCTGAGTTTGTCACTCTATAGAAATGTGTTATTAACCACCCAGCCAAGTTTAAATGATTAAAAAAAATCACTCATTAAATAAAATTAGATGTCAAAATCCTGAAAAAACTGGAAATTTTCTCTGCTCTGAAACACTAGGGGAGTGTCCGCTCTGCTGTCTCAGTGACACACTCCAACCTGAAAATGACATGAAACATGGACGCTCCATCCATCAGCTTTATTGGACATGTCCACATGTGTTTGAGCCACCAGAGTCAGAGGACGGTGACAAGATTGTATTTTTTTCTTCTGTGTTGGGTTGTTGGAACTGAAGTGAGCTGAAGTGAACTGCTGGGCTGATTTGTACTGAGAGAGTCGCTGAAGGTACGTTCATAACTGACTGTTAGAGGGTGAGGAGAGGGGGAGGAAATGTCATTTGTGTGTTGGTTCGTTAATGGTCTGCCTCCACAATTCAGTACTACATAATTTTCAGTCTTTTCACATTCTTTTCACCAACTATGGTCGAACATGTGCGATGTGTTTAGAAGACTTTAGAAACTACACATTTTCTTTACACAGACTTTAACAAGCTGTCAATTCATCAAATACAAGTCCATGGACACTGGACAGAGTCATAAGAGCAAGGATAAGGTAGATACAGTCAATAATTAACATTTTGCAATGCTCTGTTTAACTTTGCCAACAACCACTGCATGACAAAGATGTTTTCATTATACTAATACACAATTGTGTGACCTGAAGTTAAGCTGCACTCCGTTTATCAATCCATTAACCAAGGACAAAATTGTCCATTTCAGCCGCTCAAAAAACATGTTCCTGTGCATCGTTGCTTTAAGATTACAGCCTCTTCATTATCCACTGCACAAGCTCCAGAAATAACATGTCATTAAAATAAAATCCTGTAAAATTTAATTAAGTGAAATCATAAAAGAAGATGACTCTCTCTGGCTCACTCGGCTACAAAGTCAATGAGTAACTGAGCAGCGTTTGAGAAGTGAAATATACTGTGGGTCTGTGTGTTTGATTTGATTATGCTTTGGTTCAACAGGTAGAGACTGCTGCTGTTCTGATGGCCCGCGCTGTAAACAAAAATCCTATTAGGTCATAATAAATGACTGTCTTTCAGTGAAAAAAACTGTTCCATCGTTCTCCCGTGTGCCTCTTAATTATGTTCCTTAGCCCCGGTGAATTTAAAGAGGTAAATAATGATATGATTTTTTTATTACGATTCATCAACTTTGCCTTTTGCTGCCGTCGGAGCCGCAGAGTGCCCCGAGTCATCATCTCTCATTAAGTAATGAATAGTGATTGGTATGAAATTACTTCACCCCACTCTGCTGCCTGTCCATTAGTCCGTTAATCAACAGCATATGACTGCCAGGCTGCACAAAATCCTCTTGCAAACAAATCACCCCGCGCCCTCCATCCCTTCCCTTCCCCTAAAATACAATTCCTAATTTGCATAATGAGGGCCAAAGGAGGGCAATGTTTGCTCATAATCAAAATGCATTTATTCACAGGAAGCTATCCTGTTGCACCCGCTTAATTCACACCTGCTCTTTTCGGTAATCAAAGCCAGGGTTCAGGTGGAAGCACAGGCCTTGTAATGTGTTCTCACAGGGTGCAGAGTCTGTGAACTGAAGAAAGAAAGATTTTTATGATCCAGAAAGCTTCACATGCTTGGAGAAGTACAAGAGAGGCAGGAATGTTAACTATGGACAACACAGTATGAATATAACCAGCAGTGACTTTCAAACCTGCGTTTTTTTTTTTACACAGTTGTCTCTCAAACCTGGCTTTGTTCATTTGTTATGAATTTGCACTTCTATTTAAGTACACAATCAGTGCATGAAATGTGGCACAATGTCATATAATGTGCAAATACCCTCCATTCCATCTGCACTACAAAGATTATAGATTGTTCAGTTTAGTTTGGAACTGTGTAGAGATAGTCCAAATCAATACAGGTGGTTGACAAAAATCAAATTTAAATGATGCTCATGCCTTAAAGTGTTTTTCCTTAAAGCTGATCTAATCAATATTTTCATTTTAACAATGGATGAAATGACTTCACCTGACACACCAGATGGTTTGCTACACAGAACAATCTGGGAAAGTAGTCCTTAAAAAAGGGCAGGCACTTAAAAAAAAAAAACACTTTGCAAGTTGTCTAACACAGGGTAACTGCAACCAGTCAGATCAAAGTCAGTCGGGAGCAGAGCAAAAACATCTTTTCCATGGAGAAAAAAGCCTTCAGTGCTGTTCTTTGCCCTTCCTTCAATGAAGAAATACTCTCCAGTTTTGATATAACTGATGTTTTCACAGTGTCTATGTTAACCTCTTCAGGAGCCGCCATTGTTTGTTCAAAACAGGTCATTTTCATGGATGCTTCTTGCTATCATCACACCTAAAACCACACCCATAGCTGCTGGTAGTCCTTCCTAGGATGCTGATTGGCTGCACCATGTTTGGGACCAATTGGATAACTTGAAGCCTGGTAAGATGGATTCTTTTGTGAGCTTCCAAATACAGCTGTGAGAAATGACTATATATAATATGAAAAACAGGGCTGAGTGAGTACTTTGCTGAAATAGCATATATCTGATGTATTTTTTGAGTATCATCATAGCAAAATGTGTCTATGTCAGTACTCATGATAAGTTTATACAAAACTTCTGTAATAGTCTTCTATTATGATCAAATCCTGTATCTGAAGCTCAATTGTGAGTCTCTTGTGTAGTCTTTTAATATACAATAAATAAAGCAACCAAAAAAAGGAAAAAAACAACAAAAAGCACACTTGACCTGCAATGTCTGATCTACTCATATCAATTTCAGACACACCCCTCCCTTCAAATGCTCCTTCAGAAGCTCTGCACTGTCAAGGACACAACAGCAACAACCAGTGAGTCTGCAGCCTGAAAGAAAGTTACCACTAAACTCAACAAGTGAAAGTAATATTTTATTGCTGTGAAATACAAGCATGGAGAGGACGGGGTTGGACCTGAGCACAGAACCAATGGACAGCTGCTGAAAGTTTTTGGGGGACAGAGCTGGGGACAGACTGGAGCTTCTGGAGGAAGAAACACCGCAGTCACACTGATTTTGTTTTTATGCCAAACTCCTTTACTAGTAGGAGGAGAGTTCTGTGGTTATGTTTAAAACTTTTTGGAATTAAAACATGGATTTATCTTCACTCTTTCCTCTCAGCCTGTCTGCAAAAGCAACTGATGGAGGAGGAGGCGGTTTTAAGCAACACCCACATCTGGTTTTAACTTATGACCCAACTCTGCAGTTCCCTCAGCTCTACAGCACATTTTAGTGTCTTTCAGCTCAACGTTTTAGTTTTACGGCACACAGCTTATCTGTTTTGGTTCTTTCCCATGACTCTCATCAACCTCATTTCCATCTGGAACAGGTATCTGTTTTAGCAACAAAAACAAAAACTGCATCACTTTCTAATGACTTGGCTGCATGCTTTATTTTGATGGTATCATTTTATGCACACAATTTCCATTGTGAGCGCTATTACTAACTTTAAATAGAGACTTCGTAAACACAGCTACTTTGCAACTTTTTAACCTTAAAATAACAGCTTTAAAATCATTTTGATGGTAAATTGACTTTCAATAATGAGAATGTCACTTGCTCCAACAATACGCAAATTGGATTAAGTGGGTGCAATCACCTGCAAGAAGTGTGTAACGCTTTATGGCATGTTACCACCAACTATGGGTCTTCAGCTAGCTGTAAGAAGAAGCTAGCGCTGTATCAGAAAGGAGTGAATGTGACTCAGAAGGAGGGTTGTACGGTTCAATCCCTAGCTCCACCAGCCAATATGTGTCCTTGGGCAAGAAAACAGACTATATGAAATGCAGTCCATATTCTCAGAATGGGGAAAAAACCCCTTGTAATAGCTTATAGCATGTCAACACATGCACATGTACAGCTGTCGACAGAGGTGTAAAAGTCTAAAACTGGGTGGCCAAGTTGTAAATAATACTGATTCTTGCATAATGTTGCTTTAACTATCTGAGGCGTTAACAGCAGTGGTTCAGTGCTGCATAGTAATCTGCTGCTGATAGTCCACTAAAAGAAGCTTGTCCTGCATTTGCAGTTTAACTGAGCTGATTTTAAAGCAGGACCCTGCAAGGTGGTGTCACGGTCTTGGGGTTCATCTGGTAATTTCCTGTTTTAGTTTGTTATGTCTTCCCTTGTGTGTCTTTGTTGTTTTAACTTCCTGTCTTTGTGTGTTTTCCCGCTCTTGATCACGGATTATTTTCACCCCTTCTTCATTGTCCTCACCTGTGTCTTATCCTTCCCCTCCGCAGTCTATTTAATCCTGTGTCTTTCCCTCCTTGGTTGCCGGTTTGTCTTCTCTTTGTGGTCAAGTGATTGGACTTTGGTTTTCCTTGTTTGCCTGGATCTGTAAGTTTTTTTTTTTTTCCATGTTTTTGCTTTCCTATTAAACTTTGAATCTCACCTCAGATTGTTGCATGTCTGCACTTGGGTCAGTTCTGTTGTTACCTCGCTTGACTGCATGACAGAGGGATTGCAGCTCTATCGTTTTTTTTTTTTTCTGTGTAAAACCACAGTTTGACCCTGTTGTCTCATAGTTAATGCCAAACAAACATAAACAGATCATCTTTAGGGCAACACTGAATAAACTCACAGCTTTCCAACCCTTTTTCAAACCTTCTATACAAAAGCCGAGCTATATGCAACCCACGCATCTGGTCAAAAGCACTCTAGTGAACACAACTTCAGAAAACCTGACCTGATCTCTTCACTAATGGTAAACATTAGAGCACAGGGCCATATGGAGGGGCAGGAGATTTACTGGTGCACTGGTTGACCTGTGATCCAGCAGTGTGTCCACTAACACAGATACACAAAAGAGAAAAGGCATCTCATGCTGTTTGATGGATCATGGTGCATGCCGTATTTGACTAGTGGGCTGGTTACGTCTTTGTGGAGGAAATCATGAATAAATCAAATTTCATGAGTCTTCATTTTGGTGTAAAACACAGAATTTTATTGACCAATTAAAATAACCTTTTATAATTTCATCCTTTGTTCCAAGTAACGGATGTGTGATGGTGGGTGGAGTATGTCTGGGTCAGTCTGGGGCAAATTTCCGCATCCATTTTTTTATCACAGTCTGCCGCTGCACACCACAGATCTCAGGTGCTAATCCTGATTAGCATCTTGCTGCAGCGTTACTGCACTGCACCTCCCAGAGGTCACTTGTCAATCAAGCGGTGCGTTCAGTATACTGTGATGTCTCTTTGATTTACTGTTTGACTTTGTGTAGGCTGCAGAACTCTGTTCTTTGACTTTTCAGCTACAGTAGCTTCTGGCTAACAATTTCTTTATTGGAAAGCCAGCCATAATCTGATAAAAGCCTTCATGAAATTGTGATAAATATAAACTATTTGTCTTAACTTCAAAAGTTAGTGTCCAGGCTCCCTTAATGTTTTAAGTTGACTGAACTTGAAAAGACAAGCAGAGGTAATTCTGCAGTGATTGCAAACAAATTTCTAGTCAAATAAACTTGATACTAATTCAGTTGTACTTGAGAAAACATAAGATTATAATATTAACTTTAACCAATTGAACTATTCAGCCACATTGAAAAACATTGCAAACACATTTGATTTCCTTTGACATTTCCTCACTTTCCTCACACAAAGTCTGTTCTTTATTCCACACAAAGAACTTAAAGCTTCAGCTGCTCCTGTTGGAGCTACATTGCTGCAGCATTGGAACAAAGACAATACCTTAAACTGCTCCCAGTGAATATATTTAATGTGTAAGCAGGTGGGGACTGAATTCAGAACTCATATACATAACCATATATGTAATACTCATCATATGTTTTCCTCGAACTATAAAAAAGAAGGGTCTTAGGAGCGTTAAATCTCAAACAATGCATGCTGGGAAGTCCGCTAATCATCTTTCTTTTGAAATGTAATTTAATAAGTTAAGTTAGAAGAAGTTCTGGAGTGTTCTGAAAATAATTACAACCCCAATTCAAAATAAAAAAAAGTTGGGACGACGTGTAAAATGTAAATAAAAACAGAAAGCAATTATTTGTGTAAGGCAGTTACTTCTTTAAGTAACAAGGCGGCACTGTTGCACTGTCTATTCCACAGCAAAGCAGCAATTAAACTCTGTTTGTCCCATCCGAGGCACTGTAGTTTTGAGATTTAAAACCACCCATTCTGTCCCCTTGTTTATGTGTACTGTTTATTTACATGTTGGGCGAAAGTCCGTCATGTGTTTGAGTTATTGTTATTGAGTTATTTGAGAATGTCATGTTATGTCAGTAGTTTATTCCTTTAGGAGTACTGTATATAATTTAATTACACAGTAAAATTTATTTTCACTTGATATGCATTTTTTGTGCTATTCATTTTGTTGTCATTTGTTGTTTTTTTGTTGTTGTTTTTTTTGTTTTTTTTTTAGTTAAAGATTTATTTCTAAAGAAGTTTACTTTCACTTACCCCGCAAGGTGATGAAGCCAGCAGCCACTGTGACAGCAGACAGCTGAGATTAAGAGTGTCACTGTGAAATAAAGTGCAGCCGAGGTCTCAAAACCACAATCCTGAATCCTGCGTCTGGTGCCTCCTTCTTCCCTCACAACACTCCACTACCAACATAAAAAAAATCACAGCGCAGAGTTCAGGGGAGGTATGGAGAACATGGCAACGGGCGTGCTGAGGCAGTGGGTTACATTTGAAAATCTTTACTGACGTATACTTCCTTAAATACAGTACAAAGACAACAGTTAAGTTTGGACATGGACTGTTTCCTACACTGAGCAAGTGTTTGAGATCAGAGGACATTAATTTATGAACTCTTCAAAGTGACATTGTCTCCCATTGTTGCTTGACTTCTTGCTGGACTTCTCTGCAGTCTGGACTATCTATTGTTGCATCTCACACTTCGGGAGACAGGTCTGGGCTGCAGGCAGGTCAGTCTAGTACCTGAACTCGCCAAACTGTTTTTTGTAAGCAGGAACATCTCTGGTTGATGTTGTCTGGATGTTGTTGCTCCAAAACCTGTCCTTTGCATTTGTGGATGTAGTGACAAACTCTATTTACCAACAACAGCTTTCTGAAGTGTTTCCGAGCCCATGTAATTTTTATATTGATATACTCATGTATATATTATATATAGTCGTGTCAGTTTTTAAGACGGTGCCGTCTGAGGGGTCAGTGTTGGTTTTGGGCCTTGCCCCTTACATGCAGGAATTTCTCTGAAATATTTAATGATTATAGATTGTAGATGGTGAAATCTCTTGAGTCCTTGCAGTTGTGTGCTGGGAAACACTGGTCTTAAACTGTTGGACCTCGCATTTTTTCACAAAGTGGTTTTGAGGATGGCCCGGTCACCTGTTACCAGTTCACTTGTTAACAGGTGAACAAGATACCTGTTACCAGTTCACTTGTTTACCTGTGGAATGTTTCAGACAGGTGTTTTATGACAATTCTACAACTCTCCCAGTGTTGCCCCTGACCCAGCTTTTTGGGGAACCTGTTGCAGGCATCCAATTCAAAATGAATGTATATTTACAAAAATACAATGATGTCGATCAGTTTGAAGATTATACATATTGTCTTTGTACTGTATTCAAGTGAGTATAGGTTGAAAAGGATTTGCAAATCATCGCATTCTGTTTTTATTTCTGTTTTACATCTAGTCCAAACTTATTTGGAGTCACAGTTTTGCTTATCTGAATAAATAAAATGTATATATAAGTTAATAAGAAAAGATAAGTCGATTTCACCAAATTCCTGCATGATTTTTTACAGTGCGTCAGAGGATAATAATGAGTATAGATAGAGATCTAGTTATGTGAAAATGTTGCATGCTATCACTTAAAATCATTGCACATTGACATTTCAGATGGCAGCCTATGGCCTCCTCGTTTCAGTAAAGCGGCAGTCAGAGCGGCCCCCGTTCATTATGAGCTCACCTCTAATGTGACAGTCCCAGTGAAACATGTAAATGTGAATATGCTCTGACCTAACAAGGACACCTTGTTAACCAGCATCATTCTATATGATGAAATGAGAAAAAGCACCCTTATCCATCTCTGTCAGAAAAACAAGCAGCCTAATAGGAGGGATAAGGTCAACACCAAATGTCAAACGTGTTTACCCTCCAGAGGCAGACGGATTGGCCAGTATTCATCATAAACACAACAGGTTCCCATTACCAAAACATTCTCTCATCCCATTTTGATCTGCTCTGTCCCCTCGCCCGGGTTTAATTGTGTGAAAATAAAAATGAGACGCGGGAAAAGTCCGGCGCTGTCTTCTCCGGCTAAACGCTGCTCGGTGTTTGGGGACAGTAAAGGTCATCTTCTCATGAATGATGACACGTTGCGAGCCGGGGATTCTCCCTGTGATCGGGGCACATGTGAAGCAGGAGAGTGTGTGTCTGTGAGTAGAGAAATGGTATTGATTGTGGCGCTCTTGGCTGTTATCCACAAAAAATTGGGGAACTATGAGCGGCTAAGTGAGATGGATTCTCCTGTTTCTCCTCTTCTGTTAGAGAACATGCAGTATATCATGTGAGAACATTGCTCGATGGTATTTACTGTCCATCTGCTGTGCGTGGCAATCATGACAACGAAATTGCTCCATAACACATCTTGAGTGATAAAGATTCATGGCAGGGTGACCTCAAATTCCCTCATGTAACTGTGTAATTCCTGTGCTTCATTACATGTATAATGGAAGGTGAGTGTTTAAAAAGAGTGCAGAGGCAATTTATTATTCTCTACAAGGCCCAAACTGTTGGGGATCAATAGAACAGGAGTTAGGAGAGGGCTAGGGGTGCAATGTGTCATCATTTTAATGAAATATAGATTTGGGACTATTAAACAGCTTGCTAGTGCGGGTAAAATTGCTCACTTTTTCACTGCTAAACAAAGCCATCCATTTAACTGTAGAGGAATCGATAGCGGGCTGCGACCAATATGTACCTTTCAAATGTGGGTACAGTTACATCGAAGAGTAGCTAATAAATCAAAGCAAAGGGTGCCGCATCTTGTATAGTCATTGCATCAATATAAAGCTCTGTGGCTCACAGGAGAGTCTTTCATCATAGAGCACTGCTAAAGAAAAACAGTAAAAACAAATCCCTGTCCTTACAAAGATGCACATTATATGCAAGTGTGCACAGGATTGTTTCAGTCATCATACGGGCTATGCGATGACTCTTATACTAACACTGGTATTTTTGATCCAGTCTCAGCACATGTCAACAACATGACTGAAGAGCAGGGCTGTGACAATAATCACATGACTGCAATACAGCCAGGGCTGTGACAGTATGGATTTTTTCTGATCGTGGTGATGCGGGATGGCATGACTCCCTTAATAATTATGTTTTATTGAACTTTATGGAAGCATACGTAAGTGTGTGCAGCATGCAGTGAGGTAGAGCATGTAGCAGGTGAGCGATGATGCTGCTCATAGCAGAGCACTTTTCAATCTGGCAGTAAATTTATAATACAGGTTACAGTGTGTCAGTTAATAAACGCTGCAGCTTCTCAACACCAAGGAAGTCTCATCTGTTGTTTCCCAACTGCCAGCGAAGTGACGAGTTTAGTCCTGAAGTAACCAGAGCTGGACAGGCTAACATTAGACTAATGCTAACACTATTGTTGCACCTTTACAATGCTGGTTTGGTGCGATCATATCCCTTTCAGAAGCTTGTTAATCCAACCTTGACATGCAGTGTCTTTTTTGAAGATGTGGTAAAATAAGTCCATAATGTCCATAATGATAAAGACACTTGTGTAGTTATTTATCAATTTTTTCATGTTGAAAACAGATGTTGATGTAAGCGTTTTGTTAGCCACCCACTGGAAATACAAAGATGCCTTGGGTTGAGTCTGTTGACCCATCAGTTTTTCTTCTAAACACATTCATGTTAGAACATAGTTCCCAAAAACACTGAGAACTATGTAGAACTGAAATGTGGAGACCCTTAAACTGTTTTGCAGGATGTTTTGGGTGGACCTGAAACATGGCTCGGCGACGTGCCGGATCCATGTTCTCCTAACATTATAAGCCTAACAAACCGACACATGAATGACACCCTCTCCCTCTTCCCTCACCCTACCGAACAAACAGTAACAAACGTACCTTCAGTGACTCTCTCAGTCCAAACCAGCCCAGCACTTCACTTCAGCTCATTTCAGTTCCAACAACCAGACACAGAAGAAAAAATAATACCATCCTGTCACCGTCCTCTGGTTCTGATGGCTCAAACATGTCTGGACATGTCCAATAAAGCTGCCAGATGGAGCGTCCATGTTTCAGGTTGTCTTCAGGTCATCGTGGTGTTGGACACTGAGACAGTGGAGCGGACAAACCCCCAGTGTTTCAGAGCAGAGAAAACTGCTAATTTTTTCAGGATTTTGACCTTTTTTTCTTTTCAAATTTAAATTTGTCTGGGTGGTCAATAACGTGCTTTTGTGGTGTCAGAAACCAAACACACATTTGTTGTTGCTTTACAAGCTCTTTAAGGCGAATCATACCAGATCGTGCATACTATTCACTCAAAAGAGAACAATTTAGGTATGTTGAAAATTAATCAATGTCAGCAGTAACTAGTAAAAACTAATGAGCAGCTTTTATTGTGTAAAATCAATCAGCCAAACTGACCAAACCAAAGTCCAGTTTCGCCTAACAAAGTTACATTTGTGTAAATACTGAGTGATCCTTAAGAGTCAATTTTTGCTGCCATTTGTCATCTGAGGCCTTGTTGTTTAATGTGTGCCATTTAGTAGGAATAAGGAAGATGACAGTTCTAGTGAGATGCTGAATATTTGGATGAATCCCAATCGGAAATTTACAGGAATGTTAACAAAAGCTATTTGAGTTGTTTGCTACAACAAACATCACTGAGGAAAGCAATCGCATTCTGGCTCACAGCTCTGGATGTCAGTCAGCTGACACTCTAGGAAGCCGTAGATCAGTCAGGTCAAGTCCAACCTATTCATCATGGGCTTTTAAGTCTGACACAAATGGATTCAAAAAACAACCAATCAGGAAGTAAAAACAAGCGAGAAGGTATGTGCAATGAGAAGATGTGAATGAATGGCTCAACAAGACTCACTGTCGGGTTTTTATACAAATCATCAAACATCACATTGCGCGAGTCCTATTTAATAATGATAGGCTGCTAAATATAAGTGGAGTGAATACACTTGATGCGTGCGGTGTTAATGAATTTCAAACAAGCTGCGATCTGTTATCTGGACACATTCTAATTTAACCCTGCGTGATATGTTTGTTTTAGTGTCGAAGCGCTGCATTTAGACTGAAAGATCAGGGGACGAAAGCTCTTTGTATCAAGTGGTGCTCCTCCTACAAGAGGTCCCTGTCTCTGAAAGCTGTGCTAATGGCCACTTTTAAGGCAACCTAAGTGACCCTTAAAAGTGTGGGCGATGTTAAAGTGGAATAAATGGTTCCATAAAAGCCGGCGAGGATGTTTTGTCATCCCTCTCGAAAGGATATCTCTGGAAAACCTTGTATTTTTCTTTGTCACTTTTGTCAGACAGATATGAGACCAAGACCCCATACTTTATTTCAAGGCTTTCAAATAACTATCCAACCTATGACTTGGAGATATCAATTTGGGCTCTGCTGGACTGAATCTCTTTTCCATTTTGCATAAAATTGACAACCATCTGGGGAAGCCTTGGAAAATTGCCTCGCACTGAATAAGTGATGAAGAGATGAGTCTACTGTCAGTTGTAATAATGTGGCTGCTTTAAATGCATTGGCACCATTGTGGTGCATAATTACAGTGGCAGGGGGATGCCATGTCTCTGATCTGTATCATGTAATGCAACTGAGCTTAGAGTCTTTTCATAAGTGATGTACCTCATTTTGTGTGGTCTGTTATCCTATTAGTATCTCTTCATCAAACAGATGTGCTGTCGATAGCTGTTCACGAGACACAGGCAGCAGAATGCTGGCTTAGCTGCTGTGAGAGAACGTCAAAACAGTTCAATTGTTCTCTGATCAATTAAAGTTTGTGTAAAACAATAACAAATTGTGTGGTGTGAGATTGACACACTACAGAAACATGTTATCAACCACCCAGCCACATTTGAAAGATTGAAAAAATCGCTAAAATTAAGCCTCAAAATAATGAAAAAGTCTGTGTCAAACACCACTACGACCCAATAATGACCTGAAACACGTAACTAGTAGATTTATTGGACATGTCCAGATGTGTGTGAGCCACCAAAGCCAGATGACAGTAACAGGATTGTATAATTTTTTTCTGTGTCGGGTTGTTGGAACTGAAGTGAGCTGAAATTAACTGCTGGGCTGATCTGGACTGAGAGAGTCGCTGAAGGTACGTTTGTTACTGACCATTAGGGAGGGGGAGGCGGTGTCATTCATGGGGCTTGTATAGTGTTGGGGGACCATGGCTCTGGCAAAACACCGAGCCATGTTTCAGGTCTGCCTCAGAAAATCCTGAACACAGAAATGAAGAACAACAGTTTATTGGTCAAACTCCACAAAGTAGTGCTAAATAGAAGAAAATGAATTCCCTTTACACAGACTTTAAGGCAGATCACTGCAGCCAAAGCTGGCAAAGCACAGACAAGGCCCTGTTTGCAGGATTACTACTACCTGGGGACCTCATGATTTAGAAATTACCCCATCACATCTGTTTTGCGAGGCTAAGCGAATTTACAGACATTGTCTCTGTGATATGACTGTATGTCTGTTTGTCTGTTGTCAAGCGTGTTCAAAGATGGAATGATGTTCCTCACTGCACACTGCCATGCATGTCATCCATCTCATCATCTTTAGAGATTTCGTTCTCCTGATTGATTTGAGCTTGCTCTTTCTGCAAATGGGTCTCCATGCTGTGCAGCAAGATGAGCCTCCTGAATTTGCACCCAAAAATGCCGTCAAAACATTCATTTATAAATTGCCGATGCAGCCTCCATTATTCTGGAAGAAAGAACAAAGAAAGCAACAGGACCTCTGTGAAATTTTTACTTTATAAATTACGGACATGGCAAAATTACATGAGATTAAGACCTGTGTAGTCATTACAAAATAGTAGAGGTCCCCACGATGTTGCTAGTCCCATGCAACTAGGGCTTTAGAATAATTAAAGTTGAAAACTGAGCCTGATGAGTTTGAAATGTCATACAGTGACCACTGTGAAGGGCAGAGGGAAAAGCATCTTCAGCTGCCACTGTCAGGCCAAGCTTCACATTTTTCCACCAAGAGTGGTAATGATTTAAAACTACATTATGCAACACGCTGTTCTGACCAAGTAAGTTGATGAGAGTGCTGATAAACAACAACACTGAGACTTTAACTACAGTTATCACTCTGCTTTACAGCTGTTCTAATAACTGTTTCATTAATGTCACAAAGAAGAGACCACAGACAGGATGAAAATGAGGTGTCTTGCACAGTAATGATTTGTTGCTGTTAAAACAGCAGTTTTAACAGCTTTCTGTATATTAATCAGGGAAAAACACCTGTGCTTACGCAGATATATGTTAATAGCGATGAAATGGTGCGCATAATATATAAATGGCTTAAACAGATAAATTATAAGATCACTTGCTGAGCAGCAGATGGATTTATTTGTAGTTTACCTCCTTAAATTAGCTACAATAACAAACGTGGTATCGTAAAATGCTGTGGTTGGTTCCTCTACTTTCAGACCACAAACAAACCACACCAGAGTCTGTCTGAAAGAGGACCGAGTTCCACCTTTTCGAGCCGTCTCAGTCCTGTGGTTTGGTCCATACCAAAGTCTCAAAAATTCACTCTCTAAGAAGACAGCGCTAAATAGAGTCTTGAGACAGTTTCATGGATTCATCTGAACTAAGTTGAGTTCTACTGGTAATGTGTAAACTGACAGAAAGTGACTAGGATGGTCAGCTGCTAACAGTTGTATAAAAGCAATATCACACTCAAGACCATGCCATTGTTCTGAATAATCAATACTGTCATTCAGTTGTAGGCACAAGGCTGCAGAGTGCTGATATACAGTACAGCAGCACTCCTTCTCGTGTGAAATAACTTCAATATGCAACATTTCTGCATTCAAATATCTAAAAACACTAGACTTATCATATTCATTTTTTTGAGTTGTGTTACATCATCCCAATTTTTTTAAACAGTGATCAAACCCAGGAGGGAACATTGATACACTTGATGATCACGATATTGTGTTTTGTGACACTGTATCATGATAATAAAATAAATTAAATAACTTTTTAAATATTGATTTTATTCATATGGTGGTGAGTTCTTTATATAATGACAGTTAACCTAAAATTAAACGAAAACAATATGAAATATATCACCTTGCTGACAGTATTGAATGTATCACAATATATTGCACCGTATCGTGATTCAAATCGTTACCCAGAATATTTTGTAGCTTATTCAAGTTAACATTACATTTCCTTGCTATCCACTAGCCACAGATACATAGGTAGTGAGGAAGGTTGTGAGAAATGTTACAAAACATGATAACTTAACATTATACTTATATTACCATTTCTGCAATGGTGGTTGTTTAACAATAAAGAAAAGAATTTCATGATCGCATCAAACAACATCTTTTCTTGTTTTTATGTGAGAGATCTCCACAGTGTCAGAAATTACATATTTTATGTTTAAGTACTTTTCATCCAGTTTGTTTTCTAGTGACTAAATTACATCCTCACAGGGACTTTTTGCCCTGCTAAAAAATCCTAATATTAAAGTTAGATGTAAATATATTCTTTAAGTTAGTGTATCAATACAACAAATATTCTAAAAAGTTAAATATATGTGACTTTTTAATATTAGTATGTAAAGCTGTGATTAAAGGATGCATGTTGCATCGCGTGCAAACTGATGCAGCACTGAAGAATTTACTGCTTCAACTTACTACAATCAACAGTCACGTCACACGAAAGGTGCTAAACTTTCCCTGTAACTATGTTAAGATTAAGTCCAGCGTACAGGTTAGACTGATGAAAGCTGCTTCAAAATACAGCTTTTCCCTCAGGCCAATCGTTATATTTTTTGGGGAAAAAAAGGCATTTTCCAGTGTTTAATGAGCATTACAGCCCACTACTACTGCATTACCTTGACCCTTCATGTCTCATACCAGATCTTAGTACATATTAATATGCTCATGTTAGCATGCTAAACTATAATTATTATGATGTCTAAAGAGCAGCTGAAGGTGAGAAAATACAGGTTATAGTGATAAAATGTTAGAGCTACATCTGACATGTAGAGAATTTAGATGACAACATTTGTGTAGCACTGGTCAAGCTTTACATTTTGTGCTAGATAGTTTAAGCACTTTTCATCCACCCAGTGACTTTGTTTGCTGTTTGCATAATCAGCATTTTAGCCTCACAGGGCTGCAAGCATGACTAAAGAGTTTTGGTCTTGTTTAAATGCAGTGTGCTGCTTTACTTCATGGTCTAATTAGATGGCCTATAATGGACCTGTTTTTACCATGAACTTGGACTCAGTTCAACAAGAAAAGCACTTCCTGTACGCCCTCTGACTGAGACAAGCCACGTTCAATTAAGTCATCAATAGATGCGTGAATCTGACCAATATAATGTCATTGTTAATGCAAAATAAAAAGAAGAGCATTTGTAATTTTTTGATGAATAAGTCACACGATGTGCAGAACCATTGTGTTATTCAACAAAGACATAAAAATAATGATGATAACAACCTTGAGCGTCAAAGCCTGTGTGGAAATCAAGTGTCAGTCCAATTAATTTTTACTTGTCAAAACACAAATGACAAGATTTCTCCTAGAAAAATCCACTGGGGATATACTGAATCCAATAAAACAACAACACAGTTACAAGATAGTCAAATTTAAGGAGAGACAAGTTTTGTTCAGACAGTTGGAACAAAAATTGAAAACCAGTCACTGGAAGTCATGTTTATTTGTTTGGCTCAGTATTGCAAACGGTCTTCCACTTGGCTTTTAGGCGTCCATTTCAATAACAGCCGGAGCAATGTACGTGAACATTCTCCTGCAAATGAAGAGTGAGATGATTTGACCCAAAACGATTTAGATTTAAAGGGCTCCTCCACCAACTGTGCACATGACACTGTTTACTCATTATTATCAGTAATAAACAGCCTGTGAATACATTTGTACTGTATAATGATGATGTCAGGAGAGCCAGCACTACAAACTGCGGGCATTTGAATTATCTAATGAAAGACTGTCACCAATGTTGCATTATGGGAAATGTAAGATCCACCTTTTTCACCTTTCACCCACCTCTGTACATACTGTGATATAATGACATTACATGTTTGTGTCTGCCTGTGTGTGTGTGTGTGTGTGTGTGTGTGTGTGTGTGTGTGTGTGTGTGTGTGTGTGTAGGGTAGGGGTGGTGGTGTGACTGTAACAACAAGTATGTGTTACTATGTATGTCAATAATTGTGTGTGTGTGCTGTACGTGTGTATATGTTATGGTTAGGGTATCTGTTTGGGGTTTATTGGATATCTGTATGTGTATGCTTATGTGGTCATGTTTGTTTGTATGTTGTACATAGAAAAATAAATAAAGGATAGGATCCATTAGTTATTCAGTTTGTTGTTTGTTTGTTTTCTTTGTTTTTTAGCTTTCTGACTTCATTTTATTATATTATTATAAGTGCAATACCAAATAGCTGGACTACCCCTTTAATTTAAAATCTTTGATTGATGTTCAGCAGGAAAAAAAATGGTGGCCTGCCTGGGCACAAAGTTTGTCATATTTCATATGTCATATGTCATATTGTTTCGGGAGGTCTCGTTGGAAACCAGACGGCTACTTGGTCACAACTTTTCTTGCATCACAGCTAAAAAGTACACTAATACACTGTTTTACTCTAAATGGGACCATAGTTTACAAAATGAACTTCATGCTGTGTTGAAGAAGACTTGAAACTAGCCATGGAGACCATAAACACATAAGGAAACTGTTTAGTGAGGTGATAAATCTGGTGAGAAGTGAGGTCATTTTGCCTTAAGGGTACATACAATTGGACATATTTTTATAACCAGTGGAGTCGCCTCCTGGTGGCCAGGATTAACGCAAGCCACACTGTACAACATGGATCTAATAAACTTGGGTATGATATCAAGTTTGATGTAACAGACTGTATGATGATCACACCTTTTGAACTGTAGTCATCCATCCAAGCATCATCCATCTACAACGCTACAGTGGTAAACAATGAAGGTAAACCAGAGCCCCTGCAACAGTGGTATTGATGTGTACGGAAAATAATCCAAAGTGGAAGAGAAGGAGAATGTGGCGAGGGAAAGAAAACTTAAAATTAAGTATTTGTAGTATGCGAAAATAGCATACATGAATGTACGTTTGTGCATGCCTATTGTTTGATAAATAGGCCTAGGATGTCCTAAATCTTTTGACACTTTCAGAATTTTGACCCGGGTTATTTTTGGTTGCAAGACCATGACAACAGCCGTCTTTGAATCTCTTTCACAGTGCGACGTAGGACGACTGTTTTGGAGCTATGACCAAAAAGCACATTTCTTTCACAGTGGTCATGTTTCAGCCCAAAATCGCACTGTATATGCCCGGCTGTAAAACGAACGCATGTTCAAGGGTGCAAGGCACTTCTGCGTTGGCTTCACTTTTCAGACCCGGATGCCACTATTTATTGTAAGTTCTGTGGACTGTTGTTGATCTTGTAAATTTATTAAAGGATTGTGATTTCCTGCTGTTTCATGCTGCATTGAATGAATTGATTGTTTACATCCATTTTCTAAAAAGTAACCAGTCAAGCCCCGGCTTTTTAAAATCATTCTGCTTCTCATCAGTAGGTAGTGTTGCACCTTAATGCATTTTTAATTGATTTTAATTGATTCACATTTTTTAAAAAAAACTCAGTTTACTCTCGAGCCTTGAATCAATAAGTATTTATCTTTTTACCCCCCTTTAACATTAATTGTAGGGTTGTATTGTATTAGGTGTAGTTATAGATAAATGGATATGTTGTTTCATTTCTTACTTTGTGGCACAGACACACTCTGCTGAAGGAGGCAAGAGGAGGAGAGAGTGAGCTAGGTGCTTGAATAATGCCTCATGGAGTGTTGATAACCTTTCAGCTTATTATCCCAATTAGAGTACACAGCTGGAGGAGAAAATTAATTCAACACCGGGCCATTTTGTTTGTTTATTTACCGATGTGTGCGAAGTGGAATGGGGTAAACAGAGCTCGGTGATCAAGGCTCGTGGTCGGCGTCGCAATAACGGTCATCGCTTTAAACCAGGCGCCCGATGCAACCATTTAATTTCTGCAGCAACTTTTAAAAAATGCACGAGGCCTAATAAACACCACTCATTCGTCCACTGTAAATTAAGCCAATCACGGGCACATTTGTTTAATTACACATAACGAGGAGCTGATTTTAACGTCCGAAATATAGTGAAAGATGTGACAAGTGCGCGAGTAAATCACAACAGGCGACATTAAACCCTGCGAGGACAAATGAGCAGCGCCGCAGTCAAAAGGCCGACAGCTCTAACTATAAAGTAAAGAGAATAGGGAATTCATAATCAAGCAGCAGATGGAAAATTTTCTTTGGAGATCACACAGTTGGCACATTTTAAACTGAGAGATGTGTGCGAGCCAAGAGGAAATGGTGCTTTCCTCTATTCTCCTCATGCCATAATGTGGGTTTCCTCTGAACTGGTGTAATTCCCCTCCCAAGGGGACAAGGTTGTTCCACATGAGCTGGTTCCCTAATAACCAACCCAAGCCTCCCAGTGAAAAATCCATTAAGGTCAAGTCATGCATAGTTGATTGAACATCTCGTCTGGTGGTCTGCTAAGGAGAGCCATGAGCCTAAGAATACCACATTAATCAGAGGCAAAATGTTTTTATGGTTATGGAACCGCAGATGTTCTTTTGGGGACTTTTTGGCACATTTGTATCATTAGTGCACCAAGTCTGATTTAGAAGCATATTTTCAGCAATGAGTTGATGTATGAGCGTGAAGTCGCATGTAAACAAAAGGAAGGGACCTTTCAATCGCGGCCCAGAAGCAGTCCAGAGGGAGCATCTCCGGTTTTTCCAGCTCCCAGGGAAGGAATCTGCCGCTAAATATTACCCTGCTCCTCCAAAAAAGCGCGATGACAGTAACCTGCTGTTGTGCAAATGCAAAGAGGTGCTTCAAGAGCACCCTGATCTCTCCTCCACCTCCTTCTATTCGCAGCCAGCCTGTGTTCTCCCTGCTCCATTAGTTCAGACACCGCATCCATCCCGCTGAGCCTCGCATGGGGGAGGCAGAACCAAGGACGTCACCGTCTGATGCCGTGTATGTTCTTGTGTGTGTGTGTGTGTGTGTGTGTGTGTTTTGTATTGTGGTGGCGGGCGGGCGGGCGGCGGCGGCGGCGGCGGAGTGTAGCACCTACGAAATGATGCAGCCAAGCATGAAATCACCTCTCTTCAGCTTTAAAGGGCTTACATGGATTTTTAATGATGAGCCCGTATCTTTTATATGCCAAATATACTCAATGACTCCATTCTTTTTAATGCATATTTAACAGTAAGAAAGAGGATGGGACTATAACAAGATTAATGGGATATGCAGAGACGCAGGTGTCTCTCTCCCTCCAGGTTAACATTGAAGGTGTCATGTTACACGAGGCAGCCCCTCTGCATTTTTAATTTAGTGATTTTCATGGGTTAAGCAAACTGGCCACCAGGCTGACAAGAGGACAAATGAAATAGGGAACAAATCTTCAATCCTCAAGACACACTTCAAACCCCTAATTATATTTATATTCACTCTTTACGCAATTAATTAATGGCTTATAACACATTAAAGCGTTCTTGCAGGCAGATATAAGGGAATTTCTAAGTGTTTATTAATGTGTTTGTTGATATATTGTCCTTTAAATGTGATTAAACCATTTTAAATGTGCATGTGCACAATCACTTCTGGTCAAATGCTACAAAATCATAGTAAGATATAAGATATAGATGTCTATCTCTCCTTCTGTTTTCAGAGGAGTGTGCTGTTGGACATTGATTATTTATGCGCCAAAGTCAGTGTGTATTTTCTGCTGAGCACATCCCTGTACCGTATATTTAGAACTGGGGCTGGTTCCAAAAATCGGGTTTACTGAGTTATCTGAAAAACTTGGAACCTCACCAACACTGATGTTTTTATTAATAAGGTTAATAATGCTGACAGAATTTCAATAACCAACCCAATATATTTCAGTGGTAACTCCTCCCTTTGCCACAAACGGGGATTGTTAATTTAATGAAGGTGACAAAACACAGAAATGGCAGTAAATCATTGTTATACCTTTATTATATGGGCTGTTTTTTTTGTTTTTTTTTACCAAATCTAACCCCCCCATTTGACTTCTCATGAGCAGAATTGCTGCATAAAAGGTTATATCACACTAATCACAGTTATTAAGCACATGAAAATCCACTTTATTTAACTTTAAGTTTTACAGCTGGTTAGTGATAAATAATGCGTCATTTTCCACAGTGAACTAATGAAACACTATGGCTGAGTTGCACAAACAGGAGTTACTTTTTAAATTCAATTAAATCATGGTTTAACATTAAATTATGTTGCACCATACTTTAAAATTACGGTGAAATAAAAAAAAAAAATCATTTTAAACTTCTCATTAAACCTCAGTTTAATTTTTAGTCTAAACCTAGATAGATTTCTGTTGCACCAAAACTTTAAACTCCAATTTTAGTGTCACTTTGAACTCAGACTTGAGGAGGTTTAACTTTTGAAATGGCCGCTTTTTATAGATGGATTAAGCAAAATAAGTTCCTCAGTGTAAACAGATTTAAACAAATTGAATTTCATTATGTGCCTCTTCTTTCTTTGATCCAGTAACAGTCGGCAAGTTTGCTGCCAGACAGTCTCTTTTTTCTCATTGTGCTGTTGTCTGATTTTTAAAAAGCAAACTGACAAACAATCTAATATATTAACTTTCAGCTAGCTAACAAACAATGTAGCATTTTGTTAATTTTTTTAGCTAGCTAGCGAACACTGTAAAATTTTGTTAAATTTCCAGCAAGCTAGAAAACGATGTAACATTTTGTTAACCTTTGGCTAACTTACAAACAATGTAGTATTTGGTTAACTTTTTTTTTTTTATCAAGCTAGCAAACAGTGTAACATTTTGTTAACCTTTTAGCTAACTCACAAACTATGTAGCATTTTGTTTCCTTTTTAGCTAGGGAACAATGTAACATTTTGTTGTCTTTTATACTTATTAGGCCCCAAAGAAACACATGAATTCATTAATGAATTTAATTGTAATTTGGGTAAGCAAGCATCTCCATATTAACTTAACTATTTAATATTGGTTTACATCAATAAACGATATACCTAACAGACAGTATTATTATAATTGAGCAACAGAGTCCTGCTTAATTTTACTGATTTTAAACCAGTAAGTAATTTTCTATTAAATTATTCTTTGTTGGTGCAAACCAGTCTATTCTCATGTTGCTTTCATCATGTGTGCTGAATACATAATTTACATGTGCTTCACATTAATGCAATGTTAACCTTATACAAAGTAATCATTTTAATTATTAGTGTTTGTTTCATCACTAGAAAAAAAAAAACATGTTAGACAGGGTGTTTGTCAAAGTGCTGCACAGAGGTGAGATTGTACTCGCATAAAATTTCATCAGGAGCTCGGTAGCAGCTCCCATCTGCTCAGCACAATGAAAGAACTCGCGCCAAGGCTGCGGCTGTACTGCCGGAGGGGGAAGCCAATCAAATTAATCACTTACTCTTCAACCCTACTGGGAATCACTGTGTGCATGAATAGAGAAAACTGTATTTATAATGGGGCATGACCCACTGATAAGTACCATGGGTGAAGTGTATGATTAAATTAATGGGAGCTGGTCACATGTTGCTCGTGGGGGGCAAGAAACCCAAAATGTTCTCAATGTGAAGGAAAAAACATTCAGCAGCCGGGCCATTATAGAAAACTTCAGAAAATTAAAATCATCATGTGCTGCTATCGAACAGTTTTGAGGAGTTTCGCTTCAGGTTGTAACTGTGTCAAGAAGAGATGGAGGGCAGCGGCCATCAATGCCCCATTTTTCATCAGCAGAGACGTGCTGGAAACACGTTTGCCTTTCTGCTCCTTTTAAAACTCCACCTGAGCGACTGTGGCTGCATATTCCACATTCAGGAAGGAGTCGATTTGCATGACATTTCTGCACCAAAGGCGCTTTCTGTGATTGTTGGTGTGCGTGCCTGTGGCGCCGCGACAAAGAGGAAAAGCGTGTTGTCTGGGAAAAATGAGCTTCAGCATGTGTGACAAACACTTTACTGGGAGTCTTTTACACGGCCGAGGGCTTCCTCGCCGGCACTCAAGCATGTTGCTGCTGTCACTGGAAATACTCACCTCTCCGAGCCACCGTTGTTCAGGTTACAAGTCAATAGAGGGAAATTGTATGCAAATGTGACCTTCAGTTAAGTTGCCCATCTCGCTGCAATTTAGGACAGTTTGTTCAATTTTTATTTAAGTAACTCAATAATTGCTCCACTTCCTGGACTCAAGGGAGCAACACAAGCTCACATGTCCCTAGACTAGAAAATCTTTAAAAGAAAGAATTGAGGAAATGCAACGAAAATAAGACGACTTCCCCTCCTGGGTATTGCTTCAAGAGAACACTCTGCTGCTTCCCCGTCTCTCACATTATAGGCAAATATGACACATGTAAAGCTTCTCTAAATGTCAGATAGTGTGCAGTGCTCATTCTGGAGAATAATGTATTTCGAGGGCATTTTGATTTTAACTCTTCATTTATGAAAATATGTTTGAAACGATCAAACTCTTGGGTAGTAAACTGTGTAACAGGCCATGCTCATGGTGATTAAACTTCTTAAATTAGATGTTTTCGTCAATTCTGGCAGATGAAAAATCTGAATTTATTAGAATCTATATCAACATCAGACTGTAACTGTTACAATTTGTTATTAATATTGAAGATGGAAATGAGTTACGGATTCGGAGGATGATATGAAGCTGAAGCTGGCTGTGTTTATAACATTATGCACAGATGACAGGTACGTTACTGTCATTTTAAACGTCTTTTCAGCAGCTGAGGTTGTCATCAAGCTGTAGGAGCCTACAAACATGTTTTTTAGATATTTTTCCTTGTGCGGTGGCACCTGCACTCTCTCTTTTCTGGTTTAATCATGTCAAATGACTTTTACAATTCACTGCAGATGATTAAAAATGCATATCATATTTTACAAAAACAAACAAAACAGCTTTAATAACTGAAAGCAGGAATTATAGCCTACATAATTATTATTTTATCATAATATTTTATTTTATTATAAAATTTACATGAATTCATTTGTTGGTCATGCTTTAACTACTAATAGTTAATTTCTCATTTCATTTCATTTTTATTTTTTCCACCATGTTAAGAACAAGATTTTTTTTTCAGTTATTTTCCCCTTTTGGTATCTATCTAAAACTAACAATTATTAACATTTAACATTAGTTGTATCAGCTTGGATTGTTAGGTTTTGTCGACATAATATTTGATCAAGAGTCTTAGTTTGTTAGCTAATGTTAGCTAACATTAACTAGCTAAACTTTAGCTGATCTTACTTTAAAGAATACTGTCTTTTGTATCAATGGTGCAACAATTTCAATTTCAGTTTTCTCTGCTCTGAAACACTGGGGTGTGTCCGCGCCACTGTCTCAGTGTCAAACACCACTGTGACCTGAAAAGGACCTGAAACATGGACACTCCGTCTAGCAGCTTTATTGGACATGTCCAGACATGTATGAGCCACCAGAGCCAGAGGACGGTGACAGGATGGTTTTATTTTTCTTCTTCTGTGTCGGGTCGTTGGAACTGAAGCGAGCTGACTTGAACTGCTGGGCTGATTTGGACTGAGAGAGTCGCTCAGTTAGTTTGTGACTTACCAGAGGGGTTCATGGGGGTTATACAGTATTGGAGGGCCCTTGGCTCCAGCACGACACCGAGCCGTGTTTCAGGTTCACCCCAAAAATCCTGAACAGTTTAAGTCTCACTCCATAATTCAGTACTACATAATTCTGAGTGCTCTCATATGTTTTCAGCAACTATTTCCTAACATGTGTGATGTGTTTAGAGGAAAAACTCTCTTTCCTTTACACAAACTTAAAATTACACAAGCTTTGTGCTGTCACTTCTGTTTGTTTGTTTGCAGTGGTTTGCTATTGATTTTTTTTCCCCAGGTTTGGACTTGTAACTCACTACAGCATGATTCATTTTCACGGGGTGTTTTATGTGAACGAATGTATTTATCAGTTACTAGTTTTGAAGATTTGTTTATATGACTGAATTGAACAGAACACAAAATGTCATTTCCAGCACAGCCCATATTCTCACAAGGTCAGGGTCCTTGATTATCTGTCGGCCTCCCTTTTCTATCTGTAAGTCGCTGTACTGTCAAAAGAGATGGAGAAACAAAATATATTTCAAAAAGATGTGAAGCATTTTCTCCCATTAAATACTCATAGTTTTACTTTGACCTGACTTACACAGTAGCAGGTTAACAGCTGTTTTGTTACGTAAATGAGATAATTCCCGAGTCTGAATTGCACTTGTGGTGATAACACAGCAGATAATTTTTCAAAAGTGAGACTTGATTTAACTACTGTGCCTTGCACATGACTTGAATGCTTGAACTTGGCCTTAGTATCCCACACAGAAAAAAAACACCATTTGATAAATTGTGCGTATTCATGACCTCACCATGACCTCTGCAGATCCTGAGAGCAGGAAGGCGGTGATTTGGTAGGCATAAACAAATATCTGGTGAAAGGAGAGTCACAGTGTGAATAAAGCCTTTAAGCCTGAGATGTCAGGAACATTATAAGTCTGTTTATTGTGAGTTGTTCTGTCTTAGCTCTCAATATTAGCCATTATACTTAATGCGTAGTTGCAACTTGTCAGGGCCGCTGGGGTTTCTGGTTCTTCTTTTTGTCATAATGTAACCTACCAAGTTATTGTACGTACATGCACCCTCCTAAATGAATGCATGTTCCTGCTGCGCTGTAGGGGGAGTTGTATTCAAAGCTCCAGGACAAACTTAGCTTGGGGGTGTGCAACAAGGATCGAGCTTGTGATGTCTTGAAGGAGTGCCGCGACAACCCTGGCACTAATCCAGGGAGACGCCGGACACTGGAGAGGGAATTGGCATCCTACCACCAGCCAACTGTGTGGGGTAAGAGTTTTTTGACTGAGTTATCACAGAATCTGAAGTAGAGTTTGGCTGGTGGACAATTCCATCATCCAGTCATCGACCGCTGAGCCATCGTGATTTAAAAGCCTTCTGTAATTTAGGTAGTGCGTCCCCTCTGAGCGCCAAAGACTTGTTGCTTAAGTTTCGTTTTTTGACACACAGGAGAGAAAATAAAAAGAAGCTGTTGCTGTTGTTCACTGTACTTTGTTTGTCTTTTTTTTTTTTTTTTTAACACCAGACAAAGTGTGGTTGCAAGATGAAGACCCTTTTAGATCCAGCGACAATATCAGTGTCCACTGCAGTGTTTCACTGTGGACATTGTTGTATGTCAGTGTGGTAGACATCGCCCAACCCTAATCAGAAGTGGGTGTGTACAATGCAATTTATATACATCCCATTAGATCTGATACCTTTTAAGATCTGCATAAACTGTAATGCATTTCATTTAAGTTTTTAAATGCAATTATTCTGTAGAAGTATTTTGGTATGCAAAACTAAAGTTTAACCCGTCCCTACGCTGCAGATATACTCATGATATATACTCATAATACTGTAATTAAGTAGTTTTTTTGGGTACTTGGTAGATTTTCAAGTCTGTACTTTTGCTCGTATTTAAGTGTGCAATGCAAAGGTGTAATCTACTCAGTTACTTTTAAAATCATAGTTGAGTACTGAGTACAATTTTAATTAGTATCCAAACCTTTCATCTGCATTTTAGTAGCTAATCGGGTGATCTGATCACAAATTGGCCAGTGAAAAAAAAAAGACATACAAACGAAAAACAAAACAAAATGCTGCAGCAGCACAGGTTTGTAGTAAGGATGTTAATGATTGATCATTAAGCAACAAATTGCTGTTAAGAATTTAACCAATAAAAAATTTATTCATGGATATTTAATTAATAGACACAGCAGCAATTGCAACTCATTTGACATTGTTTTGTCTGGCAGAGACGTTTGCAGCCATTCTTAGACTTAAAACGAGAAAAAATGACCAAAAAGTGTAAAACAAATTTATAAAAAATTATGAATTGATTATTATTTTCAATTACTGGTTCAAGAAAACGTATATAAAATTTTCTACCCTAGTTTGGAGAGGTGACTGTGATATCAACAGTTAAAAGTAACTAATACTCTGAGTAGTTTTTGCACTGAATACTATGTACTTTTACTTAAATATATTTCTAATACCAGTACTTTTACTTGTAATTGAGCAATATTTTAGCAGTGTAACAACACTGAGTATACACCCCTTAAAAGGTAATAAATGCTAAGGTTTTGGTTGAAAGGAAAATTAGTAAAAGGGATGCTACAAAGATTTACAACAGTCTGTATTTCATGTGACAGATTTATTCAGCCATAGATCTTTTCATTGAGTGGGTTGTTGCAAAATCCATCCACACTAAAGCAGCCACTCAGGTGTCCACGAAAATAGTCAACACTCTACTTGACTTTGGACGAGTAGAGAGGATTGTTATTGACCAAGGGCGTGAATTTGTAAAGGTACAGTTCTGAAAACACATTGTATATGTGACCTAGAACATCTGAAGTCGAATCACCTCTTTCAAGCTAAGTACCATACTCTAATATATCTGCAAATCAGCAGTGGTGTTTCTGAGGCTCTGGGTGCCAAATGCTGCATTGCATTAGCTTGCCATCTCCAAGCAAACGGACAGAATGATCGCAACAAAAGAACAATAAAAAACGCGCTTGGTAAGTACTGTGGGGAACAACAAAATGATTGGGATGTCCATCTAAGGAGCAATGTGTTGAGCGTCAACACCTCTAAACAGGTAATGTTGTGTAATGACTGCAGACAGAATTCAATCAAGATAGAAACTGTAAAACGCTATTCATTGTTCTCTTTTTATACATAGTTAAACCAAGTACACACCATGTGGTGCATTATTTGGAAGGCACCCTCGCACCCCTGGTTTCATCAACATGAGGATGACAACAATGTTACCGTGACTACTGATGAAGCAGAAGAAACACAAAGAGGCCAAGACTGCACAAGTCACACATCTATGTGCAAAGATGATGGTAATCTGGAAAGAAATAAATCTATTTCTTTTCGTATTTTTCTCAGATTTACCAGAACAAAAAGATTTCACAGGGTAAACAAAAGCAGACATATAAAACACGCAAAACAAAGAATGTGAAATCATTCCACCTTAAAGCTGGTAATGAGGTTTTGAAAGCAAACAGAAGAATAATAAAAAGGGTGAAAAGGAAGTTGACCGGAAACAAATTGGTCTGGGCTTTATGACGTAGCCTCCATTTCAGACAGGGGTGTGGCGATGCTGTCCAACATGACAGGGTCTCAGCTGAGAACATAAATGTCTCACAGCTGAAGCCTTTCATCCGACCTAAGTTGAGAGGTATTATAATAATATAAGGACACACTCTAAGTGGACTGTGTATGTGGTACTTCCATGATACTGTATTCTTCCCGATATCTCGACTGAGAGGAACTGTTTCAGTGGTCCCTACAAGAGACAGTTTCTAAAGTACATATATTGCAGTTTAATCTGGTGTATCTGTGGCAGTAAGGAATAGACTTTAACTCTTGATTGTTCATTTGATAAAGACAATAGTGTAATGTGTTTTGCAATACATCACTGTGAAATTCAACAAGTAGGTTTCTGGGTGAAGGTTTGACATTTGTAGACAGTAAAATTGGCCTTGACTTAAATTGCCTTATTCACAGATGTTTCATGGAAAATAAATTTGCATGTCATCTATGTAACAACGGTACTAAATTTTGGGTTTATATATGATATGTCCCAGTGATGGCATATGCGCAGAACAGCGGGGGGTCGAGCGTGGAGCCTTGGGGAACACCACAGGTCAAACAGGCCACAAAAGAGGGGGCATCACAAGCCGCTGAACCTGTCTGGATCAGTATCCCTGATGCCAACACACTTTTCAAGGCAAGGCCAACAGAAATGGGCATAAGACTATGACTGTATTGTTGGTTGCATGTATTGACTCTGCAGCAAATTTCTTTTATTTTGAAACTTCAGTGTTAGAGGTGTAGCGTCCTCATGGATGGCTGTCAAGTCATTGTATAACGGTCAAGGAGTCAGTCATGTCGGGGTGTAAACATAGACTGATGTCTCGAAACATCTTGGTTAACTAAAGTCCAAACCCCGTCTGTGAAGGACCTCTTTGGGAAGGACCCTATGCCTTGCCTTGTATTGAGCACCGTTAGGACAGTGTAACTTTTGAGGAATCCTTTGGACTGGAAAGTATGAAGTAGCACAGGATAGTGCAGGTGGTTAAACTTTCAGCGGTTGCTTTGGTTGATGGAGCTGCTGGCTATTCCAAACCCTCGCTGCCCGCACAGTGTCATCACTTATTGATAGCAAAAAGACATTCTCCTGCCCTTTCCTTTTGTTGCTTCCACTCCTCTGCGCCCTTTGTGTAACACTGCCAAGTACGCTGAGTGCAGTGTTTTAGATATACCTGTTTCTTTGCAGCATATTGTTGTTCTCAACAGTCAGCTCATCGGGGAAACCAAAGAATGGTCTCACTTCATCTGGAACGCTGCATGCCCATGTTTGTCATCCTTTTTGAATGGTGCACTAAGTGTTCTTGAGTGCTGCCCACAACTGTGTATTTGGAGACTTCCTCCAGGCAAAGTGGAAAAATCAGCTGGACAACCATCACCGCAAACTCCTCTTGTTCCTCCTTGTGGGGACTGAAGTTCTGTCTTGTAGTGAACGGAAGCGTCGGTGGATTTAACTTTTCTTGTTTACTAGAGTCTGGATTTCTGTAGCCCCAAAATTGCTCCAAGCATGTGAGGGACATGTGAACATCTACACATTGAACCATGATATTCTAATTTATGAACTTTCCAAATGTAACTTCCTGATAAAACTCTTCAATAGTTCCAATTCTGTTTGATCAGTAACAATGAGAAGTTATCTTAATTAGAGACTATAAACTTCAGTTTATACAAGAATCATGTCTCCGTGCAGATATATATATATGAGAGACATATGCGGACGATATAACTATATATTTATACAATAGAACTATCTCGTGAGCTTCCACCCAGTTGTCACAGCACATACAGTCTATAGCAGCATGGTTTGAAAACTCACCTCTCAATCTTCATGCTCGGAAAACTGCTATAATCTTACAGCTCACTACAGTTTATATATAAATGACTTACCTAGAATCATGTCTTTATGCAGATATTCAGATATATGCAGAAAATATAGTTGTATAATGACTGATAAAACTATCTCGTCAGCTTCTGCCCAGCAGTTGCAGCGCTCAGCAGCACAGTTTGAAAACTTAATTCCAAAATTAAGAAATCTGTGTCTGCTTGCTTTTTTCCAGGACTCAGCCCTCCTCAGAAGTCCACAAATTAAACTTAAAGATTAATGGATGATGTATTGATCAGATTAAATGTCTTGGGCTTGTCTGAGTTTCCAGACTAAAATTGGAGAAACATGTTAAAATGGTGAGTAAACTTGTTTACCATTTTATGCAGTCTACATATTTTATGCATTCTATGATCTTGTCACATTTAAGTCATTGTGTAACTTCTTGGTCATACTCAGCTACTAATACAATCAAGCTTCTTGTGATAATATATGATCATAAAACTAAAATTTTGGAGAGTAAGTTGAGTAAGGCAGTAAGAGAATAAGTATGTTAAGTTTTGGTCATTTCATTTGTTAATATTTAACTCACACATAATTGCCTAAAGGCTCCTAAGGTGCATAGCAGCCTGGTGACTCACCAGATTTCTGGCTCAGTCACTCAGGACGCCTCTGTGGGAAACTGTAAGATTTTTGTGAATCCTCACTTGGACAGACTGTCTTTTCAACATGTGGAACTCTTTGCCTACAAAACTCATAAATGATCCTGACTGGGATCATTTCAAAGTCTACTAGAAGAGTTGCTGGTCAGCTTAATCACTTTTATGGTGATTTTACTGCATCATTGCATTTGCTTGTCCTGTGCTGCTCAATATGTATTCTGCTATTTGGGTTTGTGTATTTTAGAGCAGTGGTTCCCAACCTTTTTTTTTCCTTGAAGCCCACACTACTTGTATCTATGGAAAGCTGTGCCCTCCCAGCTGGAACACAGACTTTTGTATAAATTGCAAGGTTCATATAAACGCTGTAAATCCTTGAAAACACTTGAATTTTAATGGAGTGTTTTCAAGGTTTGAACAGTGCTTGAGTTTTAGATAAAGTGCTTGAAACTGCTTGAAATCACATTACTTTCATAATGAATTGCTACCTGACTGAATTAGTTAGTTCACTTTTTAGATAAAGAAATAAAATAAGTCAGATATTCACTGAGCCAGATTGCACAGTAAGTTAACAGTTAATCGTTTATCAATTGATTGCCAAATAAAAATTTAACAGATTAAACATGTATTAATCAATTGATAATTAATCAGCAGTCTAAAAATTCCATTAACTGCAACTCATTTGACATTGTTTTGTCTGGTGAAGCCATACATTGGATAAGGAAACTTAAAATTAAATTTCAAATGAGAAAAAAAAGAGGAAAAAAACAAAGAAAAATGTTAGTTAAGGAAAATGCACAAGTTTCATAACCCTTATAGGAAGCCAAGTCTACTTACAGACAGGTGACACACTTTGAAACATGAAACTCTCTATCACAAAAGATTATTGCATTAAATCAGATGCTATTGTGCTTTTATCAGCCAAAATTAAGAGGTAAAATGATCATTTTGTATATAAATATGTCAATTACCAGCTGTAAGGTGCTGGAAAAACCTGAAAATGAACCTTGAACATGCTTGAAAAGTGCTTCAATTTGACTTTGGAAACCATGTATGAACCCTGAAATTGTGATTTTACTTAACATGTGCAAATATGATTTTGAGGACCTCCTAGCAGATTAAGTCTTGGGGACCCCCTGTGATTTCTGGTGCCCCCTAAGGGTGGCCCAGACCCCAGGTTGGGAACCAGTGTTTTAGAGGACACCCTAGGAATAAACATTGCATATTAAATTAGGCTATAAATGCTATGGTATGTGGCATTGTTTCATGGCACGCATGTGTCCCTATGCAAATAAACAAATTAAATTGATTAAACCTTGAGTGATTCCCTAATATCCAATATGGACATAATTCTTAGGTATAATGGGCTGTGCAACACAAACTTACACTCTTTTTTTCTTTTCCTCTCTCTACTATTTTATTCACTGGGCTACTCTGCCAATATTTGTTTGGAACTTTTCATAAGCTGTGCAGGAACTACAGCCTGCACAGAGGTGTGCAGAATAATGAGGCATAATCTAATTTGATTGAGCAAAAGCAGCACCTGACATCTGCACAGCTACTGTAGTATATACTGGGTGGTGAATACCTGAAAGCTTTACTCAAATCATTTGGCTCTATGCAAATGCAGACGTTAATCTCATGTTAATGTACACCAGCCATATTAGAAACTCATTCTATAGGCTCCTGCGCTCCTGAAGCTCTCCTTTCACATCTTTCTATATTGATAATGTGATGCATCTTGTGCGCTGTAGCATGCATCGCTGCTCTTGTTCATTTCAATTTGCCTTAAATTTTGTTGCAGTGTTGTATTAGCGACGTGCAGTGAGACAAACCTTTGCTATGCCGTTTCTTGACTTCACCTACAGTATTTGGCAGGTGTGTACGGCTCTGGCTGATGTTAGATCACACTCTCAGTGGGAAAAATCTCACACTGTCACTACTAATACCACAAACCGGTGTGTCTTTAATAAGCTTAACCTGCACGCCACCAAAATTGCAGTTTTCAGTTTAATTTTTCACATACAGTACAATATGGCTCAATTATTCCCCCGGGTTTCTGATAGCTTGATTTAAGGTTATCCCGTTCTGGATTTTGTTTTCATGTACTGAGTGCACAACGTCGCCTTGCTCTGAGAAAAACTGCTGGTGAATGAGCTCTCTCTTTCAATAGCCTGCGATCCTTCAAGACTGTGTTAAGTAACACACTTTGCAGTCAACAGTTTTCACTGGGACTGTTTCTTCAGCAGAAAGTAGTTCCAATAAAAACTGTCCAGATTGTGTTTTCCTGACTAACCGGGGCATTACTTCTAGAAAGAGATTTTTCAAATGTTATTTTTTAGTGCTGTGAGCACCAGCAGCAACACTCCATTCCCCCTGAAATGTATTGGTGTGTCAACAGGAATCTCCAAGACTGATAAGTCAAAACATGGTCAAATAAAACCAAAATTACCCGCTAGATACCAGTAGAGGTGAGTAAAAAGTGTATTTGTCTGTGATTTGGATGTACTGACCTTCATAATTCTGTATGTTTTGTATGCTTAGTATGAGAGGGGAGTGTACAGTGATGTTTTTAATGTGAAAATAAACTTTTAAAGAAATAGTAGAGCAATGATAAATGTGTATTCTGAGTTTGCCACGTTAGAGAAACATGTTATTAACTACCCAGCCAAATTTAAATGATTAAAACAAAGTTTTTAAAATATATATATATATATAATTAAATCTCAAAATCATGAGAAAATTAGCAGTTTTCTCTGCTAAAACACTGTGGACGTGTCCGCTGCACTGTGTTGGTGTCAAACACCACAACCTGAAAATGACCTGAAACATGGACGCTCTGTCTAGCAGCTTTAGTGGACACATCCAGACATGTTTGAGCCACCAGAGCCAGAGGACGGTGACAGGATGGTATTTTTCTTTCGTCTGTGCCAGGTTGTTGGAACTGAAGTGAGCTGAAGCGAACTGCTTGGCTGATTTGGACTGAGAGAAACACTGAAGGTATGTTCGTAACTGATGGTCAGGGAGGGTCAGGGGAGGGGCAGCTGGTGATGTTTTATTTGTCTGTTCGAGGGCCTTATATAGTGTTTGGAGACCATGGTTCCAGCACGTCACCAAGCCAGGTTTCTGGTCCACCCAAAAGAATCCTGAACACAGAAATCATCAACATGTATTTTTTTCTTCGGTGTTGGGTTGTTGGAACTGATGTGGGCTGAAGTGAACGCACAAATTGTGAACTAAAGATGGTCTAACTCCATAATTCAATGCCACATATTTCTTCCACATATTTTTTTTAGCAATGTTTCTAAGATGTATAATATTTTGAGAAGAAAAATTCCCTTTTTCCTTTACACAGATTTAAAATGTCATTGCATGATTGCATGATGCTAGGTGGTCTGCTTTATTCCAGCACCTTCATGTGGTAACTCTAATTGGAATGGATTGGCTTTACTTGTAAAAGCTAACACAGCACGCTACATTTCTCCATTAAAGGATGAGGACATCGAAGTTATGTCTGATTCTGATGTCATTAAATGTAAAAGGTACATGTCAAAACATATTCAGGGTTTTAACCGGTCTAAAGAAAAACTTAATGCACTTAATGTGCTTGGCATTTCCAGTTAAATTGCAGTCTCATTAAGTAACTATGTCCCACGGTGACAATGCAAAGTGATAACTTTTTTCATAACTCTGCTTCAGAAAGGTGACTATTTGCATACAGTTGGGTGCATTTCTCTCAGATTCAACTGGTTGTAGCCAGCAGAACAGACTGGGAGGTTTGTTATCGGTTGCTGGCTCAAATCCAACAGCTGTTTACAATGTCAGAGAATGAGAATCACTTTGCACTTTGAACCACTAACTGGGTTTCCCGGGGTTGAGCGATGCATTTACAGCAAATCTGCAGGTTAAATTTAGACCTTTTTAAGACCATTGTGAATGCAATTTAAGACCTATTTCACATTGGTACTGGTAAAAAAGGGGCTATGAAGGAAAATGAGTCCCAGAATAACTTGTTAAGTAATTTATTCACATTCTGACATGACTACACATAACTGTGTGTACGCAATAATCATTTTCAGCACGCTACTTTTTTGACATTTCGCATGTTATGCCTAGAACAAAGGAAACACGTAACACATCTAGTAGATAAGACACAGACGTTGGCAAGAGCAGACCAAAAAGTTGCAAAAGGACTCCCACACATTGTCTAACTTGCAACATATCATTTATTTGCGATGTTTTGCTACTAGACCTTTGCATGATGAAGGACTAGTACGTTGCATGTTGTGTCTGCACATTTTAAGCTTTTAGTGTAGCATTTCATGGTGTTTAGTCTGGTGTACATTTTGAGTAACAATAGTCAAGTGACCATTGTCGTCATAGTCAGTTGACCCTCATAAAATATGCTGAACTTCATCATGGTTAACAGTGTCACAGTTTGGTTAGGTTGAGGCAACAACTGAGGATACATAATTAGAAAGACTACACACCAAATGGTTGTGTAAGTGATGCCATGACTTTCTCCCTCAAAAAGCTAACATTAGCCACTGAAGCTATGTGTGTTTTCACACCAGGACGTATCTTCCTCGTTCTTCCTCTTCTTGCCTGATAAAAAGCCCAGGAGTCGCGGGTAAGACAACATTACAACGTATACTGTGCAAGACGAGAGATGCAGTACACTGAACGGTTTCACACAAAACTGAAGTACAACAAACCTACCACATGTTCTTGTCTTGTAAAATCATCCTTTAAAATGCCAAACATAATGTGTGTAATTCATGGCACAATTCAAATGGGAACAAAAAGTTATTTGTCTCTCACCATAGACTACTGTTAGTATTTTTTTCTGAAGTTAGGTCCCATGGGGCACACAGGAAGGGGAGGGACTTTGCTTCTCTATTGTTTCCACTCAGTTTAACTCCATCTATATTGAGCGAAGCATTTAGAGACTTGTCAGTCTAGCCTCACTGTGCTTTGATTGCTCACTTATTTCTGTGTGCTTCTCTATTGCTGTCTAGAATATTTGAGTCACAGTGCCTGGTTTGTGTGTAAAAAAAGGTGCAAAAAATCCCTCAAAGTAAACAGGAAGTGAAAAAAAATGAGAAAGGTAGAAATATGGCATTTATTCCGTAATCTCTGAGCACGGACATCGCACTATTTGATGGTGGAAAGTTAGTGGGCTGGCAGACAGAATGTCAGTCTGAGACGATTTGTCATGCAGGGCCTGACGGGTCTCCATTCAGTTTCAGACACTCTGGCCCAATGTTTGCACGGCTGACAGGATTGTCAGAGCTATTTGTCACAGCTCTGTTTAGTGATCAGATTGGTTGTACCCTCTGTGGCCTCTTCTTCTCCTGTCCACAATAAATGGCAACAGTTAAACCTTTTACTCTTAATCAAATTATCCGCGCTCTCCACGGATGTTTGTTTTCTCCTTTCCAACTTCAATGACATACGAAGACAGAGGTCCACATTCAGGTGACGTTTGCCAGCCAGACTGACCAAATCAGAATGATACGGATGTCCTGCACCGTCAGAGACATCATTACTCTGAATAAAAGTTTGAAAGTTTGCATAAAGACATAAGGAGTGGGTCTGGACTTCACAAAGACAACTGAGAGCTATCAAATATGCCAGCAAATAAATAAATGACAGCTGTTCAGTACTTGAGTCAAAGTATAGATACTCTTGGTCAAATATTACTCAACTACAAGTGAAAGTTGCTCAGTCAGAATTTTACTTGAGTTAAAGTACCAGAGTACTTGGTTTTTAAAAATCACATCATAACATTAGATTGAAGATAACTGTAAGAAGTTCTCCAAGTCTGTTAAATAACTGAGATTTCTTTCTGTCCTCAGAGGCAGTATATACATGAATTATGCTGTATTTTTCACCCCGATAAAAACAATCCAACTTTAAAAGCTACCTGGAATAATGAATAATTATAATAACATCTTGAGATTTAATTTTGTCTTTCTCCTGCCATCACCATTACCGCTTTTTGTTTGAATGAAAGAGGGAGAGTTTGCTTGTTCTTGTTACAGAGAGCGCCTGGATGATGTATTTCCACTTTTACATCAATCCCATTTGAGAGGAGCTACTGTGATTGGTTTCCTTTAGTGAGGAACACAGCATGTGACCAACTGCATTTTAGAAAAGAAAAAAACACCAACAGCTGACTTCAAAGCTCAGTCGAAAAGTAACAACAACCTTCCTACAAATGTAGTGGAGTCAAAAGTACAATATTTGTCTTTGAAATGTAGTGGAGTGAAAGTCAGAAGTTTCCAAAGAAACAAATACTCAAGTAAAGTACAGATACTCAAAAAATGTACTTAAGTACAGTACTCAAGTAAATGTACTTCACTACTGTCCACCACTGAGCAGGTCCCATCCTACCCTAAGACCCCCCTTTGCAACCCGCCCTTGACCATCATCCTGTAAGGGAACGGGTTGTGTTCAGCCAGAGGAAGGCTTAGACCTTCCTGGTGCAACAGGCCCATATGAGTGTTCTACACGGAACACTCAGGCTACGAGTACAGCCATCGTAGCCACGGGCCTGTTGGCAACCCGCCCCTTAAGTCATCCTGTAAGGGAGCGGATTGGCTTGAACTTAGTCTATAATCATCTACTCGACCTATATATACTAACATTTGCACCTGTGACATCACTGTGACGTCATCAGCTGTGACATCAGCTGTGATGTCATCATCTGTGATGTCACAGCACATGCTGATGCTTTTGAACTGGTGAAATCATCTCTGAGCTCACATAACCTAAAAAAAATATGTGAACTGTAACATCATCAGTGAGGTAATACAACAGACCAACCCTTTTATTTGGTTGGGCACCTTGTTCTGTATTAGGCACCCTGGAAAAATAAAAATAAATAAATAAATAAATAAATAAATAAATAAAAGTGGCCTGTATGGCTGTCTCTGACTGGGCGTAGGATTCATGCCTGGTCTAAGTTAGAGGAAGGCTTCAACAGTGTTGGTGCAGCAGGTCCCATCCTACCCTAAATCCCCCCTTTGCAACCCGCCCTTGACCTGTAAGGGAACGGGTTGTGTTCAGCCAGAGGAAGGCTTAGACCTTCCTGGTGCAACAGGCCCATATGAGTGTTCTACACGGAACACTCAGGCTACGAGTACAACCATCGTAGCCACGGGCCTGTTGGCAACCCGCCCCTTAAGTCATCCTGTAAGGGAGCGGGTTGGCTTGAACTTAGTCTATAATCATCTACTCGACCTATATATACTAACTTTTGCACCTGTGACATCACTGTGACGTCATCAGCTGTGACATCAGCTGTGATGTCATCATCTGTGATGTCACAGCACATGCTGATGCTTTTGAACTGGTGAAATCATCTCTGAGCTCACATAACCTAAAAAAAATATGTGAACTGTAACATCATCAGTGAGGTAATACAACAGACCAACCCTTTTATTTGGTTGGGCACCTTGTTCTGTATTAGGCACCCTGGAAAAATAAAAATAAATAAATAAATAAATAAATAAATAAATAAAAGTGGCCTGTATGGCTGTCTCTGACTGGGCGTAGGATTCATGCCTGGTCTAAGTTAGAGGAAGGCTTCAACAGTGTTGGTGCAGCAGGTCCCATCTTACCCTAAGTCCCCCCTTTGCAACCCGCCCTTGACCTGTAAGGGAACGGGTTGCGTTCAGCCAGAGGAAGGCTTAGACCTTCCTGGTGCAACAGGCCCATATGAGTGTTCTACACGGAACACTCAGGCTACGAGTACAGCCATCGTAGCCACGGGCCTGTTGGCAACCCGCCCCCCAAGTCATTCTGTAAGGGAGCGGGTTGGCTTGAACTTAGTCTATAATCATCTGCTTGACCTATATATCCTAACTTTTGCACCTGTGACATCACTGTGACGTCATCAGCTGTGACATCAGCTGTGATGTCATCATCTGTGATGTTACAGCACATGCTGATGCTTTTGAACTGGTGAAATCATCTCTGAGCTCACATAACCTAAAAAAAAATGTGAACTGTAACATCATCAGTGAGATAATAAAACAGGCCAATCCTTTTAAGTGGTTGGGCACCTTGTTCTGTATTAGGCACCCTGCAAAAATAAATAAATAAATAAATAAAAGCATCCTGTATGGCTGTCTCTGACTGGGCGTAGGATTCATGCCTGGTCTAAGTTAGAGGAAGGCTTCAACAGTGTTGGTGCAGCAGGTCCCATCCTACCCTAAATCCCCCCTTTGCAACCCGGCCTTGACCTGTAAGGGAACGGGTTGTGTTCAGCCAGAGGAAGGCTTAGACCTTCCTGGTGCAACAGGCCCATATGAGTGTTCTACACGGAACACTCAGGCTACGAGTACAACCATCGTAGCCACGGGCCTGTTGGCAACCCGCCCCTTAAGTCATCCTGTAAGGGAGCGGGTTGGCTTGAACTTAGTCTATAATCATCTACTCGACCTATATATACTAACTTTTGCACCTGTGACATCACTGTGACGTCATCAGCTGTGACATCAGCTGTGATGTCATCATCTGTGATGTCACAGCACATGCTGATGCTTTTGAACTGGTGAAATCATCTCTGAGCTCACTTACCCTAAAAAAACTCCACTGAACTGTAACGTCATCAGTGAGATAATAAAACAGGCCAACCCTTTTATTTGGTTGGGCACCTTGTTCTGTATTAGGCACCCTGGAAAAATAAGTAAATAAATAAATAAATAAATAAAAGCGTCCTGTATGGCTGTCTCTGACTGGGCGTAGGATTCATGCCTGGTCTAAGTTAGAGGAAGGCTTCAACAGTGTTGGTGCAGCAGGTCCAGTGGTGGACAAAGTACTCAACCCCAGTACTTGAGTCAAAGTATAGATACTCTTGGTCAAATATTACTCAACTACAAGTGAAAGTTGCTCAGTCAGAATTTTACTTGAGTTAAAGTACTAGAGTACTTGGTTTTAAAAATACTTAAGCATTTAGAAGTACATGTTTTTTAATAATACTTAAGTATTCAAAAGTACAAATTACAAAGTACATTTTCTAATATCAATACATGTTGTATTGTTTTCATGATGCATTTACAGAACCTTGTAACTCTCTGAAACCATCTAATGATGCACTGATGCTTGTAAACCACTCTGCTACACAAAGCCTACAGAAACACCTATAAAAACTTCAGCATAGAAATACAATCAAAACCAAAAACCAGTTATTGTAATTTTCTGATGTAACTGTATTAAAATCACATCATAACATTAGATTGAAGATAACTGTAAGAAGTTCTCTAAGTCTGTTAAATAACAGATTTCTTTCTGTCCTCAGAGGCAGTATATATACATGAATTATGCTGTATTTTTCACCCCGATAAAAACAATCCAACTTTAAAAGCTACCTGGAATAATGAATAATTATAATAACATCTTGAGATTTAATTTTGTCTTTCTCCTGCCGTCACCATTACCACTTTTTTTTTGAATGAAAGAGGGAGAGTTTGCTTGTTCTTGTTACAGAGAGCACCTGGATGATGTATTTCCACTTTTACATCAATCCCATTTGAGATTGTGATTGGTTTTCTTTAGTGAGGAACACAGCATGTGACCAACTGCATTTTAGAAAAGAAAAAAACACCAACAGCTGACTTCAAAGCTCAGTCGAAAAGTAACAACAACCGTCCTACAAATGTAGTGGAGTCAAAAGTACAATATTTGTCTTTGAAATGTAGTGGAGTGAAAGTCAGAAGTTTCCAAAAAAACAAATACTCAAGTAAAGTACAGATACTCAAAAAATGTGCTTAAGTACAGTACTCAAGTAAATGTACTTCACTTCTGTCCACCACTGCTCTTACCTCCATGGGGCCCCTAACCAACCGGAGAGCCATGTAAACCATTTGCCACACAATCACACCTGACACCTCGGTGCCCCCACTACAGTCCTCTCTCTTTTAAAACTGTTAGCTCCATCTGTCAGTCAAAGAATAAGTAGATCTACTATATAGAACAGAAAGAGGTACAAAAACAATATTTATTGGATAGAATATTTTGTGTAGAATCTTAAGATAAGTGAATATTGACATCAAAATAAGTAAGAAATAATAAAATGTAGAAAAATACTAAAACATAACACTGAGCTTTGGGTCCAATGCTAGGTAATTATTCAGTTAATTCAATATTTAATCAATCATCAGTCTCTATCAATCCATTAATTTCCATCTTCCATTAGTCCAGAGTTGTAATTAGACATAGACAGTAACAAAGCATATTTACACCAAGTACTGCACTTATTCTGTACTTTCTATTTTATCCAACTTTATGTTTCTACACTACATCCCAGAGGAAAATACTGCACTTTTTAATCCACAAAGCTGAAAAAAGGATGTTTTCTGACATTTTTTAGAAATATAAATGGTTTTCACAGGACAGTGGTGCTACAGACATTTGATGGTCTTATAGACCATGATGCATTGCTGTAGATTAAACTAGCCAACAGTGGCCTATGAAGTAGTTAAAATGAGCTCAACCTTTAACATCTACAGCAGGAAACAGCAGAAACATTGAAGCAATAATATTCATCCAGAAACATCAGACACTGACAGAGAACATTTCACTGCAACATGAATACTTTGAGTACATTTATCTGATAATATTTCCATACTTTTACTTGTAGCAAAGTATTTTTGCAGTGTGATATTAGTACTCTTGTTTCATTAAAGGATTTGAATACATTTTACACACCCGGTCACCTCAGAGGAGTCGCATCATGTCCATGTATGGTCTGGACAGACAGGTCTTCACAGAGGCTGCTGTGGGAAACTGTGCACATGCATATGTTCACGCGTCACACATCATCTTTTCTGAGCTACAGACTACAAACGCTGCTGCACGCTGGCGCTCATTAAATGTGATAACTAGCTGTACTTCATTCTCACTTCTGCCAGAGACAAAGTCACAGAGCAGCTCTGGATGTGTCTATAAGCAGGACACAGACAGACAGACTGCAGCTCAGCTAACAAACAGACAGACCGAGGGAGGAGCAGCAACTTAATGTTACTGTGAATGAATTATATCAACCTTGGAGAGGAGCAAACACAAGTTTACCTGATTACTGTTCATTCGTGGTGTATTTATTTCTTCATGCAAAGCTGAAAACACTCACACTTGCTTTGACATGAGCAGGAGGTGGGGCCCTTGTGTAGTGTGTGTAGGACTCTGTATAAGTATATAGGACTAGGCTTGGTTGAAACACACAATGTATGTGCTAAGTAGGGCCTGTGAAATTGGTCATAAAAGGCAAACTAAAGCATTACGTGCAGATAAAAAATATTTTTAAAACTAGATTTGTACATATAAAACCACATTTCCCTGAAAAACTTATTTTCTAATTTGGCTGCAGGGAGGGCAACGTTGGTTACTTAGCTGGAGTCGGTCCACCAATTTAGTCCAGAGTAAAAGATCTCCACTGCTGGATGGATTTGTCAGAATTCTGATATGAATGTTCGTCTTCCTCTCAGGCTGAATTATAATAAGTTTTGTGATCCCTGACTCTACCTGGAGGGTTGCCATCGCATCAAAATTTCAGTTGGGTTTAAAGGTCCGGTGTAAGATTTATTGGCAGAATATGACAGAAATTGAATATAATATTCATAAGTATGTTTTCATAAGTCTATAATCACCTAAAAATAAGGATTTTATTTCGTTTGCTTAGAATTAGTTCTACATATCTACAAGAGGGGTGGGTGCTCTTCCACAAAGTCTGCCATGTTGGATTTCTACAGTGGACAAACCAAACACTGGCTCAAGAGATGCCACTGTCATTTTACTAGCTTGGAAGGGGAGGGTGAGGTGAGTTGGTTGCAGCAAGCTCACCACTAGATGCCACTAAATCCTTCATACTGGTTCATTAGGACCAATGACTTAAAAAAGTACATCTCCATTGACCTATGGGAATAGGAAAACTATTCTAAACTAATGTGTTGAGCAGGGTAAAGACGACCCACTAAACATCACCACATATGCACTACATACTCTACAACAATTGTTCCCAACCTTTTGTCCTGGAATCCACCTCTACTTGTATCCAAAGAAAGCTGAGCCCCCCCCCAGCTCAAACACACACACAAACATACACTAAAAGAATAAGTGATTTAAATGCTTAGACACACTCATTCTTACCAAAAGAATAATAATGATTCATTATCACAGGGCTGAGAGCTCACAGAGTTGTGGCTTACTATTTTTAATTGAGGACAAAGAAATGTGTCCAGACTTTTGTATAAATTGCAGCATTCCTACAGGTGCTGGAAATCCTTAAAAAAAATATGTAGTGTTTTCATGGTTTGAAACTGTACTTAATTAAAAATTGTAACAGCATTACATCGCTGCCTGAATTAGTTGAACTAATAAGTCAGATGTGCGATGAGCCAGACTGTATAGGAAGTTAGTGATTAATCATTAATCAATGGATTTCCAAATAAGAATTTAACATATATTAATCAATAATTAATATATAGTCTAGAAATGGCATTAATTGTGCCTTGTTTGACATTGCTTTGTCTGACTGAGTCATTCACTGCATAAGGTAACTTGAGATAATTAGTTACAAATTTGAGGGAAAAAAGTGTTTTATATCTTATTAATTATGAAATATTAATCAATTAATCAATTTTTATCATTTTCAACTATCTTAAGGAAAATGCACAAAAATCACAACCCTAATAGGAAGCCAAGGCTGGTGACACATTATGAAACTTTGTCATGTTTTTCTTTCAATTTGTTACCCACCTGTAAAATTCAATCACAGCACACAACTTTGGTTGATAATATCACAATAACATCTGATTTAATGTGATGAAAAGGAGCAGTAATAACTTTGTACATAAATATGTCATTTACCACAGCTGTACGGTGCAGGTGCTTGAATTTGACTTCGGAAAAGGCGTAGGAACTCTGACATTGTGATTTTAGTTAACATATGCAAATCTGATTTAGAGGACCTCAGAGCAGAAAAAGTTGTACCCCTGTGATTTCAGGTGCCCCCTTAAGGGTGGCCCAGACCGCAGGTTGGGAACCAATGCTCTGCAACATGCACTACTTTACTTTTCATAGTAGTATGCAGCATGAAACTAAAAGCTATTTAATAGCTGCATAATTCCTTTTTTTTAAATTAATAATAAATTCTAATTACAAAAATGACACTGACCAGAATAATAACAAAAAACAAAACAAAGAAAACAGGCACAGAATATGAATCCAGTTACTTAGTTTTGTGTGTGTGTGTGTGTGTGTGTGTGTGTGTGTGTGTGTGTGTGTGTGTGTGTGTGTGTGTGTGTGTGTGTATGTGTGTGTCATATGCTTTTGTTTGCATACCACACGCTACATTCTGGCCAAATCAGTACATATATACAGTTTTAGCTTAATATTTTATAGGACAGTACATATGGTGTGCATTAAAATCTGGATCATTAAAGAAAACTGTGCAGCTGCAGCACATCTGGACCAAAACCAATTTATCAACAACTTAAAGCACAAATTGATAATTTATTTCTTCACTGAATATATACTTTAATTCTAATTAAACTTCAAAATAAACATCAATGTCTGACCTCATACATTTTTACAAGCGATAAGAGTAGAAATTCAGAGAAAAAGTAAGTGTTTTCAGCAGTGCCCTGAAAAAAACACCATCTTCAATTTGGATTACGTGCAAATATTGACCATTCCTCTTGTTTTACATAATCATGGTAGAAATACAGCATATCATACATGCAGTGCAGAGGACACTGGTAAAGATTTCCAGAAGGTAATCGAATAAAGCAGTGTAAGATTGATTTAATTATCCTCATCTAGAACTCAATAGGGATTTGTTGTCTCCTAGTTCTTCCCACTCCTTCTGCGAGCCAGACAGGTAAAAGGATCGCACCGCTGGTTTGCTCGGGATCTTCTTTGATTTCATGCTCTAATCGTTTTTCCCATTGCTTTTTTTTTTTTTTTTTTTTTTGCCTTGGATCAGTAAGAAGACCCCTGTCTGGATTCTTGCTCAAATTATACGTATTCCCACCTTTGCAGCATTCAACGTCTCAATCAACCTGAGAGAGAAGTGCCTTTGCTCATTGTTATACAAGCACTTGACTCAGGTCTGTGCCATTTCAGCAATATGACACATTCAGAAAAATAACAACGTGTTTGAAAGGAAGTCTGTATTATATCAAACTCGCAGCAGCTGCCATCAAATGCACAGTGTGGTATGAGAAAACCAATGGCAACCAGTGTGTTTTCTCCTCTCCGACACCCTCCCTCCATGTCTCTCTTTGCTCTTTATCTCTCCTCCTTTGACTCTCACTTCAGAAAATGAACTGTATTAAATTAACTGCATTGGCATCCACAGGGAAATCAATAGACAAAGAGACTGTGTAACTTGACTGTCCTAATTTTTTTTTTTTTTTTTTTCGATAGAACCGGGAAAAAGTTGCCTGTATGGATTTTATACCTCTCGATATTTCCTTTTTCCTTCGTCGATCAAATTAAACAAACTGAACTCGTAGTGTAAAACTTGAGCATGCACACACTCCCACTTATGTTTCAGACGATTAAATCCAGAGCAACTTAAAATAAAAATGCACACACACACTGTGTTAAAGGTAGCGGGGTGATGTGATATGTAATAAACACACACCACTGTTGTAGCTCTATGACAAATGGATGAACTGCTGCATTTTACATGATGCGGGAAAATGCTGTTACACAACATACAGTAGACTGCAGAGAATCCCTGCAGTGACAATGTGGGGCTGCTCACTTAAGATTTGATGTGTGGTTGCCCTCTCATCTAAATGCCCATAATGCTCATGTTTTGGCCCATTTGCTGTGCTGCTTTACATGTTACAAGTTTAATGGCTTAGAAAAATAGTCCATAATAGTGTAAGGTACAGTATGTAAGCAGCGAAGTGAGGAGACTTCTTTAAAGCCTTTATAGTCTTCTAACCATGTAATTTAGGGTCATAACATAGTCGTAAGCATTTAAAAACATTTGAAATCAGATTTAATCCAAATTTGAAATATTTTAGGTAAGTTTTTGTACACTTTCCTAGTTTGAATTGGGCATGTTTTTTCCTCTGTGATTTATTATGGAATTAATTCCACAAACCAGTCATAAAAAAATCCATGTCAGTCGCTGTGTGGATGCAACAAAACTCTTTTCTCGTTGCTGCAGCTGGTCTCTGAGTCTGAACCAACTCAACAGCAGGGGGCTGAAGCCGTTATATCGCTCCTTTAACACAAGCGGTGATTTAACCTGGCAAAAATCGATATCATTTCATGTGTACACTGTATTTAGGACATTTTCCCCACTTTACTTGTGTGTTTGAAAGCCTTTACTGTCATTTTCCCAGCAGGGCACTGGAGTTACTGGTCTGCCCGCTGCCCCGATCGGCAGCGAGTAATGTTAGTTCAGACTCAAACAGACTGAAGTGACCGAAATCAAACAGTAACACAAACTAACAAACACAAACTCCTCCAACTCCTGTGTCTTGCAAGATAAAAAAGACTGTTTCTGTCCATCTGGAGTCTCATGGTGGGAAAGAGAGCAGAGCAGCAGCTTCAGTTCCCCATTGGAAAGTGCTGCCTGACGACAAAGTAAAATGGAGAATGTTCTTAGTATAGCACACACATAAACCCATATTGATTTTTTTTAGGCGGTCTTTTGTTTAGGTGCTAAAATATGTTTTGCTGCCTCCCACGTCTACAGCGGTCCACAGCAGCTGTCAATCAAACATGAGCTGACACGCCCACACACTTGAAAAATGGTCTAAACAGCAAAATGAGCTGTTTGGGAACCCTGTTTTCTAATATTATGGATGTTTATTTTCATTCAGATCTTTGAAGATAATTAGAAACCTAAACTTTGATATCATAGATGCATTTTTACTTTTTCAAGCCTAATTTTCAGTGGCTTTAAAGCAACATTTTATAACTTTTGGAGAGTTTTAAAAGCAGCGTAACAGAATTGTAAATATAGGTTCTGTGATTTCCTTTAGATCTAACATTTGAAACTTTGTTTGCTTGGTATCTGATAAGGTTGTTCCCATACTGTTACATCATTTGAAATGCCTCCAACACAGCCTAAAATGCTGGATTGGGTCATCAGGGAGGACGTGAGTCTATGCCCTTGTCAAAACAGGACCCTGCTAATTTACAGCAGAATCCTGTACTAGAGATGTGCACAATTAGTCGACTACGCAATTAAACATCACCACCCTTGCTAGTCGGCACCAGAAATACTTGTCGGGTAAACTATTAGGGGTGTGTATCTCACTGACTGAGAGACAACTGCAGCAGTGTTTCTCATCTTTCTTATGAAACCCAAAATTAGTCTACACTTAAGCCTTATGAAAGTTTGGTAGTGCAACGTGGTACAATGTCACTTCTGTCGCTAGATTTTTCATCGGATGCATGAGTGAATCGTTACACCCCTACTATTAATAGTAGTATATTAATTATATTTATAGTACATATTAATCGTTGCCTCTAACATGTTATGCAGCCATCCACCACTAGTTGGGGCTGCGGCCCCATCAGAAGGCAGCTTCTCTTGCCGTAATGTTTTTATCAGCAAAGTTGGACAGGTGATAGCTCGTAAAACCAACATGGTTTGGCAGTGATTTAATCTACAAAATAAAAATAATGTTGAATGTAGACTGCATTGTCATATTTTGTAGGTTAATGTGCAGTGTTTGTATTACACTGAGCAAAGAGGCACACATTTCAGCTGCACTTAAAATACGATCTGGCGATTGTGATCGGTGATTAATGGCTTCAAATAGCTCTTAATACACAGTATTTTTTGGACAGTGTTTAACATTATAAATTAATAAATTGTGCTCAATTTTAACAGCTTAGACAAGTCGACTAGTCTAAATTAAATTTTGTGTTTAATCAAGAGGGAAATTACTCGCCAGGAACATCCCTATCCTGTACATCTTTTTTTTTTTCATACAGCTGTTACGCACTGGTATAGGATTGGTACTCTGTATCGACCAATACACAGGTAAACATACACAAGTTCAGGTAAATGTAATGGCCACGGCCACACAAAGTAAGAGAGAAATTATAATATTGTTCACACACTCACCTCATTACTTTGTTAAGTACATTGCTTAATTTCATTAGCAGTCAACCACACCCCCAACAATTCATTTCCACATTAAAGTCCACATTACACAGTTTATTTGATTGGTAATCTCTTTCCTTACGCTGTTTAAATGGAGCGCACACATTTTCACAAATGAGCAATTTTCTGTTACATTAATCATTTTTGTCTTTGTCTGTTGAGTTACCGTGCTGGGGGGGGGGGTTTCTTCATGGAGCAGCAAAAGGTGTGGCCAAGCACAGAGGACTTTTAAATGGCCAGCTCATGTGCTGCCATGTTAGATGGGTATTTGGGTTTAGTTAGTTTTCCATTTGTATTAGTTCTAGTTGACATCCCCTTACGTTATTTGGTTTGGCTCAGCCAGTATTTATGTTCTTTCATGTCTCATTAGGTGCGATGAGATGAGCCAGGCCTGCACAGAATCAATCACCGGTGATCGCCACACAACACACACAGATTTGTGTCCGACTTGATCCTGACTCGCTCTGACATCATGCAGACGTGGGCAACGATAACCGCACAAGATCAAGGCGGCCGCAGTTTTTAAAACCAGGCGCCGCAGTTGCTCTCCACTGACTGCAAGCGCCTGGCTGTCATCTGATCAATGAGCTGACAGGCTCCTATTGGCTCTTAATTTTGACAACACCAAGTGTTGTATAAAATACAAATTTTCTGTGTAACTGACATATTTAAGACTGGATATATTAGTCTTATGTTGTGCAGTTAAATTTCAATCTGTCAACAAGCAGATATTTTGTGGCTGATAATAATAATAAAGGTTATATATGAGACTTATGAAACGAACAGTTATAAAGTGCTTTACAAGGCAGATAAAAGAACAGATGTTCCAGGTGACAGTAGGGGAATGTCCTCTTTTTCAACTTCACTGTGGGCTGCAAAATACAGGTAACCTACAGGTGATCTAACAGGATGTTAGTGTCTCTTCTTGTTTATTCTCTGAAGTCTCTTGGAAACTGTCCGACTTGACTTGCAGCTTCTTGTCACCGCCTCCTGCTGCGGTGACCACCTGATCTCGTCTGCTCTCCCAACTAGGCGCAGTTGATCTCAAACGTGCCTAATATGTTAGGTCAGTTTGTTCAGTTAAGCCCTTGTTTTGCTGCTGCTATTTTGAGTGTAGTTCTAGTTTGTTGACCTCTTTTATAGGCCTAGTTATTAAGTTCTTGGTTTGTATTGTTACCCTATTTTTTTCCCCAGCAAACTCCTCATTGTCTTACTTCTTGGTCCCTAAAACGGACACACAGTTACACATTAGACACGTTCAGTTATTGGTATTGGGAAGAAAAAATGAAATTGGTACATCTCACTTCACAACATACACCTGTCACTTAAAAAATACATTTATATACTAAAAAATTGTTGAGCCTGATATGTTTTAGAGAAAAAACAAACAATTGCACCTTGAGTAGTTCAGTTGAGTAGTTCATAATCCAAATGTTTCCCTCACCTTGAAGCATTCATGCTCTAGATGCAACAAGCAAATTTTGCAGGAAAAAATGTAACTGCACTGACGGTCGATGTTTTATATGTTCAGTATGACCCACCATGGGGTATGGTGGGAATCTCATTAGCCTGGGAGGTATTTGTCAAAGTATTTGGCAAATTAAAATTCTGAAAGTCGGGAACATGATCCTTTGAATTCATGCAGTAGTTATTTAAATATCTCAGTCAGTGGAAGACAGTCTAGTTGTGTTTGTAATGATATAGTAATGTTGTTTGAGATGGTGCTATTTTGCTGTGCAGACTCATGTTTGTTTCATCCTGTAAAATATTTTGTATTTCAAAGCAAGCTAGTTATGGGGACCCCTGATAATAGATAGACAGACTTTATTGTCCTGAAGGAAAGTATCTTGATACGTGCAGTAATTGTTGTTAAAACTCAGTAAATGGTTTACATTATGGTGGCTCTAATAATGCTTAATAAACAATTTGCTAAGTGGTTAAATTGGGACAGGGCTGTTTGGCTAGTGATAGGAAATGTACTCATTACTGTCTGAAAGTGAAGTTCAGGGACTGGATTAAATGCAGTGGACCTCGAGACGATCACTGCCCCTGGCATCTTACAACCACCCAGCCAAACCAGCTGGACCAGCTCGGACCTAAAGGAGCAAAGGAGACAAATGAGTTGTCGCCTGGTTAGATTATGCACCAGGCCACATCCTCCTCCTCAAACCACCCACATAACAAATTCCAATCGAGACCCTGCATTTACTAATACTTTGGCTGGTGCACACCCTCTTCCAGTGAGACATGGCCTTTGTCTTTTAACTTAGGGAAGAAAGGGGAGCTGCAGCGCATCTTGTCCAAATCAGTTCATTAACAAGACAAAAAGTAAACTGAAAAAGAATCTTTGCACACCACAACACATTTCTCCTCATTAGCAAATAAACAGTTGAACTGAAATTATACCTTCCACGTCTGTGAGTGTGCTAGGGTCCATGTGATGTTTTGACCTTACGGACTCACAACTTAAATTTCATCATCAGAGGATGTACGTGTAGGCTCAGTGTGGATATCCACATACTGCCAATTTGTTGGAGCCACGTGGATTCATCCACTGACGTGTCCATGCCATAGATATAGTGAACTAGATAGTGAATGCAAAGATGCCGCCCATTCAGTCCAATAAGAGTTGCTCACCTGGCACATGAGGCGATAAAGTTTCCTAGTGTCTGGGTTTACTTCCTGCTTATATGGTGTGCTGAATATGCACAGTGGTGTTACATTTTCGGCCAGTGGGGACTTTTTGCTGCAACACCACAAGTGGCCACTGGAGAAAATTGGCGGCAGGGCTGAGCGGCAAAACCCTGTCTAGTCCTATAGTAAGTCTATGGGCCATGTACCACTGCACATGTGCGGAATGCTAACCTAACAGACCAGACAGGTCGTGTCGTTCTTTGCTCTTCGTTCAACGAAGAAATACTCTCCAGTTCTGATATAAGTGATGCTATTGCAGTATCTACACCAGCCTTTTCAGGAAGCCATTGTTTGTTTGAAACAAGTCGCTTCCATGGACGCTTCTTGCTGTCATTGCACCTAAAACCACACCCCTAGCCACCAGTAGTCCCTCCTAGGACGCTGATTGGCTGCACCACCTTTGGTGTGAATACAATCAGATACCTTGAAGCCTGGCAAAATGGATTCTTGCTTGATCTAGCGAGATCTCATGAATCAAGCTGCCTTGCAAGGTAAGCGGAATGCAGACTCCAGAAAATAGTATGAAGAAAATGAATAGGGGTCTGTGGTGTCCACGGCTGTCCCTGTACATGTCCATCTGGGAGAATAATAGATCCCTTACATTTGCAGAGCTGATATTAGAGTAAAAAAAACATTGATTAATACTTACTAACATTTACATGTGGAGTGTGTTACAAGAATCATAGAGAAGCTTAAGGACTTGAAGAAGTGGCACTATCCACTGATTGCAGCCTGAATTCAGTGCTGTATTGAGGTTTATTATGCAGGAGGACCACTGCAGGAAGACAAATGGCAGAGTTAATGATGTCACTCCTTCTGAGAAATAAATTTATGATGTCATTTTGTGATAAATTTCTTTTGGTGGGCCCGTTTCAGGTGATTTGTGATTCCTGTAAGTGCCAGGGAGGAGACGGACATGCAGCAGGGCTTGCCAATGGAATTCACATCATGGCCTCAGTTTTACCCCAGTGTTGACCTGTTTCTGTATTCCACAGGCTTCTGTACAGTATGTGGAAAAAGTTCTCAGTGATGTACAGTACAGAGCAACTTCTTTGAAGCGTCTCGTCACATCATTAATTTCGTACAGTTCTGTGAACTAAGGACATAAGTAAGAATCACACGACAACCGAGCAATACAATCCTGAAAAGGTGACGAGACGTTTTCTTAATTAAGTCCGCTAGAAGCTACAGTATTTCTCCGTGCTCAGGGTGCAGAAATGTCAGAGTGGCCATCAGTTGAGGAGCTCCTCAGCTTTAACAAACTGACTGCTGACCCACAGCGTGCGGGTTCAAAGCTCCACTATGTGTGACCAGGATGTCTGCTGAATATGTGCCTGCCTACTTAGTGTCAGATGAAAATTAATAGACACAGATGTACTCCACAGCTTAGGATAATCACGTAGCCCTTGGGGCAGTGGGGAAAGAAAACCACAGTCTAAATATCTCATTAATTCAAATTCAGGGAGGTCACGGCGAGGTTTTGCCTTCGTGGCACTGACATTTTAATCAGAAGTCCGCCCAAGTCTCCATTAATAGAATAATGGAGATTGTGATAGCGAGGCATTGTGTAATAATACCTTTGTACATTTGGAGTGAGTGTTCGCTGTTCTCTCTGGAATCCACCTGTGAGATATCCCTGCATTGATCGCTGCTGGTGATACCGCAGAGGTATTTCTCTTTATTCTGCATGTCCCTGCATGAAATACACCTCACATACACTCTGAGAAATAGAGGTCAGAACTAGAGCAAGAAAGGGTTCTTTTGCTTGTCCCCATAGGAGAACCCTTTTTCATTTGGTTTAGAAGCTTTTAGAATTATTCCACTTGGAACCCTTTTGGAGAGTTATACCTAGAACCATCTGTGAAAGGTGGAGCCTTTCACAGATGGTCCCAAAATCCACCCAAGATCCACCCAAGAGGTTCCTTCTATGGTTCCACCCAGAACCCTGTTGGGAAGTTCTATCAAGCACCTTTCCACCTTCTCAGCTTCCCAACAAGAACCCGACTAGGGGGTTCTACCAAGAATATTTTTTGTGTGGGCTTTATCAAGAACACACCCAGAGGTTCTACTGAAAACTTCTTTCTGTTATGAGGGTTTATTATATAACCCACCAAAGGGGTTCTACAAAGAACATTTTTATGTTCCAAGGGTTTTACCCCAAACACACTCAGGGGGTTCTACAAAGAACCCTTTTATATTCTGTGGGTTTTATCTGGAACACAGTGAGGGGGGTCTATATAGATTTTTTATACTCCATGGGTTTATTCTAGAACCCACCAAAGTGGTTCTACCAAGAACATTTTTATATTTGAAGGGTTTGATGGGTTCTACCAAGAACCTTTTTGTATTCTTCAGGTTTTATCTAGAACACACTGAGGGGGTTCTATGGAGAACCTTTTTATATTCTACATGTTTAATCTAGAACTCACCCAAAAGGTTTTACAAAGAAACTTTTCATATTCCAAGAGTTTTATATAGAACATACTAGGGAGGTTCTATGGAGACCCTCTTTATATTCTAAGGGTTTTATCTAGAATCTGGCCAAGGGGTTCTACTGAGAACCCTTTTATATTATGGTGCAAAAAGGATTTTGACAATCCTTGAAGAATAGGTCTTTGGTTGAAATGGGTTCTTTATGGAACCCTTAGTCTTACAAAGAACCTTTGACAAACCCTCTCTTCCCAAAAGGGTTCTTCAGAAGCAAATGGTTCTGTGTAGAACCCTTTTTTCTAAGAGTGTAGATGTGAGTAGGATTTCATAGCCTGAGGTCCTGCTAAATGATACACTTATACATCTGAGCTGTAAAGCAGTTGTGTTGCTCAGATGGTCCAGTGATTCAATAATCCAGCGTTCCAGATACAAAAAGTCTTTATAGGGAACATTTTCATTTTGATCTCTCTCTCTGTCTCTCTGCATGTGTGTTTTACAGGTCAGCACTCAGTCTTCCACTTTCCTGGAGTGCCACTCACAGCTAACAGCATAAGGGCTGTTGATATAATGTGTTGCAACACTGACTATGAGAGAAATGTGAAAATACTTCAGTGAGATTGAGGCATTCATTTGTGGCATCTTCAATTCATGATTAATTTCAGTCTCGAAGCTAATTAGCGAAGGCTGCGTACTGACGACAGGCAACGTTTACTAATGGGAGCACATTCAAAAACGTCTGTCACCTGGACTTAAACAGGAGTAATATTAATAAATGAAGCCATACTCTCTCACGTCTGTGATCTGCAACAGACAAATCAACTAGGGTTTTATCAATACTGATTTCAGCAAAATGCCTGCTCAAATACTGCTCAAAATGCAGCACTGAGTACTGGTGAGTATGTGTTACTGTTACTATGTAAGTAATTGTTAATCATCAAAAATGCATCAAGTATGCGCATAAGACAAAGAGAAGCTTTTGTCAGAGAAATAGAGGCGATATATTACTGTATTACTTAGCCTTAGATCCATAATTAGCAGGACAACACATTGTATCGATATCGAAATATGGCTTTTAAATCACAGGAGGTGCAATATCTGTTAAAAGAAAATGTCTGTCAAAAAACTTTTAAATGAATGAGTGTCATGAGGCAGAGATGTCCTGTCCTAAGCATCAGACTCTACAGATTGTTAAAAAAAAATCTGGCACAGATTTCTGCAAAATATTTGCGATTAGATATTTTTTTTTCAAAATCATTCAGCCCTAGTAGGAGACACAGTCTGGCATAGCTGAAACTAATGCAGTTTCCACAGTGTTGTGTCAGCACTGGAGAGACGTACAGTCAAAAGATTACCCCCTTCTTTTTATTGGCTGATGAGAGAAGCAAAACCACCAGACACTTTCAAAATCATTTACCAGAATTTGACTGGTGCTAATTTTGAGAGAACACACAGAGGAGCAAAACGGTAACAATACCACCATAAATGCAAATTCAAATAATCCCTGTGAATTCTGCACATTTTTTCAAGTTTGCCAAATCACTGGAACTTTTCCACAAATGTGACCAATCATTTTAGCTTCCCGAGAGTTCCTCTGATCATAGCCGTCCCCTGTGCAAATGTCATAATGTACATTTCAATGAACTGACTCTGTGTTTTAGTATTTACAGCTTCTGTTTTTAATTTTGGTTCGGGTACTGAAAAGACCAGAAAGCTATTGCTAGTGTGTGCTATTTTAGAATTTGTTTTATAGTGTGTAAGCTGTGTGACTGAGTTTGAGCCCCCCAGGTGTAACTCATTCATTTAAAAATGAATGCATATTTTGTGAGAATTTCTGTACTTAGTTACAAATTACTTAGAACAATCAGAACAGAGTGCAGTTGCATTATTTCCTTGCCTTTGATTTTTAGTGAACCCCCCGCAGGCAACATATTTTTTTAAATTCTAATTTTCACTTGCTCCTACATTTTTATTGCTAAACACTAAAACTTTGCAGCGTTCATCACAATTTTCTAGAAAAGCTGAGGTGAAATCAGCCATTTTAACCTGCCACAATCCCAAGAACAGCCCATGAAATCCTGGAGGGACTGATTCTTGTAGCTGCCATCCAAACCATTCAGTGTCACTTGCTTATGTTGGCCTTGTTAGTTTCCATGTTGGGAAAGAATGAAAAGTAATCTCACGATTTAACAGTGATTGGCTGTTACTCTCCGCTATACAACAGTGTTTACCAACCATGACGAAACTGAGTGACACCGAGTTGAACAAGTTGAGACTTCCTAGCGAGATGCGTGTCGACAGCGGACAGGTCACGGTTGGTATCCTCCAAAAATGGCCCACTCAGCGTTGATGACGTTACATTCCCAGTTTCTATTAGACCCTGCTACTTCCCAGCAACCTCCCAAAGTTTATGGTCAGAGAAAGAAACGCCTTACTTCTGCATCAGATATGATATTGTAGCTGGTTTGCAAAAAGAGGGTCTCTGGAATCTGTTTGAATTTTGTACATTCCCAGTCAGAGTTCCTGCATGAGTTGCCAGTATTTTAGCAGAGCTGAGGCCAACGCTGCAAACCTGACTGACTGAAGTTACTGACTGACTGACCATTTGTTCTGAATCGTGCTGAACTGAATTGTACTTAATTTTGTACTGAACTGTATTTACCGAGTGGATTGAACACATTGGTAAAGGATCGATACTCTGTATTGGCTGATACACAAAGTTCAGGTGTCAGTATCTGTGTTGGGAAGGAAAAACTGGTGTCGAAACAGCCCTTAAATCATCAAGTACAACAATTCAGTCTCCTTCAAAATTTAGCAATCAGTGACTCAGGTGACATTCTGCTTCTTAGGGGTAAACTGCATTGTCTAGTGCTGGTGTGTGTGCTCACGCTTGCACGACGTGTGTGTTTTTAATTAACAACCTTAAACACATTCATGTTGACTTTGTGAATTGAACCTCGTGTGCATAAAGGAGAAAATGTGTCTTGCGTACATCCAAATGGAGTCGGCGCAGATAAGGAGGAGATTAGAATAAAATTCATTCCTGTTATCGAGGCAGGATTATCCCAGCAGGAGCCCTGGGGGCAGACGCTTTCTGTCGGACCCCCCCGCTCACTGTGCTCGATCACCATTCAAACCTGTGAATGATCCCAGAATGTGTGCCTCATCTGGCTGCCTACTGTCGCACGGCTGCTAGAATACAGTATGAAACTTGCACTGTTTTGTATTCACTGCGTTGTATTTATTTAACCTTTTAAATTATGGTAATTAATTGCAAATGATGATGACTTTGCAATTTATTTGCTGGCCTGAGCTGACATAATATATATGAAGATAAAGAAGAGGAATTAATTTTGCTGATGCATTCAAATGTGTATGATTTTACCAATATAAAACAGTACGCTGTTATATGTTAAAGGAAACATCCTCCTTTAAGTTTTCCTTAAGAAGTCAGATGTAGTAAGTTCTTTTCTTTACTGTTCGAGCTTCCCATCTGTCTTCAGTCTGACTCCCAGCTGTCAGGACAAGTGAGGCTGAGACATGATTGGAAAGGCTGCCCAGCTTTATTAGGTTCTGTTGAGTAAATGTTCTCTGCAGTAAAAAGAGAATCAGCAGCCCAAAGAAATCATCTTGAGAGGACTTGGAGAATCATGGGGTTTTCATCTTTTAATTAAATATCGGCAATATTTTTATGTGAAAATTCTAAAGAAGGAAATAAACAAATTGCTCACTCAGTTCTGAAATGATCAGTGAAAGCTTTTGTAATTGTCCTTTTGTTCCTTCCTGCAAAAAAATATGCAGGAAGGGAAAGTATTTCTTCATTGAAAGAAGAGCAAAAAGCAGCAGACGCCTGTTTTTTTGTTTTTTTTTTAATGAAAATGTGTTTCATCTTCTTCATCTGTTAAGCTTAGTGATTTTTGAAAGTGCCTGCCCTTTTCCAAACAGTCTCTAAGGATGACTTCCCAGATGGTTCTGTGTAACAAACCATAAGGAGTGTTAGGTTACAGGTACTCAGCCCCCCAACAGGTGTAGGGGGGAAAAAAAGCATATTTCTGTGTCAAAAAAAAGTAGATTGTTTAAAAATGATTAAAAATAAGTACTTCTTTGTACCAAAGCAATGAGATGCAGCAGTAGTTTCCATGGAAACACAGCTAGCATACTACAAAGACGGAGTCTGTAGGAGTCCAACAACCCCGCCCCACTCCACCTACATGAGGCAACACTTCTGTAACCCGTGAATTTAAGCCATAATAATCTGATGAGGTGGGCGCTGTGTAGGAGCAGCTTTTAGCTCACTGTTTCGGCTGTACGGCCCACAATTCTCCTGTCTTAGTTCAGTCATGCTGTTCTCATCAGGGGTGTTTCCAGCAGGAGAAGACAGCTGCTTTCAGCAAAAAGCTTGACCAACAGACAGACAAAGTTTTTGGCGTTGAACTAAGTGGAGCATTTATGTTAGCAGTTAGATGAAAAACCATTAGGCATCCAAAACGCAAGTGAACGTTGCTTGGTTGTTGGTTGTTACTTGGTGCCTCCTTGATGTGTAAATAGGCAAGTTTTTGCTAACATGTTAGCCATATCAAGACCTGTGAGGTGAAGATATGTCAAAGTGGTTACAGCATATCAACCTAAAGGCTTTTCACACTGCATTTAGCCTCTGGCCACGAGAGTTTTCACACAAGCACAATTCTGGCACATGCAAAAGTGGGCTAACCTCGGCTTTAGCAGAGGCACAGCGTGAGGGTTGGGTGAGGGTTAAGGGTAGCCCTGGTTTAAGAGTATGCAGTGTTAAAAGCCTTCTAGGGGTTTTGAACGTGGGAAAACATTTTAGGAGTGCTTGAGAAAATTGCAGTTTGACACTAACATGCTTACTTTGACCAAAATTTGATCGTTCGCTCACAAGGTCCATTTACTAGCTGTTTTGGAGCCATCCATCAGGTAAATTACTCCTGCCAATGTCAAAAATAAACCCTGAAGCCCAACTTTTAAGCCAGCATGGACAAGACGTTCTGACAATTCCTCCGAAAGAAAAGTATATTTGAGCATCTACAATTCCATGAGAACTCAATCTACTAATTATGATTATGTGACATGACTGAAAGCTCCTGAACAGCTACAATATCAACCTCTTGATGAGATTATTTTATCAAAATTACTGTTTCTCTATGACATAAATAAACATCTGTTCAGTTTTGCTTTTTTACACAAGCTCAGGCAGACACACTGAGGCTACATTTCCTTTCCAACAAAACACATTAGTGAGTGACACTGTGCATCTTGTTACTGCTATCTCTTGTATAAAGAAGGAAGAGAGGAATATTGTGTTTATTGGTTTATTCATGGCGGTAGAGCCACTCCATAACAGGGTATCAAAAGTTCACATAAACAGCTTAACCTGAAGAAGACCTTAACTGGAGTGAAGCCAGTAGCTAAGTTTCTGTGAGCATGTAAACACAGCCGATGACTCCTCTCTCGAAGTAAACGACATTTCATATATAGTTCCTTTCTATTGACTGCCTCCTCCGCAAAAAATCCAGACTTATTGTTTTCCTCCTTGGCAGTGACTGCGTGCCTTCAACAACAGGTCACACTCAAGGATTTTTATTAAGTTTCATCTACTTGAGGCTTATTTAAACTCTCAAAAAGAGACCACAGTGTGTCATGGGGAGAAATGAGTCTGGAATAACTTATTAAAAGCTCAACTTAAGACAGAAGCCGAGAATGTTCCTAAGTCGTTGCATTGTCTGAGGTTATTGATTACATATGTCAAAATCTGACGGAAGATAAAGAGTCACACGTACAGTGCATTCATATCAAAAGAACCTGATGCTAAATTTAAGGAGTGAGCAGAAATAGAGATGAGAGATGATATGGCTTCTATTCATAGAAAGAAGCTCAGCAGTAGCTTGTCATGTTGAGAAATAAGGAATATAATAGCTGCTAAACTGAGAAGCCTATAAAGTTTCACTCCCAAAAGTTGTAAATTATTGATATCATGATATAAAAAGGCTAAGCCTTGCTAGCAGTCCCTAAAGGCTGCAATGTCTGTAACATCTTACAGTATTGAAGACACTACAAAATAGGAAAAAGGGGCTTTACACTGATTGTTCAGCTATCTTAAAGGGCAGGTCTGTTATTTATTTATTTATTTTTTTGGAACCTTGAATATCATTCTGTAACTTACAATTAGTATTCATTATGTATCAAAATCCAAACATTCAAGTTTTGGTCTAAGAACATATATTTTGGCATTAAAATGCTATGTTCCTGACCCTTCTACAAACTTTTTCTCACACGATGTGATGTTCTGCATGGTGATGTTGCTGTATAAACCCCCTGATCTTGAAGGACTGGCATTTAAAAATGGCCACCTGTCAAAGTTAAGTCCAAACAAACAGGGGGCACTGTATCACCTGCTGCTCAGTATACTACCTGCTGTAGCTTTGGCTGGAGCTAGCCTCCTAGCTGCCATTAGCTCAGTTAGCTGTGTAGCTAAAGGCTCTAGTATGACTGCCTGTGCGTTTTGTACTGGAATGTATTCACACGTACAATGGTTCTCACTTGTTCTTTTGCTTCCCCACTGATAAATAGACCAGAAGTTGCATCAAACATCATCAGGTAAGATCATGTTTCAAGGGGTTGCCATGTTGGTGTTGGTGATGTTTGCTGAACCGCCACAAACCTACAACAAGGTATGACTTTCTTGACTTGCAAAACTTTCTTTTAAATTGACACATTTAACAGGGCCAAAAAAAAAAGTTACAAGATGTGTGGTGGTGAAGTCCAGGTGACACTGAGTAGAAGGAGGAGGGGAAGGGTTACAGACACACAGCACAGTGAGCACAGGAACAGGAGGGAGGGAGACGAGAGAGAACATGCGCTACAGACAGAGGCAACGCGCTGGAAAGGTGAGAAATTAGGCTCGTTCGAGATGAACTGCATCTTGCCTTGAAAATAGACGAGATCAGGCGGAGACGAAAATCTGCAGTCAAGTCGGACAGTTTTCAACAAACTTAAGAGAGAATAGAGGAAGAGACACTAACATCCTGTTAGATCACCTGTAGGTTACCTGTAGTCTCCAGACCACGTTCATAGCTGAAGAATTAAAGTGCCTTCTTTATCACTGATTGAAGTTAAAATAGAAGAGATCCTCCTTCTGTCACATGTAACATCTGTTCTTTTATCTGCCTTGTAAAACCAAGTCATATACAAGTCATATATATAATCTTTATTATTATCAGACAAAATATCTGCTTGTTGACAGATTAAAACTTCATTGCATAACAGAAGACTGATATATCCAGTGTTAAATATTACAATTACACAGAAAATTAGTATTTTATACAATATGTGTTGTTTGTTATTAAAATTAAGCACTCTGCTCCACGTTGGGTATGTTGAGTATATAAATAAAGCCATATAAATAATAAACATTTGATATAATGTATGTTTTTTACATTAGTAATTTATTTTACACACGGTTTTACATTATTTTTGGTAATAAATTAATTTAAGCAACAAAAAAAATGAGGAGCCACTTGGGAGCCGAAAGAGCTGGCTGTTTTTAGTGAGCTGAGCCAAAAGAACTGTCTCTCTAAAAAGAGCCAGAATTCCCATCACTACTCACTGTAGACTACCATACATCTTTCTGTCTGAAATATGGTCTCGTGGGAGACACTGGAAGGACCGGACCTCGCCTCTGTTTTAATTTTTGCAATGGCGGAATGGAACAAGATGAACACCTACAGTGAACTGATAGATGCTAGACTCCTCATCAAGGTAACTTTACCGTGACCTGCTGTTGTGTGGAGAATAAATTCTGCCATGTGTAGCATGAGTACATACTATAGTCAATTAGTATGCAGCATTGGCTTGTAACACAATGTTCAACCAATGGAAAAAAGACCATCGATTCACTTGAATAAGAGTAGAACTCATCCTCTGGGGACGACTAAACCCAGCCATTATTTCTTGAGATACAGTGGATGTCATGTACTAATGTATTTCTGGACATTTTGATTATGCTGCTAGACGAGAGGGTCACCATAATTCTAAAAAATAATTTCCTGGGTACCACAATTATTCTTTCAAAATTCCAGGACAGTCTTGTCAGTAGGTATTGAGACTCCTCTGACTCACCAACCAATATCATGATGCTTATTTACTCCTTAAACCAAGGCAAAACAACCACAAAGAAACTAACCGAAATCATATTTGATTCAATCTTTTCCTTGGTACAGGTAAGCTATCCTTTTATGGTTTGCATTAATCTCTGAAGTGGCGACATGGTGTTTCAGAATGGAGGGAAATTTCTGGCTCCAAAGCAGGGTACATATTTTGATATTGATTGCAGTCTCGTCGCTTTTCGAGGAGATTAGCTAAATTACCCTCCCCATAATTGGGACTTGCACTTAAGTAGAACTCCACTGTGAGGGAAGATTTAAAATTCCATTAGTGTCAATGACAGCTCGGCAGTGGGTTTAAGACGGGTCTCGTCTGATCAGCGTCTAAAATGTTCAAGGTAATTGATGGTGAAAAAATTAGCCTGCCACTGCAGGGTGATTGATACCAGTGACTCTCTAATTACAGAACGGCGCCCATTTGAGAGGCTCTCACACTTATACATTGTTGGAAAATCTCGACCCCTTCTCTCTCAATTCAAAGAACAAATGACAGGAGATCATAATTTTCATTTACAGTGTATGTATGTGGTCTAATCACATAATGGCTCTTGACTTATCGTAGACTTTTAGTTTCCTTGCATTCCCTCCCCCTCTCCTCACTATTATGACATCTAATTTGAGCTCATGTCAGCTCGTGTTTTTCACCTCTAGAAACCTGACTGTATTTCTCCTTTCTCAACGCTGTTTTCTAGTTCAGAAATGACTTAAGGTCTCAAAGTCTCAAATATATCACTGAATACATAAACTAGAAGTGGTGACTAAGTAGAGTGCAGATCTCCACCAAGCAACAGATGGTGAAGCACCTACTGCAATGCTACCAAAACTACAAAATCAGATTTGCAAAGTTTTTTTGTATAGTATTGTATAGTATGGTGCAAGTTTTTTTCCATCTAGTTGTATGCAAAGCTTTGAATAAAGTGCTTTTGTAGATAATATTCTCAGATTTCTGTAAGATGCATAGAATAGTGTAATAATATTGTAACTGAGATAACAATAATAATAATAAACTTTTAACAATATTGCTTAAAATGAGTGTAAAGATTTATTTGTATTTTATTTCACGTGTAATTAATGGAGCAATTGAGTGGAATATTTGGCTAGCTAGCTTACATAAAAACACTGGTAGTTAAATTCACTTTGCAACAACATATTCCTGCAGCATGACAGTTTATCAAACTCCCCAAATAATTACATTTTATTTAACTTTATTCATGGATACTATTATGAGCATTCTTTAGGAAATAGGGTAGTGTGTAATGTGTCAGAGAGAATGAGCGATCAACAGACTGGTCAAAGAAAAAGTTAGCAGTAAGTCGTCAATCTGGCAGTAAATGTACAGTTCAAGTTACAGCTTGTCAAGGCTCTACTCTGTTATTTCCCAAATGCTGGAAAAGTGAAGGGGATTGGTCCCAAAGTAAGCTGAGCAGGAAAGGCTTTACAATAAGGTTATCTCTGTGCCTACAATGTCTGCTTTGGTGTGATTATACCATTTTCAGAACATCTGTAATCCAGCCTTTGTCTTTTGACTCTAAAATTAATCCACAACGATAAATCTGACATAGAACGTCTTCTGGATTATTTATCCATTCTTCCCTGTTAAAGCTAGTTGTTATTATTATATTGTTAGTCATCCACTGGCAATCCCATCATACCTTGGGTTGAATCTTTTGGTCAATCAAAGGCTGTGTTCCTAACTTGTGGGTGACAGCGCTGATCTCAAATGCAATGTGCAATTGAATAATATGCGATTCACCCAACAAAGGAAATTTGTGGTGATGACAGCAATGAAGTCAACCCCACGGGTGGCATATGATTGCAACGTCAATGTGGTAATGCAATAATGCAGTTATTGTCACAGCCTGTCTGAGCACCAGCCTTCTCATCCAGCTACCATCCAGACACTCGAATGTGGAGTGGGTGTCTGCCTCCTGAACCCACACTGGGAGCTGGTTCCACAGGAGAGGGGCTTGATAGCTGGAGGCTCCGGCTCCCGTTCTACTTTTGGAGACTCTAGGAACTTCAAGTAACACTGCTTTCTGTAAGCACAGTGTTCTTGTGAGGTGACAGGGCTCTTTAAAGTATGATGGTGCCTGGCCATTTAGGGCTTTGTATGTGAGCAGAATGTGTTTATATTCTATTCTGGACTGTACAGAGAGCCAATGCAGGGAAGCTAATGCAGGAGAAATACGATCTCTTTTCCTAGTTCTTGTTAGGACACATGCCACAATATTCTCGAACAACTAGAGGGTCTTTAGAGACTTACTGGGGCAGCCTGACAATAAGAAATTGAAGCATCCAGCCCAAAAGTAACAAACACTTTAGCTTTTTGCATCTGTTTGGGACAGGAAGTGCCTGATTTTAGTAAGATTATAGAGGTGAAAAAAGGCAGTTCTTGAGGTTTGTTTTACGTGGGAGTTAAAGGATATCCTGAACAAAGATAACTCAGAGATTTGGTGTAGGGTGAGGCCGAGCAAAGCCATCTAACTATATTTAGATAATGAATTTCAGAGATGTTAGAGGCAAAATACAATTCCATCAGTTTTGTCTGAGTTCAGCAGCAGAAAATTACAGGTCGTCCAGGTTTTTATGTCCCTAAGACGTGGTTGAAGTTTAGCTAGCTGATTTGGTTTCATCTGGCTTGATTGATAGAGATAAATGGGAATCATCTGCATAAAAATGGAAATTCAAGCATTTCCTAAAGGAAGCATATGTGTTTTTTTAAGGAGCAGTTTAATGACAGAAACTCTGAAGGACTGTGGTACAAACCATTTTATTAATAACAGATTGATCATATTTAGTGAAGAACTGGCAAAACTTCTTGATGCAGCCTAGTTGGGATGGGGTCCAGGAGGCAGGCTGATGGTTTAGATGATGAAATCTTTGAGGTTAGTTGTTGAGGGGAGAAATGGGAGAAAAATAGACTAAATATATATCAGGTTTTACAGATGTTGTTGGATTTGAAGCTGAATCAGCACTGGTGGAGGCAAGGAGGTGGTGAATTTTTTCTCTAATAATAGTAGAAATTATCTTCATATGTTAATTATAGAGACAAAATAACAGAGTTCACGTTTCCTTTGCTACTCATTTCATACAGTGAAGCTGGCTGAAAAAAAATACATTAATGCTACCCTATGTCTTGCATTATCTCTTCTAATGTCAAAGAGTGTAATTGCTTACCTTTATTATAACAAGTCTATACAGTCAAAATATTACGTATTAAATTTAATCTTCCCACTTTGTTTGCTCTACGTGCCTGCAGGTCACAACACATTTCTGATAACATTCATCTTCTGAGGGAGTGTGTGATTAAAGTGAGTATATTAAATTGTTTAAAAGAAAAGGATTCAAGCCAAGATATTTTCTCAGTTTGTATTCCAGGTACCTGCTATAACAGTCACGAGCTCCCTGTCCCCGTTTGCAGTCTCCGTCCGCCTTCTCCACCACCGCGAGAGAACAAGGTCTCATCTGCTGCTTTATTTCACACATCACTTGCCGTATTCTTCAGCGAGCAGGACCTCCGACTCATCAGAGCCCCACGCTGGTGAGAGAAATGTTATGCAAATGCTCTCGCAGTCTGTGAAAAGTGTAGAGGAGGGGAAGCATATTTGAGCAGAAACCTCATCCACTCCATGCACTAGTTCTCTTTTAAAGGGCAAACTATTTCCAAGACGGGGCTGTAATGAAACATCTTTAGTTAAGTGAATATGAATTTCCGTAGAGAAAAATACCAGCAGGGCGACAAGGTGAAGTGAAAAACAAAGAAGTTGACTCACCCTCAGCTATGGGAATTAAAACAAAAGCCTTAAAGACTGTATAAAGCACAATAAAAGTGTGTTCTGAGTTTGTTACACCACAGAAACATGTTATTAACCACCCGGCCAAATTTGAATAATTAAAAACATCACTCAGCATATAAAATTAAGTCTCAAAATCATGAAAAATTGAGCAATTTTCTCTCCTCTGAAATACTGGGGGCATGTCCACTCCGCTGTCTCAGTGTCAAACACCACTATGACCTGAAACACAGACGCTCCCTCTAGCATCTTTATCAGTTGTTTACAACACCGGAGCCAGAAAACAGTGACTTTTTTTTCTTCTTTACCAGATTGTTGAACTGAAGTGAGCTGAAGTGAACTGCTGGGCTGATTTGAACTGAGAGAGTCACTTAATGTACATTCATAACTGACCGTTAGGAAGGGGAGGGGAAGGTGGCATCGTTCGTGTGTCGGCTCAGGGGCTTATATAGAATTTTTTTTTTCTCTCTGGCACAACATTGTTTCCTGTACATGACTTTGACATAAAATAAAATATGGTTGTATAACTTCGTATAGAAACACCTAAGCAGTATAGGCAATAAATTTGATAAATAATGGATGTATTTTTCTAGAAAAACTTCCATTTGTCCCAGCTCGTGAACTCTGTTTCACCCCAGTGTCACTAGGTTTCCCGTTTTAAGATTAACCCCGCCATAACTTAAACCACTTTGGCATCAATAAAATATTGACAGTGAGAGCAAACTACATGGTTAAATATTTACAGGTGAAGTGTTGGACAAGGTGTGATGTTAATGTTATGTGAGGAAGAACTGATGAGAGGCTGATATTCCTGCCTGAAAATGTGTTTCTGAGACAGATTTTTATCGCCCGTGACATGATACTGCACATACATAAATGTCACTCTCTGCTATGTATTACCATGCCTTGTCATTTAACGACGACAGTTTGGCCCTGTCCTTTGTTCCCAGTTGATATTGTGCTTGTTAACTGCGCTTCTTTTATGCTCTGAGACACTTGCCAGTGGACTGATCTGATCCTTTTCATGCCCTTGGCATCCAGACACTGGGAAATGAGAGTAAACTGAATCAGTGTGGTGAGTGACAGAAGCATTATGGTTCGGGGTTGGCCGTCAGCAGCCAAACTCCCAACAGGAAAAGAGAAAAAAGATGAATCACTGGGGCTTTTGCTCTTCTAAATTAAAGTACATAGCCACAGATATTTGAGTACAAATACATGATTTGGATTTGGACAGAGACGAGCAGCAGCTGTTTTTTTTCCTCCTGCCCACACCAGGAAACAATAAGCAATACTGAGCACCTCCTTGATTGCATTAGTGACTGTATGGGGTAATTGCTTGATTGGGGTCATTGGGAAGAACTTTATGTTTTGAGTGATTTGGCCACAAAATCTCTGCAACCCATCTCCACCGGTGATACTCTCCAGTCTTATAAGGTTAGAGTTAGGAATTTTGTGTCCCAATGATCTCCATATGGGTGCACTGATTCCACAGAAGTTAGATGACATAGTCTGAAGAACAACAAAGTCCATGTATGGAGGACTGATGGGCTAAACACGCTGAAAGCTCTATCTAGGCACAAAGCTGTTGTACTGGTGGTGCAGGTGGCTTTGCTATCTTATACCAGCACAGTTGCCATATTTTCTACGTCTGCAAAACAGCAAATGAACTTGCGTCTGGTCTGTGCAGCCACAGGCAGGAGGTCTGAAAATGAAAGCAAAACAAAGGCGTGGCCCGGTGTGTTTGCCATCTTGTGCTCGATGCATTGGAGTAAAAACCACTTGGGCCTTAGACAGACTAGAACGTGGTTCGAAGCACAAAGTCTGTGGCACAGTCGGCCTGCCTGCACAAGGTAGCACCTAGCATGTTTGCTATCTTGTGCAGGCACTTCCATGTTTTGCCAAAACACAAGAAGTTGTATTAACTCAAGTGTACATGATTGACTCTCCCTGAAACTTTAGGTGGTTGATAACAGTCCAGGCCTGAACATATAATGTAATATTTTATACTTAGGCAATCCGAAAGTAATTAAACTGCATTACTTTAATATTGTGATAATTGGGTTAGGTTACTGACTAAACATTTTAAACAGGTACCATGGAATACATTTTTAAAGTAACCTTCCCAAAACCTATAGATATATAGATACTGCAGAAAGAAAACAATTCCTAAAGAAACATTGCTGTTTAACGTTGCTGTTAAACTTGCTTTTTTGTTTTGTTTTTTTGTTTTGTTTTTTTTAAACCACAAATTGAGTGCAGTTTAGTTCCATTTAGTTTTAGAGAAGACAGACATTCAAAACACTGCCACTCACCAAAAGTGTCCAAATGGATAAACAGATGAGGGGAACTAATAGATTTGGGGATGAATGTCCCTCTAAACTTTTTAACAAAAGTAGTTCTACCATTTTTGGTACATTTCTGTACACATTTTAACATGAAGAGAATATTTTGCTGCTCTGCACAAGTGGTGTCTGCAAAAAGAGTGCTAACAGCAATGCTAACAGCCATTCATGGTAACAACTATGCTAACAACTATGCTAACAGCCACACATGCTAAGAGCCACACATGGTAACAACTATGCTAACAACCATGCTAACAGCCAGGCTAACAGCCACACATGGTAACAACTATGCTAACAGCCATGCTATCAGCTATTCACACTCACCTGCACAGGTTAATTTCCTCTGCAGTCAAACGCGCTAAAACATATAGTTTGATGTAAATCTTGTTAATTTGCTTGTATCCTCACACTGTTTAAATGGCGTGCTCACATTCTCACACTGTGGGGTTAAACAGGCTCTTTTCTCTTATATTAACCATGTGTTTCTTTGTCTTTGACTTACTGTGGTTGTTGGGGGCAGTTCACTTCCTGGTTGAGCAAAAGCTGTGTCTACGGGTTGGACCTGTTAAATCTAAAATCCAGCTCATCAGACCAAACCATATGCTGCCAAGTCAGAGGGGGGGATTTAGTTTCCCTTGTACTGGTCCATCTTGTTTTCCCCTTGTGTGTTATTTGGTTTGACTTGGTCATTATATATATTCACTGCTGGCTCCCTAACAGCTTTTGTTCCCCTCCACAGCCACAGGGACAGCTGCTCTGTGAAAGAGGCACTTTATGGACTCACATGTATGTTCAAGAACTTATTAATTAATTGTATGAAATCTCTATGAGTGATAATGTTAGAGGTGATAAATGGAGGATAACCTCTTTTGCTTTTGTAGCTTTTCCTAAATCTTATTGGGCCTCTGGCCTGAACTCATGTGTATTTAAAGTTTTTGTTCGTCGTTCTCTAATGTCTAGTGTCATTTATTTTATTTGAAGTTTAGTTTTGAGTGTTGGATTTTTATCCTGGGCAATGTAAAATCCATTTCCTGTAGTGCATAATGGCCACATCACTTGTTGCAGGTTTAATGTCCTGTTTAAACCAGTATGATCAAATGTCCTCCTTCTTCTACTGATTTCTCTCGTTTCTCCTACTTTCCTTTTAATGCCGTAGTAACTTAGGTAAATGTGTGAGGCAGATTCAGCAAATTGTAAAACTGTAAACTGTTTTTAAAGATGCTGCCGTGAACATAAAATTGTTAATAGTTAACTATAAACACTGTAAATTTATCTTTATCAAATTAACTCAAATTTATAACTTCACTTCTGAGTCTTGAATCATGTATAATTAAATGAAATGCAGGGGAAGTGAAAAAACACATGTAAAGCCTGTAAAACTGTAATCAAAATTATTTGCTTTAGTGTCTCTAACACTGCGTAATTCATCAATATAAAAAATTGCACCTAACTTGCGTCAGCTGCAGTGAAAGAGGTCTGTAAGATTCTGGATTGAAGAGCTGAGCCTGGCCGCCAATCAAGGAGCCAAACAAGTAGCTCGAGAACGCCTCCTGAGGCGGCTACTGGGAGGATGGACGTCCCCTTCGCTGCAGGTTTTTTATTTAGCTTTATTCAAAAGGTCAGAGGTCAGTTTAACTGTGACATCATAATTTTCAGCTCTCTATCAGTCACTGTACTCCTCTTCTAAAAGTTATTAAAAGATTTAGCTACTGTTGAAGGACGTCACTGTGGCATGTGTCAAGTTTTGATGTTTTGCCATGAAACAGGAAGTTGTTGTAACTTTGCACTTCATGTTTTTTGATGAGATACCCAGCCTTCTGGAGCCACAGCTTAAACCCAATGGGAAGTCGTCCATTTTTGGTGCGTTCCACATGTTGTATATGAACAAACTCCTATAGAACTGATCAGATTGACTTCCAAATTGGTGTGTACCATCTAGACTAGTTTGTGATCAAAAGTTATTAAAAGATTTGGCTATTGTTGAAGGACATTTTGATGTCTCGCCATTTTAAAAACAGAGCCTCAACTTACCTTCTCAATGCAACCGCAAATGTCAAAGCCAGAAGTTGTTGTTGTCCATCTGTAATTTTTGACACAGTTTTGCAAACTGCAATTTGTTTTAAATGGATAGTTCTTGTACATGAGCAAAATCTTTGGTATATTTTTTCCCAACTGGCACTCAGTAACATAACTTTAGTTCTTTATGATTCTTTCCAGCAACTTGATGGGGGATGTCAGATTGGTTCAACCAAAGTAGCTCTGGGATATTAACTGTCAGCTTGCTTGGAATGAATAGTGTCATTTTACTAATGTATGTCTTTCTCACTTAGTCCAGGTTTTCCCCCGGCTGGACCACATTTTAGTAGCAAACACACAGCTAGCTCACCAGTCACCAAAAAATGAAGAGAACATTTTTTTAACCAATGAAATGCCACTTACTCTAGAGCAGAGTCTGGTGTTCACGCCAACCAAAATGTAGCACACCAAGTGGGTAAATGCTCCAGGGTTCGGTTCAGCCAAACTAATCAAGACTTGTGTGAACCCGCCTTAATGACCTAAATGCATTGACCTTTCCTACTGGTCTGAAAAACTTTTGTAAAGACATTCATGGTTCCCAGATGATGTATCCCAATGATGTTTTTGATCCAGATTTTTCTTTAGTGCCCTCATGAGGTTGATAATTGGGATTCTGAGTGAAATATCTTACTGACTTGTAATTGGATTGCCATGAAATTTTGTAAACACATCCATATTCCCCTCAGGATGACTGTAATCTGCTTTGAGTGTGATATATACACATGGTGCTTTGTATCAACAGCCTTCTTTTTTTAATTATGACACATCAAGCTACTATTTCCCATGTCAAATTTCTAATTGTCAAATGTGTCTCAATTTTTGAATTTTTAAGAGACAAACTTCACATCAATATGGGTCCCCTTCTGTTATATACTCCTTTCCTTTCATTTTTACTAATGTTTTAAAATTTTCTTTTGTTTTGTGTTTTTTTTTCTTTTCTTTTCTTTTGTTCCAATATTTGATTTGATAAATTTAGTTACTTGGTTAGTTTTATGTTCTTTTGTATATTTTGTTGGTACCTTATCTTATACATTAACATAAAAAGAGACAGTAAAGATGAATTCTAATAACTACCAGTGTGAATGCAAATGCAGATATTTTTACAGATACAGACAGCAGCAAGGAAAAGACTGTCCATTCAATGATGACTGCCTTTTTAAGCTTATTTGAATACATACACTTATAAATTCTAATCACTTGAATTCCCCTTAGATTATACTACTGTATAAAAAGTAAATACTTGCCTGGGAAAACAAAGAGAATGAAGTAGAGGGTATAATCTAAAGGTCAGCTATTAATTCACCTCTCCCTGGGGACACAACTGCCAAGGTCATTCAGCACCATGGCCCTGAGTATTTCTCACCTCTGAAGCAAATGAGCACGGTGTCATCTTACATCTGGATGTGATGGCTTTTATTTTCTCAAAAGCCCCATCCCATCCCTGCTGTCAGAATCTCCACTCTGAGTAAAGCAGTTCGTCCCTGCACCTTCGCAGGATCTGCTGCAGGCCTGCTGAATACAAGGGTAAATGCCAGAGAGAGTAAAAAAGAATTCACACGTTTGACGGAAATTCATGCTCTCTGAGGATGCTGTTGTTGGATGTTATTTGGGCTTTGTTTACTTTTGATTTTAATAAGGAAAAATAGCTCTCCCTTTGCTCAGTAGTTAGTAACACACATACACCTCTCACTTCAGCCTGCCAGTTGGTGAACTAATGTTCAAGCTCTTAATACTCCAGATACTGCAACTATAAACAAAAACATTTTACTGGAGCGGTGGGAAGGAATATGCAGGTTGTATATTTTATCCTGGATCTTTATTTTATTCATTCTAGCTGTGGATTTTTAAAGGATATGCCAATAACCTTGCAATTTCATGGGAAAAACAACACTTTATTTTACAGTCCCATTTCACCTTGGTTTCTGGAGGGAAGATTAGAAGCTATTTCTCACTGATGCATGTACGCCATTCAGTAGCTTATCAAACATACAGAAAACCAGGCCTGGAAAGTAACGGGTTACATGTATAGGGATTATGTAATTTGGATACAAAAAAAAGGTAAATGTAGTAAATTAGTCTATTACATTAAATCGACTACAGTTATATTGAGTCAAAATGGGTTTTACTTAGCAGAATTACAATTTAGAAAATACATTTTAACATAAAGGATGATATACTGTCATTTGCAGTGTGCACACATTACAGCACTTACCACAACACCACTCTGGTCTGAGTGAAACCAGCTAATCTTAGTCAACTCATTATTATGGCCTCCAGTGAGAAAACGCTTCACTGGGTGCGAATTTCAGCAATATTTTGTCTTTAAATCAGAAAACAGGAACAACATCACAGTACAGTGACAGTTCTGCCTTAAGCTGTGAAAATGCCATCATTATCCAAGAGCTCAACATCTAATTTAAAGAGACATTTACAGGTCAGACCAACTGCTAATGTTAGTGACAGACTAACTGCAAAGGTTAGCTATACAGATCAACCACTAATGTTAGCTACACAGAACAATCACTGCTGTTAGCTACACAGACCAAACACTATGGTTGGCCACGCAGACAACTGTTAACGTTAGCTAGTCACTAACGTTAGCTACACAGACCAAACACTAACATTAGCTACACAGACAACTGCTAACGTTGGCTACACAGAACAACCGTTAATGTCCTGAATATTTTGCAAACTTTTTTTTCCTGGTTTCCCATTTTCTATTGCCCTGGAAACAGGAAATAGTTTGGAGGTGAAATCCTGGGAATCCCGCTTCCAGAAATTAAAATGTCCTGCTGACTGCATTAATAAACTTTGTGGCAACGCCCTCGCCTGACATTACTGTCTTTCTGAGGTTGCTGTGGATTCGATTATAGCATCTATTGGTACCAATTATGGCATGCTAGCTTGTCAGGAAGGGGGGCTACATAACACTCAAAAGAGGGACTAAATTTTGGCAGGGGGAAAAACTGGCCTTTTTCAGAGAGGCCCCTTGAGGTCTTGCTTCAATCTAAATGAAAATGTGTTCTCCGGGTACCCAAGAGTCTCCCCTTTACAGAACTGTTCATTTATGCTAATCCCATGCAATTTTGGGCAAAAAACATATTTTTTTGCATGCAGCATAAATGCGTTATTTTCTCTTATTCTAAGAATGATAACATTTCTGCACACTAGGGTTCCTAAACTGCATTGGAATTGCATAAGTTGGGTATGACTGGAAAACTGAGACTTCTGTGAATTTAATGAACCCGATGTTTTCCTGTGTGATGATGCCCATAGTAGCCATTTCATTGTAGTGAAACCATTTTTGAGACATGGCCTCACTGTATAAAATGACCCAGGAAGTATGGCTTTCCCAGGAAGTGACAATAAGTGGGTCTCAGAGCAATATCCAGAGCAGAAGTACTTGCCATTCAATTGTAAAAAAGCAATAGTGGCAGAAATCTCTGAATATCAAAAGTTTGTGATAGCAAATCACAACATGAACTTTTCTAAGTGTTCCTTCAGGTCTTTGTGTCTTAATGTGGTATTATGGAAGGATTTTCGACTATTTTTATTGCTCCTCAAGCGGTCAAAAATAGTTAAATTGTGTACCAAATCTATGCAGTATATGGTATCAACTCAAAAACTGCTGCAACAACATATGACACATGATAGAGCATCAAATACTTACATCATAATCTTCTAAGCCCCTGTACACTCCAAACTTTCAGAACTGCAATTACATTGTGGGTACCTAAATGGCCAACATCTATCAGATCCCTATCAGATACCAATAGTAAAGGTAAATATGCTGGACATTATTTTGATAGTTTGAACACTTAAATTAGTCTTCCACATAGCTTCCACATAGCTATACAGTGTGTAATCACAGCTGTAATTTTTTAAACAAATTCTCACTAAAACCACTTCAGTAATTCAAGAAGCAAATGCAATTTAAATATAACTTCAGAGAGGCAGAGTTCTTTTTAAAGCTGTGGCAAACTGTCAGTGGCACCATTTGCAGTCCAACACTATTCCAGATCCAGACTTATCATATTTGTGTTGGTATACCTGTAAATAAGCAGGATATGTGTCTGTCTGTGCCCTCTGCCAATGATTTAGCCTGCACAGTAATCTTGTTACAGCTGCAGTGAGAAATGCTGGAATGGAACTACTTGCACAATATTGAGTCTTGGCTGCAGAACATGATCTCTTAAGAACTTTCCACAGCAGCCTGCCTTCATCAGTAGCTTAACTGCGGAGGAAGAAGTCTCATGAGAAACTTTGATAAATTGCTTCTTAAAGCAGGAATATTTATGTTTTTCCTCCATTTAGCATCATTTGCAGCTTAAATGTAAGACAACCTGGAATTGGCTAGTCCAAGTTTCTTAAATAACCTCAAAATAACAAGGACGTGCTTGTTAAAGCTGCATTCATATATATTTTTATTTTTAAAACTGATCAAATTAATATGTGTATTGTGAAAGGTGGTTTTGAGACGCAACAATTTCTCTTAACTCTACAGAGCATTTTAACATTGTGCAGCTAATTGCTTTGGTTTTATTTTGCAACTTTATTGCTTGGTGCAGTCCCACCACTGCCTCAACCTAATTTCCAATAGCAGCAGGCAGCTGTTTGCAGCTCCAATAACTCTAAAAACCCCACTGTACACTACCTGCCCAACACCAGCAGCAGACTGATGAAGCTAGCGGCTAGCTGCTGAACAAAATGGAGCATTTAACCTACAAAGACCCAGGTATTTGAGTTGGAGGAGACCAAAACTGGTTATCGAAAAGTAATTATGTTTGGCAGGTGGCAAAAGACGTGACAGATATGATACCAGCTGTGACGGCATGTTGATGTTCCCACCTTTAAGTACTCAGTGTTCATGGGTTGGACCACACCCATCTTCTAAGTCTGCATTTGTTTTAATCTCAATTTCACACCTGTAAGGTTTCATGACTGCATCTTGCACAGCTGTGATGCTATCATGTAGACAAAATCTGTCCACAGACCAACAGACAAACACCAGCAAAAGTACTCAAAACCACCTCTTGTGTAGTTTCCACTACAGGAGGTGTGGAGAGAACCACATTTTGGTATGATGACACAATGTGAAATTTCCCCCCATGTCTTAAGAGTGGACGGGATTGAAACTGGGATACAGTGATCTGGGACTTAAAACAAATGTGAGTTAGGGGCATGAAGTTGAGGATAATGGCCCCTTCTCTACTTCTACCCACCTACTTTAGGACTACTACTTCGGCCTTCATATTGATCTCAGCAGGTGGTTCCAGGACCACATTTTGCCATGATGACATATACTGTCACTGACTTGCAACCACTGCACCCTGTTGTCGCTACTAATAAATGCAAATGTTGTTCTGTATCTGCTGCATGTGTAAATAGGCAGCATTGTGTCTGGCTATTTAGCAAAGGTAAAGAATTTTTTTTACCTCCTCAATTCTGAACATAATATATTAGCTATAGCTAATGTTGCCTGTCTGCTGTTTGAAAATGTATGTGCTACATTTTGGACCTGGTTTATGTTAATTTGTGCAGTTTTATTTGTATGCATGACACATCAATAAAAAACATCCAGATTCCTTAATGCCTGAACACATTCTGTCTTCTACACCGTGCAGCCAAGAACCCTTCCAGGAACTGCTATTTTTCAGTGGGATTTTTTTTTTCAGTGTTGTTGACATTATTGTTATGGGTGACATTATCTTGTTGTATGCCATTAAGCGCTCATAAGTTGATTTGTCAACACATTGTAATGTGCCAAGTATAAAAGCATGAAGCCTGGGAGGACATGTATGAGAAGAACAGAGGGCCAAGGGGGACAATGACTCACCCATCTATTAATTGCACTGACTGTTGTCTGCAGCTTGACATCATGAAAGAGAGAGCTGGTGCACAGTCAAAAAAAAAAAAAAAAAAAAAAAAAAACATTAGCTAACGTTCAGCGCAATACTTAGACATCTGTGCTGGAACATGTTTCCAGCAGGGGGGCTGCCCTGGACATTTTGGATGGAGGCAACGGGAGAGGACTGGCTGGAGCAGATGGTCCTGAGGGGGTTATTAACGGAGAGAAGTTTTCTTTCATCTGTCGTTTTTTCATGGAACTGTGCATACTGTTTTCAATGTGTCCATCCCCAAATCACCTGTTGATTTGCAGTAGAGACTAGAGTAATTAACCAAAACATCAAGTTTGGGGTGTCTGTGGTTATTTTGGAACATTCTGGTTGCACAAAACTTATCCAGCCGATCTGCAGCTTGTAATTGTAGCTTCACAGCGTGCAACATCATCCCAATTAGAGAGTACAGATGGAACATAGATCCGCTGCCTTCAGATGGCTGTTAAGAGAGTCACCAGAGTAAAGGAAAGGTTGCCAGTATAAGCTACTAACTATCTTAGATGGCGGAGCCAGTAAGAATCATTCCTTATTTTTCATTCTGCCTTGCTGGTATTAGTCCTGTAACCAGAATGAAAAGGCGTTTTTTGTGTGTGACCACATGTCAGATCAGAGACATGTATATATGGTGTTTCCACCAAATAAAATGACAAAAACATAACGGAACACTAATGCTGAGCTGCTGAGTCGGAATGAGACACTTATTATTGGTGCCAAGATTGCAATACACCACTTTATTGGCTTCACCACACTCTCTACTGTGCTTTTCCCCCAACTGTGGCACACAGCAAGTCATCAAGATACCACACCAGCCCAGACCTCAGGTCACCCTAACAGCACCAAAACAGAACCCTGAGATTCTGTTTCAACAGAAGGAGAAAACATGGATAAATACAGCCTCACCCCATGTCTAGACATCCTGTCAGCATCACGCTCAAAGCATTAGCAGCAAATGAGAAACCTTACTTTCTGTGCAGTGTTCAGTTTTCCTTTGGTATGTGTGAATATTCCAGAACTATGAAAAGGCAATCAGAGCAGAAAGAAAGTTTTACAGTGATATTGTCTTGTGGCAGTAAATGTACAGTGAAGGTTACAGCTTGTTGATGAATGAACACTGCAGCAGAACTTTGGGGGCTCCTGAATCTTGCTTCCAAGCTGCTGGGTAAAGAGGGGAAAATCTGCAAGTTGTCTATTGCATTACAACCCAGGGCAGAGTGAGCTGCTTTCTGGCACCCTGCTCCGCCCAGGTTGAAAAATGCAGATATATACATTTATTCACTCACGTTTACATATATTGTAAAAATAAAAATAAAAAAATATTGCAGACATGAGGGATAAATAATCGCTTCAAGTCATGGCTAAGCCCATGAGACCTGTGAGTGCAGGATTCAATGTATTGTCTTTTGCTGGTTGAGAAAGTTTATGGTCAGAAATCTGCTTGACTAAACTCACTTTTTACTTGTCACAACTGTTTTATTTATTAGTGGTTACCAAATAACAACAAAGACTAAAATCCATTGTCATGCTTATTCTAGGGCTTTAAAATGTATCCAAGTCCAAGTTGATGTCTTGTTATGTCGTTCCAAAACCTTAGATATTTAGTTTAATGTGATAATAAAAACAGAAAAGCAGGAAGTCTGTGATAGTGATAATTTTGCATGAAAAATTACCCAAAAATAACCGATTATCAAAATGGTTTTAATTTTTTTTTACCACTTGCCTGGTTGGGCAAGTGAGTTGCAAGCCCAAAATGACATTTTACTTGCCCTGAACAAGCAGGCAATTCTTGTTGTTGAGCCTTGAAGTATGTCGGTAAACTGTATCATTTTTTTTACCCCATAGATTCTCCTTTTTAGCTGGTTATGGGTTATTTAACTGAAGAAATATTCTCTTTATGTAAATATGTATTTTACATCATTGTTTTGCAATGTCCAGTTATATTGAACAGCTAAGGGGTGTGGCACTGGGGTTGAAAAGGGAACTAAGTATACATGGCCTTTGTGCAAAGAGGGCCTACAAAGATACTAGAATGAATATCCATGGATTTGGAGACGGGCCCATAGAGAATTACTATGTACAGGGTATATAATTTTGCGCTACACCCCTGGAGCAGCTCCTCTAACCTTTCAGCTGAGGTGAAGACAGGTAGTCATGTCTAGAAACATTAGTAGGAAACCGCCTATACTGTATGATTATCCTTCAGGTTTCATATTTTTCATAGTTGAACCATATCAGTATAAGGGTATGTGTCCACACAGCATTTTTTCAGATCACCAGTGCCTTTTTATTAGTTGTCCCTAATGAGGAGAGAGAGCATCTGAGGCAGCATCTCTTAACTTTTCAGAAAGGCACAGGTGTTGTCACCATCACTTTTTCCACAGGCAACCAGTCATATATTGGTCATTTTGTGATCCTGGTTACAGGCTCTAATGTAAATGTAAAATTATTATTTTTATCTTTTTTTTAAAGTTAAAGTACTTCCACTGTGTTTGACAGTGGTCAGCAGGTGAGTCCTGTGTTAATGTACTTAGAAAACATTAACACTTTTAAATAAATCTTCTGACTTCTGACAGATGTTCTGCATCACACAGGAGATATCAAAGGTGGATCTCTAAATGCTTTTATCAGCTTTTGATAGCAGCAAACAGGCGACAGTGTAACACAGGGAGCCTCTCTGTCAACGTGACATACTTATGAGAAATTCATGCTGAATTTAATATATTATTCACTATTTACATAATTGATCAGATTGTCTGCAGGCTGTATTAATACAAAGTGACAGTTCTTAAGATGAGAGGTTTCACGGGGCGACGTGGTGGGTTCAGGGAGACGAGCAGCTGAGTCTGCGCTGATTTAATACGCCGTTTTTTTTTTTTCCCCCATGGCCCAGGAGTTGGATGGCGTTGAGACCATCGGAGGGTCTTAATGAGCAAATCGAGTTAGGTGAATCACCACCTGTACCCCATCAAACAAGAAGATTTCAGCCTCAGAGTGAGTGAGCTCTGGCGTCGTTTGTCTTCTGCTTTGGTTTCCCCGGGATGACTGGGATTAAATGGGCCATATTTATCATCAGTGACAAATGTAAGGGATATGGTCTACCTGTCACAGTGAGAGACACTTTGATAAAGTCAAACCAAACAAATAATAAGCTTTAGCCTTGCTCGGACTGACAGTGATTCACATTTGCCGATTAATAATCCATGACAAAGTAAGTGGGTACACATATCATTGTTGCCACAAAAGCCCAAAAGACCTGTAATAATTTCATCCGTAACCGTTTATCATTCCTCCTGACTGTCCAAAGGCTGGAGTCCATGTTTGATTTTAAAGGGACTGTTAACTCCAGAATCAAGAATACATATTTTTAGTTTTGGAGGTATCAGTTGTAGCCTTCTCTTGGACATAATGGGACTAAATGGGACTCAGGTACTCAAAGCATCCATCCATCCATTTACTTTCACTTTGAGTGGGTCATGGCGGCAGCAGGCTGACCAGGGTAATCCAGATGACCCTGTCCCCAGCAACACATTCCAGCTCCTCCTGTTGGATCCCAAGGCGTGCCCAGGCCAGACAGTATATGTATTCCCCCCAGCAAGTACTGGGCCTGGGTTTCAACTGCCAGTTGGACGTGCCAGGAAAACCTCCAAGGGAAGTCGTCCAGGAGCCGTCGTAATCAGATGCCCGAATCACCTCAGCTGGTAACTCTGGACAGCAGCGGCTCTACTCCAAGCTCCTTCCAGACGTCTGAGCTCCTCACCCTATCCCTAAGGCTGAGCCCAGACACCCTACAGAGGAAGCTCATGTCAGCTGCTTGTATTCGCGACAGAGGTAGCAAAAGTATACGCTCAAGTAGAAGTTCAGATACTTGTGTAAAAAAAAAAAGACTGGTAAAAGTAGAAGTACTGATTCAATGTCTTTACTCAAGTAGAAGTGAAAAAGTACAGGTTGTGATACATATTCAAAATATGAAAGTAAAAAGTTGTCCTCTGAAGGACATTTCTACCAGCTGTTTCTGTGCAAAGCTGACTGAACCTCACCTTCAGTTTTCCCCTCGTCTGTTTCATCTTGTCTTATGTCCTGTTACGTCCTTTAACTTGTTTTTGTTTCGTTATGTCCTATGTTGTTGTCTGTGTGTCATTTTCATCTTCTCATCTTCTCTTATCTTAGATATTATATTTTATAATTTATGTAACATTAGTCATTATGTAATTTTTGTCTTGTTATGGCTTACTATTTGTGCATATTTTGCCATTTTCATCTTGTGTCATTTTCATCTTTTTATGTTTTTTATGTTGTTTTTGTCTTATTGTCTCTTTTCTCGTCTTGTTCCATCTTGTTACATTGTTTTCATCTTGCATTAAAACTACAATAAAGTCACAAGCCTGTTTTAAAAAGTAAGGAACAATTAGTGTTAAAACTTGGGGAGCAAAAGTAAAAAGTTATCAGAAAAAGAAATACAAAGTATTTCTAACAATAAATTGACTGGTAAACTGAAGTGTAAAACACCAGAAAAGAAAAATACATTTGAAAATATTATGACTCTTATGGTGAGCAATTTCATGTAGGAACTACTTTCTTTCTACTGTAGAATCTACCAGAACTAGTTTCCTTTGACGAGAAAGAAAGTAGTTCCTTCCATGAAACTGCTCACAACAGAGTCTGTGGATTATCTTTAGTAACCAGGTCATGATTTCTGGAAAGAGACACTGGTGTTAAATTTTTTAAATGTACAGTACCAGTCAAAAGAATGGACACATCTTCTCATTCAGTCTTTTTTCTTTATGTTGTATATACACCCCTAATAGCTCATAGTTTGATGTCTCCAGTGTTAATCTGCATTTTAGAACAATAACAAAGTTTCATCACGATACAATATTATATCAATTATTTGGACAAACAGTGCACATCTGCATGATATGATTTCGATTCAATTCAGCTCAGTGGCCTGCGGTCAATATCTTATGATATTATATATCAATTTAACACAATCAGTTACATTTATTTCAACTTACAAAAAGAAACTGAATCATGATTTGATAATTTTATGACTGAAAACTTCCAGGCATTTGAGAAATGCCATGATAATTTCAAAATAAAGCTGTATGTTTAAGATGATGATATAGATCGATATTTTCAATCCAGGTCAGTGTATCATTACGCCCCTGTGCGTTATGGAATTATTTCAAAGGCAATAAATCTGAAAACAAGGCAAAATATGTTGTTGCAGTTTAAGAATAAAATATGAAAGGCTCTCACACACTGTCTCAAAGATTTCATAACATTATTAAATCTTTGAAGTTTTTAGCTTTTTGATATTTTAGATTCTCCAAAGTAGCCATCTTTTGCTTTGGTGACTGCACTGAATAAGAAGTGTGTCCAAACTTTTGACTGGTACTGTATTTTTTGTTTTATTTATTTATTTTTCATGCTCTGAGCACCACAAGCCGAGTGATATTTTGGACCCTTTTACAGCCGACGTTATCAAAAAGCTTCATTTCAGCGACAGAAGTAGCAGTCTCCCCCGTCATCTAGACAAGTTAACAAGAAGCAAAGGCTGAATTACAAAACAGTACAACATTTTACCAGCACCAAAATCACCAAAATGTCTGTTTGTTGCATCTATGATACTTCAGAATCGATATTCCAGTGGTCGACAGAAGCTGTTCAAACTTCCGACAGGACCGTTTCAGCGCAACCGGTGGCGTCTACGGCTGCAAGCTATTAAATGTATTGACTAGACTGAGGATGCGATCAAAACTGCTGGTGTTTGCAGTGGCCCATTGACAAGCTGTTGTGGTCTGCTGTACTCCGGTTGCTTTCTCATTGTCTACAAACTGTAAACGGGTCTATAGAGGGATAGATAACACTAAAGGCCAGAGGAAAGATATGTATTTTTGATTTTGGGGTGAACTGTCCCTTTAAATGAGTCACATCAAACTTTTTAAAATCATTACATGTGTTTTTTCTCCTTTGCCTTTACCTTCATTTTGCCCACGGTAAGGAGACACAAACTCCTCGACATGCAAACACACTCTGACAGCAGCTATACACTGAACTGGTGTTAGCTGTTGGTGGAAGAGGGAGACCTTTGATGGCTAATTAGTGCAGGCAGCTGTCAGAACAGTAACGGCAGAGATTTGAAAGTTTTGATACTACGGTTATATTTATGCTTTCACAGCTCGCTTTGTTCTCTCAGGGATTATTGGGTTGCCGAGGACGGCGCTGGAGAGGAGGAGGAGAGGAGAGGGGAACATCAGATTTCCTCTTCCCGCGCTGGATGTGACCACATTAATTATAGATCTTGGGAAGCAGAAGTTATGTTCATTCGGCATATTTTTAGAATATGAGAGAGGCTGATTTATTTCTTTAATCAAGGCGACAGGTGTCAGCTCAGTTCGGGAAAAAAAATGATACGGAAAGCTGCTTAAAGTTGTCAGATGGTGACATTTTGAGCAGGCTGAGGTGTGAAGTGTCTATTTGTGAATTGTTGCCGGAGGGTATAGGTGCAGGTAAGGGCCTCACATACTGTAGTCTGGGTTTCAAGTTAAAGCTATAATGTTTAACCACTTAAACTACACGGTACAATCTGAAAACCTCTCCATCAGTCAGACCACGGGTGGAGAGAAGTCTGAAGAAGTACTTCAAATTTCCTGAAGCAGAAGTGATATCAAAACTGAGCATCGCTTCTTTAAATGTAAATATGTTCTGCAATGAAAGTGAGAGAAATACACGAGCCTACATTCCCCAGCACAGAATTTGCTTCCATCAAACATGGAAACCATTTCACAGTGAGAAATCTCAAGAACATGCTCTCCTTCTTGATCATTTTTTCATAAACTGACTTTTTGAAATGTTGTTTTTTTATATCTAAAATCATAAAAATATCCAGTTGTATGGAGACGTATGATCAAAGAAAGTGACAACTCGATGTCTCCCTGTGTTCCGCTATTGAAAAATGTTGATCATCTCATCAGATCACATCTGTTCTGACAGTATCAATAATTCTTTTTCAAATCTTAAGGTTCCCACAGATGATCAGTCCTTTTCCTATGGGGAAAGCATTGGGGTCAGTGGGTTGCACGATTCTCGCTAAAATGTGAATTGCAATTTTTCTCCCTAAGAATTGAGATCACACCTCTCTCACACAATTCTATTTTCAAGACAAACATTTACTGCACTCTTAGATGAGTTAAAAAAAACGATTCTGTGTAGACAGAGCTTTAAAAAGGCAACATAAACAGCAAAGTACTTGACTTAAACTCGAAAGCAGCAACAAAAAATGCATCAAGTCTCTTTTTCTCTCTTACTTTAGAACATCAAAGTGATTAACTTAAATGCTGCTGAATATAGAAAATACAATGTAAAGTTACAGCTTTAGAATAAATAAACCATTGACCCTTATATGATGCACTTGTCTCAAGTCAAGCACCTGCAAAACGTTGGATGTTTCATTTCCTATAATTTCTTCACAATAAAAGTCCTGGGGACCGTGACACAGGAGATAATGGGTTTTCATCAGCAGTAACTTAAAACGACTCCTACCCAACTGAAAGCGGATATAAAGTGGCAAAAATAAAGTAGATATTTGAAAATACAAACGGCAACACAGGAGAGAAACTAAACTTCAAACCACAGAGATTCAGTTAGAAGCGTCAAAAGACTCTGAGCTGCAAATTGGGCCACAGCATGCTTGTTGGAGGGGGAGAAGCTGGCTGTTTTTGGCTCAACTAATTTCAGAGTGATACATCTCCTTGGTTTTAGCTCAACTAAATTAATATATTACACTTGTTTAGAGGATTTTATTGCACTTGCAGTAATGTAACAAGTGGTCGTTAGCTCATGTCATGTCATGTCATGTCATGTCTGTGTGCACTGTTGAAGCGCACAGCAAAGAAGAGAAAGGAGGAGGAGGGACAGAAACGCGAGACATAGAAAAACAAACGCACCGCCAAACAATTGCCGTTACATTGGCCCCCCAACACCACCTCCCTCTGTCCTCCCGAGTCCCGAGTCAGAGATGCATGCGAATGGCGAGTGTTGTACGATACATTCGTTCCCTATGTCCAATAAGCAAAATAAACTGTTGTGTCAAGAAGTGGAAACATTTTTACACATATTTTCCTTCTGAATTCAAGTTTCTCCCTTTTGCCAAACCAAGACGAGCTTAATTGCATTGGACTTTAACTTTCACACAGGGTTTGTTTTACATGTGAAACCAATAGTCAGTGTTTGTTATAAGGAAGTAGTACCTAACCTTGACCTTGACAAAACGCCATTGATGCAGTGGCTTTACAAATCTACCCTTCCTATATTTACTGTAAAGACACTCACACTGCTACAATGGGCAAAAGGATTTTGTGTTCATTTTTTGTGTTCCAGCAGTTATCAGTGATTTTAGAGAATGTGTGGCTGTCTTGAGTGCTCTCAAGTGCTTCTGAGTGCTTCCGAGCTGTTATTTGGTGTAGTACTGAGCCTTTTTTTTTGTTTGTTCCTTTTGTGGGACCACATTTGACTGGGGTTCAGACAAAAACAGAGAGACTCCAAATCACTCCAAATGCAATAACTGAGGTAATGCTGATAAGAAGAAAACATCCAGGCAAACATGACTGCCTCCAAAAACAAGTAGTGTGGCTATGAAAATAGTAAAATGACAAGCAAAGCAATTTGAGGGAAATAACATACAGTATCACAGATTTTCTTTTGCTCAGATATGGTTTACACAGTTCAATGCATGTCGCTTGAGTCAGCACTGATTGGATCTGACAACTACAAGTTTGAAAATGACAAAAGTCTGTGTGAAATTAGAATCCTAAACTGTATAATAGTCAATCAATAATAAATGGTGGATGGTGCTTCTGGGTCTGAAAAGTGGAGCCAGTGCTAACTGCTACTTAAACCTGTTTTCTTTCTAATGGCCAGCAGGTGGTGACTTCACTGGCTGGAAAAAGAAGTGCAATAGAAGATAAAGCAGGGTGTGCATAGTTTCTCTTTGACAGTCACGTCATTCTCAGTGAGTTCGTCAAGCAAAAAGCACCAGACTCACAGAACTGGGATCAGACTTTCAAACTAGTCAGTGCTGATTAATTATGCATCACAATTCTGTTAATACATTGCCCGTTTCTCACTTCAAACGTTTTCACATGTATTTTAGCGCGCTGTTTAGCTGTAATACCTGAAAATTTGTGGCGAGGCAAGTTTTTCCTGTTGAATGAATGAGCCAAAACCAAGTACCACCCAACTTGCAGTGCATCAACCACTAGCGCCACACTCCCGCTGGTACTGCTAATGTTCTGGTTGCAAAAAAGCTGCCAAACTACACTCTTAAAAACAGTCACAGTCGGCTTACACAAAATTAGAAAGAAGTGATCTAACCAGACCTCTGTAGCCCACTGCTCATGTCTGTTTGAGGCTAGAGGCTCAAGGATACTTGAGCCGCTTGAAGTCTAACACACCCAAATCTCCAACTGTTTTATTTATGGTCAAGCTGCATTGTGGGTAGTGTAGGCACTAGGGTTGGGCAAAGAATTTATCATTTATTACAAATAGAACTTAATTAATTATGTGGAAATCTACAAATCCATAGCTTCTTACCAAAAAGGAGAAAAAGGAGTAGTCTGAAGATACAGCCCATAAGAACATCAAAACATGGACTAGATGGTATCTCCAGTTCTGCTGCATTGATTCTGATCCTGTCTTCATTACTATATTAGTGGCGGACTCTTAAAAGGGTAAGGCAGCCTTTCACTTTTCACACACTGAGCAGAGAAAGCCTTGGAATTACAGTAAGATACCAGTAAACACACTGCTAAATTTGCTATTTGCGTAAAAGCAATATGCTTAATGGAGATGTAGATTTAGGTGTTATAAGCGAAATGAAAGCTTACAGTGCTGGTGGACTTTTGCTGCACCATTTCAGCAGACATTTCCATCAATCTGTACTTTGAACCGTATTTCTGTGGGGACCTCTGAAAGGACAAAATAATAAAAACCAAAACTATGAAAGCAAGGTTTTTGTAGGTCAGCCAAATAAAATCTCTCATGTTGGCTAGTAATGGGATAATAGTATGTAATAACCGACCAGTAAAAGTAATCTTTATGTAGTCACTCATTAGATAAACAAGCACCAAGTGTGTTTACTCTTAGATACTGGCTGCCAGCAATTACTGTCTATTTATAGCATACCCACTAGATAAGAGTTGAGAAAGCACCTTACCTGTCTTTTATGGATGCATTTTATTAGGCAGCAATGAGGAACCGTTTACGCTTAAAGATACATGCAGGTTTTGGAGCAACATATGCTGCCATTCAGACAATGTCTTTTTCTGAGAAGACACATTCTGCACGTGTTACATCAGTGTGGCTTCATAGTGAAAGAGTTCAGGTACTAGACTGACTTGCCTGCAGTCCAGACGTGTGTCTCATTGAAAATATGTGGCGCATTATGAAGCGCAAAATACGACAATGAGACCCTGGACTGTTGAGTACCTGAAGCAAGAATGGGAAAGAATTTCACTTTCCAAACTTAAACAATTAGTGTCTTCTGTCCTCAAATGCTTACTGAGTGTTGTTTAAAAAAGGGGTGATGCAACACAGTGGTAAACATCACCTTGTCCCAGTATTTTTTCGAATATGTTGCTGGCATCAAAATTCAGAATGAGTGTATATTTACTAAAAACAATAACATTTATCAGTTTGAACATGACGTACATCGTCTTTCTACTGTATTCGATTGAATATTGGTTGAAAGGTTTTTGCAAATCATTGCATTCTGTACTTTCAACTGTATTTCCATGAGGACTTAGGAAAGCATGGGTTTCGGGTGAGCCAGCCAAATAAAAATCTGTCATTTTAGCCAGTAATGGGATAATAGTATGTAATAACCAAGAGCAATTTTGTAAGAGAGAGAAATAAACCACTGTCATCACTGGAAGAATCCCAGCACATTATCTCATTTGATGTTTGTACCATTTCCATGATACAGCAATTTACTGATTAGTAAAAGAAATCTTGATGTAGTTAGTCATTAGATAAACAAGCATCAAGTGTGTTTACTGGTTGCCAGTTCCTGTCTATTCCTAGCGTATCCATTAGATAGAGCTGTGTGACTAATGGCTGAGAAAGCACCTTACCTGTCTTTTGTGGATGCATTTTATGAGGCAGTGCTGAGGGACTCTCCCGTTCTCACATGGCGCTTCAGAAACGATGAGGCCATTAGGACTTGGCAGAGAACATGATACCTCCTAACTCTAATTTGTTTAGTCCAGGGATTAAATTAACTCATCTAAGAGCTCATTTGCAAAGGAGGAGATTAAGTCCTAGCCTCTCTCTGGTGTTTTCTGGTGTCACCTTGGGTGGAATTTCCTCTAAATGTGGTGCAAAATGATCAATACCCTGAGTAGTGTAAAATGGCAGGTGACATCCTCTGAAGGGGAGATGTGATAATGGATCCCACACCACGTCTGATACCGCCGGCATGTCATGGGCCTCTTCCTCCAATCTCTCCTGCGGTCTGCGCGGGGTGTATCATATCAGCTGATTGTTTTCAATGTGACTTTGATTGATATCAGATCCACGCTGTTGTCTAGTTCACAGACCAGAAGCTGGCTCTCGAGGGGTATCGCTTACCTGCGCGTCACCACATTACCTTTGCTACAACTATACTTTGATACGTGCGATGGCGCAGGAATACCCGACATCTGCTCCATCTAGCCATGCAGGATGTGTGTCATGTTCTGTGGATCAGAAGGAGTGAAGAGATTCACTCAATTTTGACAGATCAATACAGCCCTCAGGATTGTGTCCGGCAAGATGACGGCTCAAGTTTGAACCATTTCTCTTCATCTCGATCAATCTTTTTTTCTTTTTTCTCTAGACCCCATAGCATCCAAGAGTGCCCTTTCTATATTTAATGCCTGTCATTTTAAAATCATCCCCAGTGAGCTTTGTGGTGTAGATACTTAAACTTTTTTTTTTTTTTTTTTTTTTTCTGAGGCAGACACTATTGTCTTGGGTGAAGTGCGACATAGGATAGGTAGGAAGGACCAACCGGGTCACGACTTTTCCACAGTTAAATTCATTGATTCTTCTCATTTAAGTTACCAAAATCATGACCTACCTACCTACATGAGTTTTTAGTTTGAAATGACATCACATAATCACCATCAGAAACTAGCGGATCTTACTCGGCTCTCGCTGCCCGCAGTGGAGGCTTTTTCTCAGGTGAAATGCAACAAAGAGTTGGTTTGGGTGACTGAATTCTCCACATATACATTCAGTGATTTTTCTCCTATATGCTGCCAGAAACATGACTTACAACACCATCATGGAAAATGACAAAAGCACTCAGTTTTTTGCTTGAAATTACATCACATATTCGGGGGTGAGGCAGCTGAATAGGTCACAACTTTTCCACATATAAATTCATCGATTCTTCTCATACAAGTTGCCAAAAACACTACCGACTGGCACATTACTGATGTTCTTCTAAAGCAGTCGTGTGGGGTAAAGTGTGGGACAATTTTATTTTGAAAGCCCAGCGGTATCCAGTGAAGGATCTGTTGTTGTCAGACTCTGAATGTTGACTCAGAAAGGGAACAGAGAGGAATATTGTGGATCATACTGGTTATAAAATTGACCTGAAGTTTTTTTTGTCTCTACTTTTAAGCAGACACCACAGCATCACAGCTATTTAGAGCAGTTTCAGTGCTACTTCTTGTTTTCTCTGGTATTTTTAGAAATACATTGAATCAAATTTGGTCTACAATTGCAACATATTTGGTGTCAAATTAAAGAGTGTTTTTTTTTTACTTGTGAACCACTTGTAATTGCCAATTTCTTTCTCTTTTCGATGGAGCTGTTTGCTTAGGTTGAGGAGGAAAATTATTAATGAACTGCAGCATCATTCTGGGATTGTACAGAGGTCTACAGGGTTAACACAAATGGAGGAAACTGGCTCTGCTGACTTCCCTTATTGATGGTTGAGTGAAGGCTACGAGGGTGGACTATTTGAAAGCATGGGGCAGCTAATGGCAACAGGAGACTTGGAGAAATCTGAGAAATCATTTTGTAACTCGGTGTAAAGGTGCTTTCTGACTGAAAGTGGTTCCTGTTGCATTTGTCCATTGACGTTGGTGTTCTGTACTGTGAATGGGTGGCAGCGTGATGCCAATTATGTCTGTGAAGCCTCCTTTTACCATAATGCCTCCTCAGCCCAAGATCCCTTGAAATTATGTACCATGTTCAGTGCCAATGCAGGACGTAGTGTGCTCTGTGTATTGAGGTGGAATGTAAGGATGAGGAAGTCTAGGTCATCGGTGGGTGTAAAATAGCAAACTGAACTTCATGTTACATTACCTGCCTGCAATGAACATTTGCATTTTTATTAACCGAAACAAGGCTTTGTCCCTAACCTTGAAGGCCTTTGCACACTATGTTTTTGTCATGCAAGTAAATTGCACGTTAATGTTGTTAAACCTACACAGCCAAGCTTTCACATGAACAACAACAACAAAGAGTTTTTCAGAGTGACACTGCTTTTATTTGTTCAGATGAAGGTACATTTTTCTGAGGTTTCACCTTCAGCGGGTACAGATTTGACCAATCAAACTGCATGTTGTTGACAACATCACATTTGAAACATTCAACATGGTAGACCACTTGTTTCACAGAATAAAAACGGTTTTATGTGCTAAAAAGGATAAGCAATTTTCTTTTTGAGGAAAAGCAAATGAGATAAAGTATGACAATGATGTATAGGGCTTTATTTATTTTATCGAAATTGCAATATGGTCTGCAATTTTCAAATCGCAGGATGCACAATATTGTCTAAAGGTGAAACGCATGTCAAAATACCATTTTAAATTAAATGTTGTGGTGTGCTGCAGAGGTGTCCTGGCCAACACATCATTCTCTAGACTTCAGAAAACATCTTTCTTTAGCACAGACCCTTGACAAAAATAACACACCACAATCGTTTTAATGTGTTTGTCAATGAAAATGAGACTAATGATGTAATAATTATCCTTTCCTCTAATATTTCAAATCATAGTGCAATTGCAATATCAGTCAAAATAATTGCAATTAGATATTTAAGTTAAAATATTTAAGTTCCCCTCTCTGTCTCAAAAAGGAGCACTAGATCATCATCACTTGATGATGACAACATCTTAATTTGCTGCAATGCAATTTTTTATGCTTAATTATTTATTTGCAAAATAGTGTTGTGCAAGATGTGAATAGTCAAGCACATTGAAACTTGCCTCTGAATTATTTGTGCCCCTTATTCATGTCACTGCCTTCACTGTCATGGCTTTCAGTCATGTAGTTAAGCCTAATGGATGCCTTTAGGGACTACCTCCATAATATCCACAACATAAATCACTTACTTGCTGAGTTGGCTTGATTGAAGTTCTTGGATTGGACAGCAGCAGGATGACTGAATGAGTTGAGTGGGTTTTATGAATATTACAGTTTGATGCCTGTGTCAAACCCACAGTATGTTCATTAAAAAAAGGACTTTTGTTTTGTCAAAATTCACAGGCAGTTTGGGTCACAACACCAGCAATGTAAAACACGCGAGTACAAGGACAAACGCAACATTTGATTTCGCTAACTCAGACTCATTAGCTTGAGCTGAACATGGTTGCTATGGTCACATGGTGGGAAATGAGGAGTGGCATTTGACAATTGTCAACTTAGATAGCAGCAGAGAGCAGGTATTTATATACACCGTGGCAGCCTGTCTCTCGCTCCTTGATGCTGTCATCCTGACTCAGTGGCAGGGCTGAAAACAATGGCAAAGATTCAAGCCACTCATACCTGAAATCTTTTCCATTTAGAAGAATAGGAATCATAAAAGCATAATGTAAATCAAAGATTTTATTGACCCAGATAAGGCCTATTTTCTTCATTTTTAAAAGTGAAAACTGAAATCAGTTGCCTTGCATGTTTTAAATAGTCCAGTTTATTAATAATGTTCTGCTGCTTTTTTTAAAAAACACATACAGTAGCTTCAGTAATCCGTTCTGTTTGGTGTAGTTAACTTTGGCCTATATTTGGATCGTGCCTCACAGTAATTGGAATTCAGTCTGCATTTGAATTATGAGCCCAAATAGTCTTGACTGTAACTATAAATTACTGTAAATGGACTGTCTTTCTAACTTCATGGAAAAAGCACTTTACATTCATTCATTCTTTCACACACCTGCACAGATTGTGGCAGAGCTGCGGTGGAAAGGTGCAGTGGGCAACCAGTTCAGTGCTCAAGGACAATCCGACATGTGGACAGGATCAGACTGCCGACCCTGCGATTAGTGGATGACCTGCTCCACCTCCTGAGCCAGTAACTGTACAGTACAGTAACACTGGACAAAAGAAAAAAAAAAAAAAAAACACAAGCTGCTTGTCACAGCTCAGAAAAGGACACCATTAGTGTTCACACCCTGCACCCTAAGACTCCTGACCAACCAGCTTCAGCTAGTTTTATCCGATTGGTTGAAGTCAGCTCATGTTAGATGTGATAGACAGATCATCACCTACCATGTGTTTTTGAAAGTGCCTCCCCTTTTCCAAACAGTTTCTAAAGACAACTTCCCAGATGGTTATATGTAACAAAGGTTAGGCCCATATGGCAAGAGCTCAAAAGTTTTAGTGTATATATATTCACTCAGCTGGGTCCAAGAGAGCATCAGAAAATCTGTTTTCGAATTGGAAACAACTAAGGATTACTGGAGACTGGAAGAAAAATCCTGTGTTTTTGCTGATATCTGGTCGGTGTTGTTTAAGGACAGAGCTCTATGGATTGTGCAAAGATGGAGTGTTTAGATAGCATGAAAACAATACAAGCACTGTGCATGGAATGAAAGGGCAAAAGCAACAAATTGATTATGATCAGCTTATACCGAGGTGTGCACACTATATTGTCTCGCGAATATTAACACTGTACCTCCTTATACCTACAACCATTTAGGCAACCACAGCAGCACAACTGCTGCTCATTAACATTTGTGTGGAACATGCAACAATACGTCTCTGGACTGCGGCTGAGTAGCACTGTATGCAAAAGTGCCATTGATTATACAATCATATGATTCTTGGGTTATTTAAGTGACACTTTGCCGCCTGCTGAAGTATTCTTGTCTTGTCAACTGAACCACATGTCCTCACATTGCATCAGTCTTACTGTAGAGAAGCATGCACAAGTGGCAAATCAGCCTAATAGCATTCAGCTATCTAGAGGCAATCACAAAATGAGCATGCTGACCAAGCCAATACATTATTACCAACCCCATTTGGGTTCTTTTCATAAATATAGAAATAGATGTTTTTCTGCTAGAGAATGTAAAGGGGGAATGAAGTAACTCAGGTATTAAGGTGCATAGATATCTCTGCATGTACAAATGAACAACCGTGGTCAACAAAAACACGCTGTGATTCCTATCAACAGAAAACGCAGGCAATTTGTGTAGAGGCAGGCTTTTTATTTATTTATTTTTTTGTCAGCTCTATTTGCTAGATTTCCATACCCCCGCCCCTGCTGTTCCCGCAGCCCCTTCTCACACCGGCCAGCAGGAAATAGGCATTCAATGCTTTCTAGATGACTTCCTGAAAGAAATGAATCTCTCACGGAAAATGAGAACAATGAATAATGAAACGCTGGATGGGATGTGCCTGACCCGCGCTATTCATACAACCTGTGCCATCGCAGAGCGCCATGTATGAAATTGAAGGTTGTGATCACAAGGCTGGAAAGAGCCATGGGTAGGACCATTAGAGTGAGGGGAAACAAATAGGTTTTTGTGGTGCACATATAATCATTTGATTTGGGCTAGATGCAGAACGGAGCGCTTCAGTCGGGATAAATCTCGTGTTTTGCAATTGTAAGACAGATTATATATTTTTCCTTCATTCATAACATCCTGCATTTCTTCTGGGAACGGTGAAATTTTCAATCACAGCCGTTTGACAACTATTTCAGGCTATGTAGAATTGAAAAATTGATATAAAACTTTACCCCGCCTGCACAATATATGCAGAGTGTAACAGAACGCAAAGTTCCACAGGGAGGAATAATACAGTCAGAACTGAACAGGCCATTTCCACTGTGCACAGCCACTTTACGGCTGGGAAAGTGTCTTAACAACATCATAACCCCACAGAGAAAATAATCCGCCAATGACAGCAAATACAGCTGTATTGCGCCGGAAGAATGCCAGCGCCGGGAGGTTTTTTGGATTTTGAAAGCCTGCCTCTCTGCCTCACATTAGCCTCAGCAGGACGGCCAAGAAAAGCAAGGCTAAAAAGAAAAAAAAAAAAAGTTGCTTGCGCCATTTAAAAAAAAAAAAAGAGTCCGACCGCAGCCCTCCAGCTACTGCTGCAATCCTGACATGAAGGAGTCAGCTTGAGCACTTACAAATCTTTCTAATCCCTTTCAACATAGAGCAGCATTTGCCAGACCCCTGCTCCTCCGGGGTCTTAGAGGGAGAGAGAGGGAGTGTGTGTGTCTACACGAGTGTGTGTGCATAGGTCTGTCAGTTAGAGCAAGTTAGGATGTGCGAAGGACTTTTGAGAGTCACTAGGAGGAGAGCTGAAGCACAGCGGCTGCTCAGTATGAAACTCCATACTGTGCTGTAGAGCTATCATTTACCCTTTGGGTGTCTGGGTGACTTACCGCCTGTGTGTTACCAAAGGCTGTGAACTGCAAGATCAAGTAATTACCGAACACAGTCGAGGCTCCTGAGTGTGTTTCATGTCACACATTTCCATTGAAGAGAATGGCTTCGGTGTTCATTTGGCTGTGTATAATCACATTGAACGTAGTGGCAGGGGTGCCTATCTGACACCCAGCACCGACTGCTGCGTTTCGGGTCACTGAGCGCTGTTTACGAATCATTGATTTTGTTGTACAACAGCGAAAGACACAAGGCAAGGCTTTGCCTCATCACGGACCGTCCGAGTGAAGCGCCAGCAAACAGAGGGGGGCCACCGTGAAGTGTCACAGCCGCCCAATTATGTTTTTGTAATAAGCTAGTGATGCCAGGCCAGTTGCAGGGCCCCCGGGGGACCTTCGGCGCTCGCTAATTCTACCGGAGTCGCCAATTCCAATCTAATTCACCGCGTCATTTTCATCTTGGAAATGTTGGAATGGGTAATCAGATGATTGATTGAAGAGAACTGCTGTTCTGACAGAATACTGACATGGACACAGCTGGCTGCCTGTCAGAGGGGACGGCTGAATGATATATGAGTATCCTCGCTCAAAACAAAGCAAAAACCGCCCACATTTGCAAGGTGATACTGTAGCCTTCACTAGTATCTGTGTTCGCTCATTATCCAAGCATGTGAAGCATATCCAAAGACCTTTTCGCCTCGTGACTGTTGATCGCATTCACACATTTGAGCTTTTTATTTTCCCGCTCCTCTGGCAAACCTCTGCAGCGAGGTGAAAGGATAAAACCTGCCTCTGCTACCCAGCAAGCATCCGACATTAATCCCAAATCATGAATTATTTCACGCATTATCAAAGTCCAACTACTTACCAGCTACCTTCAGTAATAAAACACTGAAGATCTTAATTTCAGCGTGCCCGAGAATGAACCACCTCAAAATCAAATCACCATCTATTTCCTCCCTTATTTGAATGGATGCTGTGACTGCAGTGCAGCCGAGTGATATTGAAATGCAAGAATACTCCCACACATACAATCTCATAGCTCATTTTAAGTACAGACACAATCATTAGAGGGAGAAAGCACAATAGAGCTACACTCCATTAAAGGTTAGCACTGTAGATAGCTGCTGTTGGATGATAATAAAAAGCTACTGTGTTATAATTAAAGTTTGAAAGTCTAAAAATAATAAGCCCCCTTTGCAGTATAGGCAGGTGGAGACAGGTGGGACAGTAATGGCCCCCAAAAACTCAAGGTTAAGGTTAAGGTTTTGTTTTTGAACTTTTTTCTAATTATGTCTAATCTATATGCTGAGCTGTCATTTGGATGTTTAACTCAAGGGTGTTTCAGGGCCTCCCAAACACACAGCTTGAACTATTCCACTGCAGAAAGTATTCAGGAGGACAGCTGCCAATCTGTTTAACAAACAGCTCGGTGTGGTGTACAAACTGTTGAAAAATGAAGTGAAGCTACGCTAAAAGACAACACCCACTGCAGCCACAGCCTGTTCACCCTGCTGCAGTGTGGCAAGAGATACAGAAGTATCCTCTGCTGTACCAACAGACCTCAAAACCAGAGGTGGGAAGTAATTAAGTACAAATACTCTGCTACTGTACTAAAGTAGAGTTTTCAGGTATCTGTACTTTACTTGAATATTTACTTTTCTGGCAACTTTTATTTGTATTTTAAGACAAATATCTGGACCTTCTACTCCTTACATTTTCACTTTAGTTCTAATGCATTTAAGAGGAATTATTGATTATTTTTATTTTGCGTCATTACGCGTTTCCTTCCTAACATCAACAATTATTTCAACCTAATTATTATCACCATTATTGTTATGGGTTATACCTATCAGTGTATATCACGCATGACAGACTGAACAAGACAAAAAAGATATAGGAAGACAAAAATCGACATAAAGGTAACAAGAAGTAAAAGACAAAAAGACATAACAAGACTTAAAAGACGTAACAAGACATAGCAAGATGGAAGCTACCTAAAAAATTAAAATGTAACAAGACAAAAACAACGTAAAAGAAAATATAACAAGTTGTAAAAGAGGCATTACAAGACACAGACTAGACTTAAAAAAATGCAGCAAGACATAACAAAACTTAAAAGATGGGGCCCCAAAGTGACTAAATCCACCTCTGAATATAGTGTAAATACATGTAGCATTTAGTGCAGAGCATTTATATTGGACTGGATTACTTTGTGTCCACCTCTGTAAAATGTTTAAGAATGGGAGAAACTCTAAGAAAAAATAATAAATCTATCAGAAACTACTCCCATGATCTGACTGATGCTGAAGAAAAGTGGTATTGATTGATTAGAGTGTCTTTATCATGTCTATTGATTGGGTTTCGGCCCGCTGTGGATTACAGCCACATGTCTGGCCGCTTCAGGTAATGAAATATGAGGATCTATTGAATTGGAAAAAAATAAATGCTTTCAAAAATATTGCTCTACAAAGCCAAATTGACGGGCCTCTGAAACGATCATTATTTATGGGGGGACATGGTGGAGAGGATGACACGGCTCATCCCGTTCAGCATTTTTCATGCAACGAGATACGACACAATGGCTGGACCGTCTCCACATAAAAGACTGGGCTAAGGGAAAAAGCGCATGCGGCAATATGCGTAAAGAAAGCAGGATCAATAACCAATCTAGGGAACAGAGAGGGTCAGTTTGAGCACGGGCAGGGTATCATATACTGTACCTCAACACATATAATGGAGGACTCCCCAATGTGTCAGGGCTGCTTTAAGATACAGTGTGTTTTCAGCTTGCACGAGAGAAATCACACAGCGCTTCATTACACCTGTAGCAGATTGTCTGTCCTGTGCCACAACAAAACACACAAGTAGACAAAATCAGCAAGGTCATCGTTTCTGAAAACATACATGAAAAATTATTCAGTAGATTTTGTGACAAGACAATACACAACACCTACTTAATTAAATGGTTGTGTGCACAGAGACATCAGAATGGAATTAATCTCCTCTTATGGTAGTATGAGGAAATTTCAGAAGGTGGCTGTTATGTCAACGGCAGCCAGCGTCCTGCACAAGCATGAATCCTGGGTATTGGCCAAAAGTAATGCTTGTGTTGTGGTTGGTGCTGGACATTTGTTGATGTTAGTCTATTTCTAAGCCAATATTAGCTGATGTCGCACATATTTGGTACTGTAGGGGAACTGAAGACATCATCTCTTTTAGTATAAAGTAATGCTATAGTAAATTAAATTAGTTCAAATGTTGTCAGTATACTAAAGGTCCATTTAATTCTTGCTGTGGCTGGCTGTGTGTTCACCCAAGAGGTTCTCCAAGGGTCTTTGACACTTTCTTTGTGCAATTGTAAAAACTTCCTTTCTACTAGAAAGAAAGTAGTTCCTACATGAAACCATTCACAACAACATCTGTGGATTAACTGTAGTAACCCAGTAACTGGGTCATGATTTTTGTAAAGAGACACTGGTTTTGAATTTTTCAGATGCACATTTTTTTTGGTAATTTGAGCACCACAAGCCATTTAGTCCAGTTATACTAGAGAGAAGGCAGACACCAATGTGGCCTATATCTCCAAAACTCCACAAGGTCTTGATGTATAAATAGATCTACAGGCCAGGGGAAAAATGTATGTTTTTTGATTTTTGGGTCAACTGTCCCTTTAAATGTCTTGTTTTGTTTGTCTAAAACCCAAAGTTATTCGGTTTAATATTATAATAAATGTAGAAAAGCTGTGAATCTCCATATTTGAGAGACTAAAATAGCATTTCCTGTCATTTTTGCATGAATCAAGCATGAATTTAACCCATAATAAATTATTGAAATAGTTCAGTTCTTCACATTTCTTACCTGACATGGCATTTTAGTTGCCCCGAGCCCTGCCTCAATCCACCCGCAAAAGTGCAGGATGAGGATAAGGTAACACAGTTAACATTAGCCATACTGCTGCTAACTCAGCAGCTACAGGTACGTGCAAATGAGAGAAGATCTGAAATTATTAAATGCAATATATGGAGAAGGGGGGTGCCTGCTCCTTTTTTCTATAAGCTGAGGGTTCACAGGCTGGAAATCGTTGAAGACCTCTGTCCTAATGCACTAGTCAAAGCTGAACATTCAAGAGTTGTTATTACACGGAAAACCTGGTGCTGCAGCTTTATGGTGCAGCTGCTGCTGATGGTTGAACTAGGAGCCCCTAAAAGCCCACTTAAACACTACCTGCTTTCTAATTAACTGCACTAACTACAGTAGCATGTTTGCACATGCTAACTGCCGTGTAGCGACTAGGGCTGGAGACGAGACAGTCTGCTGTGTCACAGTGACGGACAGTAAATCTCGAAGTAAATCTCACTTTTATTCATCATTTTCTGAATTGATCTGCACCAACAGACCGGTAATCATTTTCCAGGTGCCTCTCTTCAGTTTGTCTAGCAGTTATGTTGTTATTATGTCCACAATGTCGGCAGCCGTGATCGCCGGGAGATTTGAGACGCAAACGCAAATTCGGTATTTACAATAAACACTGACATTTCTGACAGTTGTTTGTGAATGACAACATGGTCTCCCTTAAGCCACAGTGTATATAGTGCACTCAATTTTACAGCTTTATACTTCTAATCACAAATAAACAACCCAAAAAACTATGCAATAATAAATTCCTTATACCATGTCCCACAAAATAAGTCAATGTGAACAAGGAAAAAGTCAAATAAGAATGACCTAAATCTGATTGGTCTCTTTCCTGTTGAAGCAGGCTGGTTGGAATATTTACACATTTGTTAAATGAATGCAAAGCTTGAATTAGTCATGCACAGCTGAATTCTGTGGCTGATGACCCACATTAATAGAGCCTCTTACAGACAGTGTGGTCTGACTATCAGAAGCTGGGTTTGTAAATCAGATACCGCAGGACCCATTATGATGCCGCACTACTTGTGCTGATCAATGAGCGAGCCCAGACACTGTTTGTGCTCTTTATTTACCTGATTGTTGTTTACCGCGGCCTGTCAGAAAAGCGTTTTGTAGTGCGTAGCTCCTCATCATATCTAAATGGCTTGGATGATTTAGGGAGGAGGTAGAGGCAAAAGTGTTTGTCAAGTGTTGTTCATTCCTAAGGGAAAATAAATGCCGTATATTTCACATTTCGGGCATCCCCAAATTACTGATTTGTTTTTGGAGAAAAGACTGGGTGTAACTAAAGGTGCATTTCCACTGTGTAGTATCGGCTCCACTCAACTCTGCTCGCTTTTTAAAAAATGTTTCCATAAGGAATAGTACCTGGTGCCTGCTTTTTTTTTTTTTTTTTTTTTTGGTATCACTTCTGTGTGAGGTCAAATCACTGCCGACCACTGATTGGTCAGAGTATCGTCACCAGAAGCATCACAAAGAACACAGCAATCAAACCCACCATATTTAAGTGAAGCCACAGGAAACAGCGACCTTTTTTTTTTTTTCCTTCTCTTTCAGACTGATCTTGTAGAGATGGCTGCCTGCAGAACCACGCCGTGGTCAGTCGACAAATCGTAGACATTTCTGATCCTGGTTCAAGTTTAAATGGCAAACTTGTTGGGAGGGATGTAACAATATATGAATGTGATGTTGCAATTAAAGCATGTATCAATGAAATACCAAACCATGACTCAATGTACCGTGATATTACATGTCTAATTAATATGATTTGTATTTTATTTAATTAATGGACTGTCAGTGACTGCTGCATTGTTTTTGTTTTGCAGTTGTACATACATAATTCAAACATTCAACACTGCCAAAGAATTCATGCTAATATTTTGCACATGCTTAGGTCGTGGATGGCTAGTTTTATTTTATTTTATTAAAACTGGAAATTATTGGCACTTAAAGTTAAAAGCAAAAGCAAATTTTACACAAACAAAAAAGACATCAGATTTATTTAATGGAGGACATTTTTTTCATGATGTCATATTTCTTTGTTTTAAAATAGTATATCATGGACTCTTCACTGACTTCCACTTGCAGTTTCTTTTTGCTCTGTTTTGGTCTCTACCAACTCTTCAGGGAAAGCTTTTACCTTTTGTTTGGTGCTAAGGAGGTAGTGTACAGTGGTTTTTGCCACTCTTTTGCTGCCTCATCTGGCCCGAAAATAACGCTATGAGTGTGGTAAGAGTGCTCCAAAACCATAAAGTTGCAGGCGTACAGCTAGACAATGAACTGGAACTATCAAGCTTTGGAGAGCTGGGGGGGTGCTACAGATTTAGCTGATAATTCTTTGCAGATTCATTACTATGAATGCCCCTTTTCACATGGCTATATTGTTTTCACACTGTCTTTTAATACATGTTAAATTGTAAGAATCAGTTACAGTAGCTTTAATGTACTGAGAGCAAATCTCCTTCACTGTTTAATGTAGCCTGTGACTACATTTCAAGTGGATGAACACAAAAAAAATCTCTTAATAAATATTTTAATTCCACCCAACCCTTTCATATTGAGGGTTGTAATGAACAGTGTGACTTGTAGGTGAACTTAAGACTTTTAAATTTTTCATAGCTTGGTTTAATCACATAAGTACATTCTTGTCAGGGGTGATGTACAGGACATGAGAACTGCATCCTTCACTGGATAATCACTGCTTCTTTTTTCTTAGAATTTGTATTTAGAATTCACTCATTCTTGAGAATTGGGACAAAACCATATTTTGAGGGGGTTTTGATTTTCACTCTTCAATAATGCTGGGAAAGTATATGTTAAAAGATCAAACTCTCGGCTGCCTCGGCTCTCTGCAACCTCCCGGTCATTGTGTTTTTTAATTAAATGTAAACGTCTTATAGAGTTGACAAAATGTTCAATTTTTTCATTTCACAGCCTCGTCATGGTGAACTGCCTTTTTTATCTTTTTTAAAGTGTCTCAGAGTTCTCTTAATGTCGATCAAAATACACATTTTAAAACCATAATTCTTATTTACCGTTGATTTAGAAGGGCTACAGAGTCAACATGTTGAGACACATCTGACAGCAAAATTATTTAAGAAATTGGCTGAAAAATAAAAAGTTTATCAGTACTTGAGCGGCACTCCCACCTTTTTTGAAACCAGGAAGTGAGACAGGGGTCCTTAGGGTATAGCTAAACCTTTTTATGCCTGATTGTTATAGTAGAAATCTGACTGAGTTGATGGAAACCTGGGACACAACTTTAAAGGGCCAACATTTTCATTAAAAAATATGTTTAAACAGAGATAATTATAATAGCACATATTTACACCTATTATTATTGTTAGTTTTAGATTGTGAAGGCGATATCTTGCCTGGGACAAAGGTGTTTTCTGGCACAGAGCAAGAAATTAAACATATTAAAGTGGACTGAAACATTTCATAAATTCTATAAATCCAAAAGAACAAATTTCCTCCCAAAAATGGAATTACAGTGTTGATAAGAAGGTTTTTTTTTTTTTGACATGATTTCTCCCAGTTCTCAAGAATCTGTGAATTATTATCCTGATTCCTGCTGCTATTCCCTGACTGATCCAGAAAATTACAGTTTGCCCTCTTGTTTTTATTTACCCAAAACCTCCAAGTGATAGAAAACTCAGTGAACATGAACAGCACAGGCGTGGGTTTTTTTGTTTTTTTTTTTGTTCCAGCTTGGCAGTAACCCCTCACAGAGTCCAGCTGTATTTCTGGTTCTGCTTTAACAAAAGTCTCAGCAGGCCGGCTTCTGAAACAGAGGGGGATCTCTGCAGGAGCAACATGATGAACATGACCACAAATGCAATTTCAGTCTCAAATTTAGCAGCTTCAAACAGCTCGCTCCTGCAGCATTACAGGCAGCTTCAGAGCTGCTCTTTATCACCTTATTGATATTTATCCCCATGTGTTATATAAACAGCAATATAAGGCTGAAAATGACCTTTCATTGAAAATCACACCTGTCACAGTCACTCAACTCAGGTATGATATTCATTTGAAGAATATTATAGGATGCTCTGCCTGGATGTCTTTAACCTTGCAGGATGTGTTGACATTAATGTTCACATTAATGTCAACGGATCTCATGAAAAAAACAACAAATATAGCATCTGTCATAAATAAAAAAAATATATGCAAGCATCGGATACCAGCTATGTATTCCTCTGTGCCAAAAAAACACATCGGTGAGTCATATCGTTGGACTTTTTTGTACCTGCTGTTAAAAACTCACCAGTGCAGCAAATGTGTATTAATCCACAGCTGAAAATAGTCCCCAACAAATGCACAATTCACTCCTGTTTGAGCATGTTTACTGAAAACTAAAGTGCCCACCTGTTTTAGGAAATTACAGAGCCTTTTAAGCCATTCTAGAGCTGTATAGGGAGGGTCTGTCTGTCTGACTGTTCTCTGTTATCTCTGCTGGATGGTTCGCCGTGAAATTTGGTACAGACAGTTATGTTCCCCTCAGGATACATTCAAATAACTTTGATGATCTCATGACATTTCTTCTAGTGCCTTCATAAGGTCACAATTTGTCCATTATTTAGGTTTATGACCAAATACCAGCAAAACTAATGACATCCCCAGAGGTGGGAAGTAATTAAGTACAAATACTTAGTTACTGTACTTAAGTGGAGTTTTCAGGTATCTTTGCTTTATTCGAGTAGTTATTTTTCTTAGAACTTTTTAGTGTTACTCCGTACATTTTGACACAAATATCTGTACTTTCTACTCCTTACATTTTCAAAACAGGCTTATTACTTTAATTTTAATTAATTTGAGTGGAATTTGATATTTTTCTTTAGCATCATTGTGTGCTGTCTCCCCAACATCATGACTGATTTTGACCTTAATGGATGAGACAAAAACACAAGAAAGAGGATTCCTTGATGAATATCTCAGGACATATCACACATGGCAGACATAGGAAGACAAAAATGACATAAGAAAACAAAAACAACATAACAGTATATGACAGGACAAAAGCAAGCAAAAGACATAACAAAATGAAAATGATGTAAAAGATGTAACAAGATGAGAATTACATAGGACATAACGCGACGAAAACAACATAAAAGGCATACCAAGGCAAAAGAATAATGTAAAAGATGTAACAAGACAAAAGATGAAAATGACATAAAAAAGACATAATAAGATGAAATGCAACACGAAGCATGTCAAAGACAAGATAAAAGGTGCGAGAAAATGAAAAATTATGCAAAAGACATAACAAAAACTATGAAAGGGATAACAAGACAAATATATATATATATAAATGATGTAACAAAAGATAATTAAAAGATAATATCGTAACAATGAAAATTACGTACAAGACAAACAAGACAAAAACAGAAGGAAGCTTGACCACTGAGAAAAGGTGAGGTTCAGTTAACTTTACCCAGAAACAACTGGCAGAAATGTCCTTCAGATGACTACTTTTACTTTTATACTTTAAACTTTATACTTTTTTTTACTTATTTCAGGGTTTATGCTTTTTTCACTTTTGTTTGAGTAAAGAAGTTGAACCAGGCTTTTCCAAGAGTCTTTGTACCTACTTGAGTAAAGGATGTGTGTTCTTTTGCCACCTGTGGACATTCCTATCAGCCTCAGCTGTACTCCTCCATGTAACCTGACATATGTTTCTATATGATGATGTTGCTGCATATAAATACCCTAGGTTGATGGATGGGAGGGCATTATGTCTACCCTACATCACTGCTTTTTGCTAATAGCTGAGAGGGAGTTTACATATGAAAAATCTGGAAAACAATGCAGATTCAGTTGCCCTTTAATGGCAGTTAGCAAATGTTAGCATGCTGACATGCTTAGCTATGTTGAACATGATAAAAAATTATACCTGCTGAACATCAGCATGTTAGCTTCATCAATTTGAGCATGTTAGCATTCTAACCGTGGATGCATTAAACACAGGGTGCCGGAAACAAAGATGTCGCTATTTAGTTGATTAAGAATCGCTCACAAGGCAAACTTTTCTTGGCTCTAGGAGAGTTTTACAAATATAAAAGTTCCATGGATCAAAAATCCTTAACAGAGAGAGCAAGTTTGAGCTGCATTGCTATATCGAGGTTTTCTATTATGCATCAATGGCTCTAGATCATTTTGAGCATGTTAGCATGCTGACATTAGCATTTAGCTTAAAGTGCTGCAGTGGCTGAGTGCCCACAGCAGCACAGAGTTGCTAGCAGCATGCTAGCCTGGTTGTAAACTCATAGTTTGAGTCCTGAGTTCTGACCTTGGGGCTTAGAATCAAATCAGCAGTATTGTGCATGTTCATATATCACAAGTTCAGTTCACTTTCCCAAAAATAAACTAGTTCAGAATAATTTCTTTGAGAATGTTTTACACTGCAACATGAACACTTACATGCGCACCAAAATGTCTGAGAACTGCAAGGAGATACAGACAAGATAGAGGAGACTAGTGTAGGCCTATGTAAGGCTTTCTGAAAATCCTGACAAGTCCTGAAAAACAAGTGGTGGCATTACCATTATTTCTTTACAGCCACCCTTATTCATAAAAGCCATATTTAGCACACACAGTAGATTCTAAACAAACATTTAATAATTTCACAAGTTGTTAAAAATTAAGGTATGAGACAGTGCGTGTGTGTGGAGTAAATCTTAAAATGTTTTAAGAGTTTTACAAGATTAAGACTTGCAGTTTTTTAATCCATTCTTCAAAGTTCAGACTTATTTTAAATGTCTCCCTAAAGGTTTACATTTAAGTTAAACACAGACTCCTCTGCCCACGAGAAAAGAAACCAATACACAACTAATGGAGAACACTGGTGTCTATCATTTCTGATAACCATACTAACTGTGTCCAAAAAGCCATGATATAAATGAGGAATAAGACAGGACAGGACACTGGGATTTTTAATTTGTTTAACAGACACGTTGTAATTACTTTAACATATAATACTGTAGTTCCATACCCTCCCATAATCTCATCAGCTCTGATAAAACAGTGTAAACATTAGGAAAAACAAAAACACAACACAACAAGAAATTTAAATGGGTTTGACATTCATTAGATATGAGATTGACCTCAAAAACTCGACTTGTATCGGGTGTTATGCTGCATAAATAAGCTGCTTTAAGGAATGTAACACAGCAGCCAAAATAACTCACTTAGTTAATTAAAACTGGTAAAAGATCAATAAAGCTCCTGGTCCCTCTCTCTTAATTCCCCAGTATTAATTAAAGATACTCACTTTGAAGACTGATTTTTTCTCCTCTGTATCTAGTTAATTAGAAACTTTGAAGCAGTAAACGGCTCCAAACTAGACGAACGAAACAACAGCAGATCAAATTAAGCCACAGGATCTTAATCACAACCACAACAGTGAGGCATTTTGTACTGAATTAACTCAAAATCAATATCATGGTATCATCAGCAGCTGAATCTGTCACTTTAGTCCCGTGAGGTTGCGAGTGTTAGCAGTGGATTTTTAGTTTTTGACCAATCTGGTTTCACAGTCAGAATTTAAATGACATGTTAGGGGTCTGGGACAAAGCAGCGCTGCCCTGAAATTGTTCCACAGTGGCCTAAAGCGCAGCAATATGAGGCAAATGGCTTTCATTGCATCATAACCTTGACCGCAGCGGCTGCTCTGCTTTGAGCTCCGGCCATTGATGCACTCGAGGGCCACTTTGTGCCAGTATTAGCCCTCCATGTCGTCCTGCCATCACGGTGCAGCCAGCCCAGTGGCAAAAAATAATAAAATGAAATGTCAAATCAAAGAGAGGACAGAGAATGGTCTTTACCAAAGGGCTTAAATTTTTGAGTGAAATGGGAAAGTGTATTTACTGCGGCTATTCTCTGTATTAGAGGGGATCTGCTGCAAATTGAGTCAATGAAATATGGAATGAGCTAAATTCGCACTCAGTTTCAGAGTATGACATTCACTCTGTCACTGGAACCACTGTCTTATGTGCAATATAAAGATATTTAACTTGAAGAACTTGTACATTTATTTAAAACATAGCATTACTGCTGTGAGCAAATGAGACTCAGCATCTACTAACATTTATACTTATATTAATCTGTGTTAGACCCATAACACATTCACATGCCACTCATTTCATGCTGGTAATTTTTAAAAAAATTACTTCTTAAAAGTGCATTGTGTCAGAGTTACAAAAAAATGGCAGAAATTAAGTATAGATATGTTTTTGTCAGTGCATAATCAACTGAAAATAAGAATCTTTGCCTTTTCATTATCTTAGAATGAGCCTGGTATATCAGAATCATGTTGAGCTCCTCATGAGGTCCTTTCACGTTTTTTGCAAGTTTCATGGCCGGTGTAGTTTCTCCTACACATTTGGAAGGGAAGGGTGAGACGAGTAGCATTCAGTTGGTTGGAATTACAACCTCACAGCCTAATGCCACTAAATCCTTCACACTGGCTCCTTAAGTAATTTAGTCCCTCCAGCCTTGCAGCCTAAAATGTCTAATTTCATTGCAGCTTTTGTAAAAAAAAAAATGTGATGCAATGGCATTTTTTGCAAATAAATATAAGAGCAAGTGAAAATTGCAGTAGAAAGTTGTGATTTTTTTAATATAATTCATTAAAAGTTCTAAGTAACTTTAGCAGAATGGCTCATGATTACAAAAACTTTATTTTGCTTTATTTGTAGATAAAGAAGTGCACCTCGGGTGTATCCCATGAAAAGGCAAAAATCTTTCTGGAGCTCAAATTCAGTCAAAACAGCATAAAATTACACAATAAACATGAACAGAGCATCGATAAATGTCAAAATGATGACAAACGTGTTCTTTTCAGTATCTGTGACAAAATAAAAAAATAGCTAAAAAAAAAAGTGAATAATAAAACGGCTGGGGACTGCTGTGATTGGTAGAAAATTCGCAGGAAGCTATGTTGATTGGTCCAATTTGCAGAAAAGTTATGGAGTTTGGACAGAATTGCAAGGTCGTGTAGAATTCATGAGGACTGGTTGAACTGGACTTGGTGAATTGTGGTGATCACAACATTGCAACTTCCCGGAGGGACTGGGTTTTAAACACATAATTCATAATATCTGCCACTGGGAATCTCTCTCACAGCAAAACTATAACAACAGATGTAGTGAGGTGCCAAGGGATCATGGGAGTTGTTGTCTTCATTGATAAACAGCCACCGATCTATCTGAGATTGCAGGGGACGGCATCACGTTGCCATGGTAATGCTGTTACCACCACAGCTCTACATGACGCTGCCACCATTTGCGATTTGTAATGAGCTGTAGAATTTTGTTCATCAGCATGTCATCAACAACACAATGAGTTTACAGACAGGTGGGTGAGTTAAAGTGTTGCACCCTGGCCACCCCTCTGGCTCCGCCACTGGACATTAGTCAGTGATATTGATGAACAAACATTTTGTGAAATAGGGAAACAAAACACTAAACATATTCTTTAAAAAAGACTTCATGTGAAATGCACCTTGTAAGAGAAATGTTCGTATTCAGTGCAGCACGATGCAGAAAGCTCGTATTGTGAGACAGATTTGCCGTCCCGTGCCCACAGAGACATGATGCATGTTGGTGCACCTCGCACTCTTTGCTCATGCAGTGATATTATCAACACTCCATGGATCAAGCAGTTGTGGCAGCCTCCTGAGAGTCCAGATGCTGCAGGGAGGACCTCCGCTGACCTCGCAGCAGACCTGGGATCGGCGTACTGTGGGCCTGCAATGATCATCCTCAGGCCCTTTTAGATGAGGTGTGCATAATGGGGAGGTTTCTCTCACTGAAGGATGAATCAATGTGGCATGAAGAAGAGAATTTCCAGCCCATTTCCTCCCCTGATTACCCCACCACATACAGCTCCTTAATAGCTTGTTGTGTGTCATAAATCTCTTTTTACCACCATAGCATCACAGATGTATTACAGTGTATGCCTTACATATTAAACCAAAGGTGTCATTGGGGTTTGGTGCTGGTAGCATGTTAAGTCAGTACTGTAAGGATCCAGGAAACATGTTTCATCTGTCGGGCTGTCAGCGCACACAGAGCCATGATGTGCAACCAGCCTGCTTATCTCCAAACAGCTCTCTGGTTTGTAATAAAGACGTTTCTGTATGGGATGAAGAGAGGGATGCTGCCGCTTGTTTCAGCTCGCAGGTGGGACTGCAGTGGACGTTGGGACCCAGAGGCAATACAGACAGCACAACCCGTGGGTACGCAGGGACTCAGGGGTCACTGGGATCTGCTGTCACAGTGATCAGCTTCCAGTCAGTCAACTGACGCAGAGGTCACTACTCATTTACATCACAGTTTTTGTCAACAGCATTTTTCATTAAGCTAAACAAGACTGTAACAAAATAAAAATTAGCTGACTTATAAAAGTGAGAGAAAAATATTAGGGAGGGACCAGTGGGGCACAGCTTGCACTGAAGAGACTCCGGTTCTTCCTGTTATTTCCAGAGATGTTTCTAAAGGGCGAAATCTGATTGGCCACCACAAGTGCCACCCCATTATCCTCAAGTGTGATTGGTTATCTGTCACAGATGTCACAGTTTTTTTTTTTTAAACAAGGGCTTAAAGGAACAGTTCACCTCAAAATCAAAGATACACATTTTTCCCCTGGTCTATAGTGCTTTTTTGTCCATCAAAGTTTTTGTAAGTGTGAGTTGCAGAGTTTTGGAGTTGGCTGTAAAGATGTCTGCCTTCTCTCCAGTGTAATGGAACGAAATGGCACTCGGCTTGTGATGCTCAAAGCACCAAAAAATACATGTGAAAAACTCAACAGCTGTATCTCTTTCTAAAAATCATGACTCAGTTATTCAAGATAATTCAAATACCTTTTATTTTGAGCAGTTTCATATAGGAACTCCTTTCATTCTGCTGTAGAATCCACTGGAACTACTTTCTTTCTAGTAAAAATGAAAGTATTATTACGTATGTGTTTTGTTTTGTTTTTTTCCCATAGACAGAAAGTAGTTCGCAACCAGAAGTTCAGCGTAAATTTCTCTGAATTTCTCTGCTCGGAGTCTGACTAGTTAAACTGGAAATGGTCAAACCTGAAGCAGGACAGGAACATTTTGTTCTTTAGTCAGTTCATTTAGCTAGTTTAGCTAGAATAAGCACAACAAAGCACCTGCTCACTACTCTTAGATGTTTCTGCTTCTTCTTCATCACTGTCTTCATCGTCACCTGCAGATTGCTTAAATAAATCTGTTATATTTTCTCTGGCCTTTTCTCTTTTGGCCATAGGTTTTCTTTTTTTATCCATGTTTCAGGCTAGATCATCTCAGTTTCAGTTGTGATGACAGCTGCTACCTGCTATTACGGAGTGTACCAGCTGTGTTGCTGCAGCTAAGAAGGATCTATTGAATATATGTATACTGGCTGTATAATGCCAGGGTGGGAAAAATAAGACAAGTCCTCATAAAACCAGCCCACCCGATGCATTCCCAAACTTTCCAATGGCCAATCCATATCTGGTGGTCAGTGGGATCTGCTGAATCCAACTGTCAATGAGGTCACACCTGAATTATGTTTTAATTTAGTTTTTAAACATACAGTATAGACTAAACATATCTACATACAGTATATACTGTACACTCTAAACAGTATTGGCATATTATAACCTTACAGTGTCATTATGGTTATTGTGTTAGCTAACTGTTGCCTGTTTACACAAATCCATCAGTTTTTGAGCAACATTATCTCTAATTTTGTGTTCTGGCCACCTGACAAATGTAAATGCTACATTCACCATTATACTCAACAGCTGTTTGGAGCCGAGGAGGTAGTGTACAGTTGGTTTATTAGAACCTTTTTACTGAAAACAGATGCTTGCTGCTGATGAGACTGGTGACAGTGAACCAAAACAGTAAAGTTGTCAGCCATCAAAATCAACATGAGCTAAAAAAAAAAAAAAAAAAAAAGAGGGTAAAATGTTCCAAAAACACTTTAAGGAGCTCTGTAAGGTTTTCACTACAAGCAACACCTTTCACATTACACAATACTCATCAGAACAGCTTTAATATAAACATCAGAGCAACCACATATGTAACAATACACTGATAATACTGAAAATAGAAGTAAAGGCAGACAAACTCTTCTCCTCCAACCCTTTTCTGACCCTCCTCTGTTGCCCACAGCTGACCCACAACTAACAGCCATTTCTCCCTCTCTCTCTCTCATGTCGCCCATCTCCCTCAATAAATATTTCAGGAACACACAGCTGGCACAAGGTACGGTTTCAGCCACCTCAGTGGTTGGGGGTAGTCAAGGGAGGCCCTGAAGGCAACACTAACAAAAGTGAAGACCTCTTTTCATTTTTCCGCAAGTGTCTTGATTAATTACTGTGATGGCGTTACTTTTATAAATTTTATGTTTAGAATTTCCATTAGGAATACTAAATTAATATTGTCTTAACTGTTTACCAAGTTAATTATTTTCTTCAATGGTTCTAAAACTAGTCAGTGTGGTTAATCAGAAATGTAACTGACTTTATTTCCTATATATTTAAATGTAGTAGTAGTATGCTTATTGTCTTGCCTTTGACAACTTGGATTTGTAAAGAGTAAATAAATAAATAATCCCCTGAATTTTGCTTCTAAGGTTCTGAATATCATTAGATAATGAAATAATTCTTACCTAAATCACATGAGACTAACATCTGGCAACATCTTCAAAAGCCATGTTTCCACTGCAGGAACTTTCCCCAGGGACTAGGAGCCTTTGGTGGTTTCCTCCATAGGGACCAGGGTCTAAATTTACTTCTGGGGATATTATTTTACCTGCCAAAAAGTACCTGCTTTGGGGGTAGCACTTTCCAAAAGTACACAAATTTTATGGTTGAGGCTTGCAGCTCTGATCATTTCTGATTGGTTGCATAGTTGCAGCATTTTATTTCATGTTGTGTCATTGTTGCTCTTTTATATGTCAGTAGACTATAGCTGCATTTTCACCCACAGTACCGAAAACATTTAGTCCCAGGAAGTACTTTTCCAGGAACTAAATGGTTCTTTCAGCCTGTTTTGCCAGTTTGTCTGCATTTCCATCACTATCTAAAGACCTGAGAAGATTTCAGTTTTGCGCACAATTATACAACAATGATAAGCCATTGTGGAATAAAATGCTGCAAGTACTCAACTTCTGGAAAGTACTAAACCCTCAGCAGGGACTTTCTAGGGGGAGACATAATGTCCCCTGGAACTTAATCTAGACCCTGGTCCATGTGGTGGAAACACACTGAGCTCCTCCAAAGGTTCTTAGTCCCTGGGAGAAGTTCCTGTGGTGGACATTAGCCTAATATTTGCAGGTCCTTAGACTGTGGTGGAAATGCAGAAAACAACAGGCAGATATTTTGGGTGGCAGCACAGTTTGATTTCACCGATCTATGACGCATCATGTTGTCAGCAACACCTTTTTTCACCTACCAGTGAAGAGCTCATCACTCTTGTATAATTTATGTATTTTTGATGTTACAAATCATGGCCATCAACACACAGATTTCACAAATTTGTAAGCAGAGTCTTCAATCTTTAGGAGAGAGATGAGAAAAAAAAACTTGTGAAAACTGCACATATTTTGAAAGTCAAACATCAAAGAGACATTTCTGAGCTGAAGGGGTCTTTAAAGTCAAAGCTGCAAATAAAGAAGAAAATGCATCAATTAAAATACTTTGTAGGCATGAAATAAATCACACAAGCAGTATATTGATTTTGTCTGTGAATTTTCTACATGAGACATCTGGACAGCAGTGAGAGTGAGTTGCCATGAGCTTAAGCAATGTTTTCATCAGGCCTCGGCCTGTAAGCACCGTCTTACAAACCCTCTCCAGCTCATAATTTATCTGACGGGGTCCGGAGGGAGATGTTTGTTTGTCAGAGAGGATTAGAAACAGATTGTGTTTCAACCTTAAATTGAAATTTAAATAGAGTTTGATACAACATTTGGCATGTCTCAGTGTAGCAGTTGTCATTTTACAGTCAACCACTTACTGGTTTCCACTGAAGTTGCGTTACCCAAAATCTCAGGAACTACTTTTTAGGGAACTATATGGTTTCTTCAGCCCATTTTGCCTGTTTTTTCTACATTTCCATTTCTATCTAAAGACCTTAGATGAATGGACAAATAAGTCCACTGATGCATGCAGTTATTTTTATATGCAACAATGACGTATCATGAAAGAAAATGCTGCAAGAACTTGACCAGTCAGAAATGCAACACCCAACCTCAATGCTGCTGTACTTTTGGAAAGTATTACCCCCTGAACAGGGACTTTTTGGAGCGTAAAATCATGTCCAAAGAACTTAATGTAGACCCCGTTTCCTGCCGTGGAAATGCACCAAGATCTTCCAAAGGTTCCTGGTCCCTGGGGAAAGTTCCTGTGGTGTAAACGCAGCTTAATTTGCCTAATCTTCGCAGGCATTTGAACTGTGGTGAAAATGCAGACAACAACAGGTTGAAGGAACCTCTTAGTTCCTTGAAAAGTAATTGCTGGGATGAACCTTTTGACTCACTTTTTTATCATTTATATGCATCTGTGATGTCACAAATTATGGCCATCACAAACTCAGACTTCAGAGTACGGAAACATTAGAACTTTAGCAGAGGGATGTAAAAAAATTCTAGTGAAAGTCAAACATCAAAGAAAAAAAAGAGACATTTTTTAGCTGAAGGGGGTCTTTAAAGCCAAAGCTGAGGATGAAAAAAAAAAATTACGTTAATTAAAATACTTTGTAGGCATGAAATAAATCACACAAGCAGTATATTGATTTTGTCTGTGAAAAGATTTCCACATGAGACATCTGGACAGCAGTGTGAATGTGTTGCCGCAAGCTTAAGCAATGTTTTCATTGGGCCTCGGCCTGTAAGCACCGTCTTACAAACCCTCTCCGGCTCATAATTTATCTGACGGGGTCCGGAGGGAGATGTTTGTTTGTCAGAGAGGATCAGAAGCAGATTGTGTTTCAACCTTAATTGAAATCTAAATAGAGTTTGATGCAACATTTGGCATGTCTCAGTGTAGCAGTGGAGGTGCAAGTGGATGCATTCACACAAGTCAGAGCCGCCACGTTTGCAAAACTTAACCGTAAGTCATTTTGCAGTCAACCACTTACTGATGCAAGGCAGCTATCCTGTTGCTTTCATGTCATCTTGTTTCAGAGCGAGAAGTGCAAAGTCTGTACTCGAACATACAGACTGCACACAGAACTCCGGCTACATTAATAAGCGGCGGGATTTTTTTCTTTCCTGTCAGAGCTACATATGCAAATGTGACAGCAATGTACCAACTGGTCATGAGGAGCAGTGGGAGAGCTCTACGCATTAGTCATCCCCGCAGAATGAACCGCACTGACAGAACCACTAATTAATGGTTAAAAAAAGATTCAAGAGTGATTTCCATCCAGCTCTCCTCCACCTAATCAGTTTATAATAGCATTTTCGTCCTCCGGGATGATAATGTCTCCTCTCAGATGTCTGCTTGCTCTGTCATTAAACCCTTGCAGGAGTTGAAGTGGATTTGTCTGTAGGTGTTTTGTAGAAATTGTGCTTTTACTGCAAGGGCCGTAGTAAATAAGACAGGAAAAAAAGGAGGTGTGATAGCAAAAAAGTTGAGAATAAACACTTAGTCAGCACACAAGGGTGACTTGTGTCTGACACTTATTTTAATACTGACTTTACGCCAAACTGTGGGTCTACACTCAGGAATTAGTCATGGGTTTAAAGTCTTCAGCTTCTTGAGGCCACTGTAAGTGACTCAAGCCCAGTATCCCTACAAATAATGACCACCTGGAGCCTCATTACAGAAACTTCCTCAGTCTGAAATCCTATCTTATCTCAGTTTAGGATGACATTTAGTGTTTTTGGTATAACAGAAACATGTTTCCTATCTCATTTTAGGATAGAAGTCCATCTATTAAAGTTTCTAACTGCAGAATTTCCTAAATTAGGATGACATTGACCCCATCCTAAACTCTAAATAACTGTCAGAAATGGCAGCACAATTGTTGATATCTGTATGGAAGTGACAAATAGATGGGGAACAACATGAACACAGACAGCTGCTCAAACCATATGATGACACTAAATTCTCCAGCTGTACATCGACTGCAGAGACACCAGATCTTTTCTTGTCTTGTCTCACCAACTAGATGTAGTGAAAAGGAAAGTGAGGTGGCTGTTGTGGACATTTTAAACACAGGCATGGCAGGATGAGTGTCTATAAAAAATATATAAAATATATTTTAAAAAATCAAGTTTACAGCTCTAGTTAGGATTTCCTAAGTTAAGATAAGTCTGAGATAGAATAGGACACAGCCATGAGTTTAGGAATTGCTTCTCTAACTACCTTCTCTTTTTTTTTTTTTTTTTAGATTTTTAGGCTTTTTTTTATTCTTACATTTTTCCTTATTAAATGCACAATATGTAAATTCTGTGGCTAGGGGTCTCTATCACATTAAAACAATAAGAAAAGATGTAGTTTGATGACGTGTGGTTGCATGGGATCATGGGAGTTGTAGATGATGACAATCTATTTTGACAGAAATCATGTTCATGGACAAGGTTTTATTCACGCGCAACTTCCTCACTTTCTGACATATGTGACGTATTCTGTGTTCTTCCTGAAGTTATAGCAATTAGCTAGCAGTGGCTAACACTAAACAGACCATTACCTTGAAAAAATGAGATTTCTCTGCATTTGATCATTGTTGGAAACACTGGGGATAATGTTAGTACACATCTTAAAAAGATATTTTAATGCAGAAATCTTGCATATTATAGCTTTAAACAGAAATTTACAGCTGTACACCACCTGAATTCAAGTTTCTCTCTATCACAGAAGAAAGACAAGCTTATTTGCATTGTCAGCTCATCACAAAACACACAGAAACAAAACAAAATCCACCAAAACCATATCGGTGAATCTGTCTTCTGTTCCAACAATCACAAATTTTGGTTTGGTTGAAGTAAACCCTCAATTCAGGTGTGAAAATCTTCTGGCTCCACACACTGCTGATGAACAACCTAGTTCTCGCCTCCCCTGCTGTGTCCTGGTCTCCCCCACAAAATGCTGCTGGAGTTTCAAAGGAAAACAACATTGCAGAATCTCCTTTTGCACACTGTCACACCACACACACCCAGTTCAGACAGTGTGCGTGTGCATGTGAACATGGCTTCAAGCTAAGGATCCACAGTGAAGATTCAGGCTAAAAACATGCTGTAAATGATATTCTTTCAGTCGACTTGGCATGTCGGGGCTTTAGGAGACTTGGATTACACCAGACAAGCAGTATGGAGGCATTTTATGTTTTTTTTTCCAGTTGTTTTTTCTGTTTGAAAACTGGTCAACATTCACTTCCACTGTTTCGGAGATTCTGCAACACTGTTTTCCTGTGAAACTCCAGCAGTGTTTTGTGGACTAAAAAACTAAACCCAACCTTCAATCGGCATGAGGGTGAGCAGATAATGACAGAATTTTCACTTTTGAGTGTTCAATCCCTTTAATGTTAACCATAACCAAATTTTTAAAATAAAAAAATATATATACTCACAATAGAGATGTGTTTATTCTTCAGTAATGTACATGTATGAACAAGTCTTTAAAATGGAATCTTTAATATGAGGTTACCGTGCTGGATCATTGTTGTCAAAGACGAGTCTAAATCAGCACTGAACATCAGGCTGTGTAAACAGTGATGCATTCACTTACTGATGTGAAATGCATTTGAGCGGAAATGCGATCGCTTAACTTAGAGGAAAGTGAACGAACTACATAGCCACGAACCCTCGAACTGAACTGTTTCAGTTTTACACCTCTATGGCCCGACCCTAACTTTGTCATAACGTGACATTTCCAAGTGAAACAAAACTGTTTAACTATGTGGCTCACCAACAGTGTAATACAGATTTGCTCAGAGATGTAAAGGAGAAATTGAAAAATCAGCTACAAACATACCCACGTTGCATAGATTGTACAAAGTGAGACTTTCAAAAAGCCAAAAAAAAAGAAAGTTGTAACTGTTCTAATACAGTAGTTTTTCAGAATAATTCAATTTAGACATTCTTGTCAGGCAATAGGTTTTATATTCCCATTGTCATTTCAATCTAGTTTAGTCAGTACATCAGAAATAAGCTTTTCATAATGGAAAGTCACAAAGAAATATCATAAAAATAACAGTTTATGACTTTATGCAACACAATCCCTACAAATCGCATCAATCACCAAAATCCAACAGTTGCTTTTCTCACCATCTGGAAATTGTTTTATTACAGAAGATGAAATAATGAGATTTGTGGGAAATGTGCCTATAAAGTGACAACATGCTCTAGTTTCTGGGATGAAAACCCTGTTTTTTAATTCAGCGTCTTCTCTCACAGAAGAAAATGAGCCATGTTTCACAGCTGATGAATGAAATCAAGAGTTGATAACATCCCACAGCAAAATCCTTGCTTCCTGCTTTTTAGCTTAATCCCCGATTTATTCTGGCCGAGCGTTAATTTACCAAAAAAAAAAAAAAAAAAAAAAATGGTAAAGATTAAAGGGAAACGTGTGATTTTTTTCAAAGTTTGAACATTTTGCCCGTAGGTCAGAAGTGTTACCCATAATTGTCAAATAAATGGAAAATATGTAAAGTAGAGAGGATTCAGAGCAGAGTGGTATACCTTCTGAGGGCATTTAATTTTTCTTTTTTTAAAAAAAGGGCATCTTTTCATTTCAACAAGTGTACCATAAACCAGCACCAATATGTAAACATACAATCATAAGAGCGTACACTGAATGCCTCATGTCCTTCACCCCTTCCCTCCACCCCCACACCCCCGAGTAAACACAACAGCCAGACAAGCAAGCCAAAGAACAAATAAAAGAAAGGAAAAAAACAATCAGCAACAGAAAAAATATATTTAGAAGTGCACTAAACAAAACAAAGCAAAACAGATGCTAGAAAAAAATATGTCCCTGATCTAAAGGTAGGTACTGTGATGATTGGTCAAGAAGAGCTGAGAAATAGGAGGGAGTTAGATTATACAAGTGTGTTCTGTTGATTAATATTCTTAATATTCTTCCTTTTTTAGATCTAATTGGAAATCTGGCATCACTCAGTAAATACAGACATGTAAAATAAATTCTATTTTCAGGACTGATGTAGAGAAAGAATGGAGTGAATTACAGAAAGTTTTCAACAGATGACTTTGCCAAAACACATGTATGAATCTTAAAGTTTTAGGTGTATTATCTGTGGATATATTATACATTTTTATGGGAGTGACAAATAATTTATTGATTAACTTAAAATGAGTTTCCTTGATGTTGTTACATGTAAATAGACAGCATGTTCTTTCACAGATGTTTAGCCAGCTATTTTCATCTAAACCCTTTCCCAGATCTTTGTCCCAAATCTTTGCTTTACTTTGACTATAACATTATGAAATCCACTAATGGATATAAATACACCCTGTACTTCAAATAATCCAAAACTCAACTCACTTTCTTTGTGAACAAACAACATCCCAAATGTGTAGGTATTTTTTTTTTAAATTTGTGAATGCCATATTGAGTTTAACCGCATATTAAACTGAAAAAACAAAAACAAAAAAAAAACAGACACAGACTGGGAGAATTGCTGAAAATCGTTGAAAACACTTGAATTTTGATGTAGTGTTTTCAAGGTTTGAAAAGTGCTGGGATTTTGGATAAAGTGCATGAAACTGCTTGAAATTGTAATCACATTACTTTCATAATCAAAAATGAAGAAACAATATGAATCAGATATTTGCTGAGCTGATTAATTGCCAAATAAGGATTTAACAATTAAACATGTACATTTGAAAAAACAATACAAAAATGAAAAAGGGAAAAAAGTATTATTAATTATTAATTAATCACTTGCCATCATTTTCAGTCACTGTAACCCTAATAAGAAGCCAAGGGTACTTACAGACAGGTGACACATTTTGAAACATTGAACCTTCTATCATAAAATAAAATATTGGTTGATCTGATTTAATGTGATAAAGAGGTGAAATAATCATTTCGTATGTAGGTATGTCATTAACCACAGCTGTATGGAAAGGCTTGAAAATACACCTTGAAAATGCTTGAAACGTGCTTGAATTTGACTTTGGAAAAGGTGTAAGAATCCTGAAATTGTGACTTTAGTTGACGTGCAAATCTGATTTTCAGGACCTTCGAGCAGAGAAAGTCTTGGGAACCCCCTGTGATTTCTGGCATCCCCCCTGTGGGGTCCCACACCCTAGATTGGGAACTGGTGTACTAGAATAATCATTATAGTAATCATAAAAAATAAAGAAATATGAAAAAGCGGGGGGGGGGCTCAAGATAATATAATGATGTGCATTTTAATAATGAATTATGGGCTGAGTACAGACTTTTTTCTCCTTTCTCTATTCTTTCCATTTTCCCTGACTTTTTAAATTTCTCTGTCCATTTATATTTCAAGTGTTTTATCAAATAGATGGAAACACATCTGGTGATGCCAAGTTTCTTCTTACAATCCTTCCAAGTTAGAAGTGAGTTAAAATCAGTAAAACACTGAACCATGTTTATGAAGATATTTTATTTTCTATTTGGATATTAGTATTCCAGGAGTTATATAAATGCCACACTGAGATATTTGTAGACTTACTGTATGAGAAATGCATATAGAGGAGATGTAGTTAGAGTATGTGAATATAGACCATTGGTTTGATTACTTCAGTGTTTAAGCTGATGAATTCCTCCACATGAAAAGAATGGATTGAGAAAGCAGCTGTCGTCGGGGTGATGCTGAGTTCATTCATACCTTTGCTATGGAAATGAAGTCACCGCAACACTTGATATTTGTTTTCCCAGCCTCATTTTTTTTTTTTTTTTTTTTTTAAGGTGTCTGAGCAGTAACTTGTTTATCACAATAGCAATTCAATTGAGTGTTTGTCATAGACCGCTGCACTGACACTGTTTATTTGAATAAACAAAAATAAATCATCCCACCCACCCCCACACCCTCACACACCCTCACACACACACACACACACACACCCTCCCTCCTGCATGAAGTGAATGCAGTAATGATGCACTGTAAGTGAACGGCTTAGCTGACTCCTTGAAAAACCATTGACTGTTGAGCACGACAATAAATTCATTTCAGTCCGACTGAAACGTCTTTTTCAGCTTGATTTTTTATTGATTGTTGGTTTTGGTGGATCCATGTGCTTCACGAAGACAGATGTTCTCCAGTAGCTGTCTGATTGTCCTCAGCAACAACAGATTTTTCTTTTTGAAAGGTGAACGGGATTATGATGTATGTCATCACTGGTCTGTATTGATCCAGCACATGCATTATCGGTAAAACCAATAATCAATACAGCAAGAACCAATGGAAGGAACTGTCAGCCGCCATGTTTGTACCTGGTACATATTACTCTTTACAGTATTTAATAACACTAACAACCCCTATAAAGCGAGTATATTCTCCTATGAAGCATGGTATTATTAGCATATTATAAAGCATGTATTCACTTTTTTTTACACATGTATGTAGCATACACAGACAGGATTAAAATGGTTTATAAATGTGTAACTAATGAAGAGACTTTGCTAATAGATTTCAGTAATGAAGGTCCTCTCAGTCACATATTATAGCCTTCATCAGGAGATGGAGTTTGCTTTGCCTGATAACAATTTCTATATGCACGTTTATAATGAACAGTATTATGATATTATTTTTTTAGAATTCTAATGTGTTTTTATAATTAGAATGTGATTAGTAATTTATTACCAGATTGTAATGTGGTATATCGGCGTACACCTCAGGAATCAAAGCACCCAATGACCACTTAGAGAAACTTATAAATGTAGTCACTGTTTGTTTTAAGTAAAATACCAGTAAACAATAATGATAAATGATAAACAATAAATCTATATAAGAACATCACACAAAACACTGTAAAATTAATATATTTGATTTATGGGTCATAACAGAAATCAAATACTCCAATCTGACAAATCCTTTTGATGGACTGAATGATGGACATTTACATTCCACTGTTGAAAATCTTTCCCTATTTTATAATCATTTAATAATGCATTATTACAGTTTATTATAACATTATAGAATTATATGTCGCAATTATGAAATATTATGATACTTGATCTTCTAAGTCATCATAAAATGTTTGTATTATTGTGATAAAGCATTATGAATATTTATGAATTCTGTACTGTAATTGCACACTGCTCTTAGTAAAAAAATGCATTAGAAATATGTTTATAATGCATTATAGACAGGGGCAACATTGAAAGTGCATTCAAATGTAATCTCATTATCTCATTAATAACATTGTTTTTCACATATGATATTCATGTGTTTCATTTGATTCCAGCAGTGATATCTTGTCAACCATTCATTAACAGTGTATACACCAGTTATAGATGCTTCAAAGGAAGACTTACTGTTGTTGACTTAGCTGCTTATTACTATGCTATTAAAATAGCATAACACAATGCTAAAGAATGACCTTATATATGCTTACAAATGCATTATAGTGTGCTAAACCATGTATATTTTTTTAAAACGCGTATTGCTTATAAATCCCTGCCTGTCAAAATCATTTTATTGCTCAAACCCTGGCAGCGTCAAAACAGTTGTGCCCATACACATTTAATTATATTCAGCCTTGTAGTTTGTTGCCGTTGGCTTTGAAGGGCCGGTCTCTGCTTCTGCTCGTGTCACAGGGGTCTTCTCAAACTCGTTTAGGAGGATTCAGGGTGTAAATCTCAGCCAGTTTGACTATCAAAGACAAGTTCTGCTGGGTCATTTCTTTATTCTGCTGTGTTTTTGCCACCATTCAGCACTTAAATTGGAAATGAATGACCTACCTCCTACTAGAGATGGAGGGATTCTTTCTAATGGATTTTAATTGTACAGTTGCAGAGTAAGAAGTGAAAAAGATTGGTACAGAGAAACTACACCATAAAAATAAAAATATACTGGAGCAGGATGCTGCCAAGTGGACCGAAATAACAAATATATTCTGTGCAAGAAGTGTTAAGTGTTAATATGTTAAATGACTGGACATAATTCAATTGTTATTATCATTTTAAAAAAAACAGCAGCATTTCTCATATCTCCATTTGTCCATAGCTGTCCAGTTGAGCCACCACACTTTTTGAGTTAAATCAAGTAGATAAGTTAAAATGAGTGGTTAGCAGTGTCGCCTCACAGCACAAAGGTTCTGAGTTTGAATTCTCCAGTCGCCGGGGGGGGGGGGGGGTGAGTTTCTGTGCAGAGTTTGCATGTTCTCGTTGTGCCCATGTGGGTTCTCCTCTGGGTACTACGGCTTCTTCCCCTAGTCCAAAGACATGCAGCATAATAGGCTAATTGATAACTAAATTTTCCTTAGGTGTGAGTGTCTCTGTGCGTCAGCCCTACAATGAACTGGCGACTTGTCCAGGGTGAACCCCACCTCTCGCCCAGTCTCAGCTGGGACAGGCTCCAGCCCCCATAACCCCCCAGGATCTGTCTGTAATCCGAGTATTCACCGATCATGTTTGAACCAAAGCGTTTTCATCCCAGTTTGTCACTGATGACTTGTCACCGCCCCCCCATCTGATACTGAAGCTGAAGGTACCTTAAGCTGCTGTAGCTGACGCAGCTGCAAAGCCACTTTTATCACATTGTTAACATTGTTTTTAACATGTGATTAAGGGTGTGAAAGGGTAGCAGTTTAGGTTTAGGCAACAAAACTACTTGGAAGGTTTAGGGTAAGACTATGTTTGAGGTAACCACTACATCACATGACATCACTGAACTAATGCGGCGTGTCATGACACATAACACATGTAACAGTGTTACAGTTCAGAATCATTTCAATAAGTCGAGCCTAAATCCAACTGCATCCATATTATTATCCAATTTTAACACTGATCATTGTTCTAAGTTACGAGGGAAACAAAACTAACACGTAATGAAACAAGACCAACTGAGTGACTGTGTTAACTGGTGACTCAGCAAAATAAGTGGTAGCACTAGTGATGGTGTTACACTGTATTTGGTGACCCGTTAAATTCTGTGACCCGTCATGATGGAAAAAATACTCAGATCCTTCACTGAAGTAAAAGAATTAACAACACAATGTGAAAATCTTAAATTACAAGTAAAGTCCTGCAAGTAAAGTACAAAGTATAGTAAACTTTACTTTTATTGTAGTATTTTTTTTACTTTACTTTTACTTTAGTACTTAGTACTTTTTTTTAAACTTTACTTTTACACTTCAGACTGTTTCTTTTACGAATATGTAACCATTTAAATTTAACAGCAGCAAAGTGGATGGCAAAAACATAAAGAAGCATCAAAAAAAATATATTGAAATAAACTAAAAAATATAAAAATGTAAGCACGATGAAATATAAAAAAAATATGAACTGTTGAAACAGGTCAAATATAGAAACAGGAACTGTATGTACAAAATAAGCAGACCCACTCACTCACTATGAGTTTGAAGAACTGAAGAACAAATAAAAAGCAAAAACAGTTCAGTACTGTAACCTGACATGGCTGACCTTGTCAAGAAATCCAGTAATTTCAGGTTCATACATTTGCTAACAAGTTGTAATGTGAAAAGAAATGTGAAATGGAAAAATCCATCAAATCTTCCAGCGCACCTACAGCATATTTGACTAAAGTCAAACATGTATTTTGTACTTCAAGTTCAACAAGGACGTAATGAAAACCTCAGCCTCTTTGCCAAGGTGCTGCTGGGTCTGGATTTATTGAAAAGCACACAAGAAGAATCTGTTTCGAGCCGTTGTTGTAGCAGAATTGAGACAAAAGCAGAAGGAAAAAGAATGCAAACAATGATTACAGTGTGCATATTTCTAACTTCATACATCAGCAACATTTATCTTTGCCTTCTCCTTTTACAGGCGGAGACAGAGTGAGCAGCTGAGGGCTTCAGTCAGAGTTCACGCAGACTGCAGGACGGCGCTGCCTGATCCGCCTGCCGTCACACAGCGGAGTCCTCCTCTGGCCCTGCATGCTGAGCAGCCACCAGGCGACCTCTGACCTCTGGCTAGTCACGGGGTTTTGATCCTACCGTCAGCCAGCGGCAGCGCAGCTGTAGCAGCAGAGGGAGGCGTCCTCGGGCCCCAATTAGGCTCCTGAGTCCCAGCCGGCCCGCCGCGGCAGCCCTCCTCCAGGGAGCCGGGGCCTGACACTGATGTGGCTGTACAGCAGCTGAAGGGGAGGGCAGCGGGAGGTGCTACCTTTGAGGCAATGCCAATAAGTGGTTTAAAAATGTATGGCACCCTTGTCAAACTTTCTTCATTTCACGGCGCCATGGCAACCGAGTTGTGCTTGTGGCGTGGTTGGCGGTAAGACAAAGGAGGGTCACATTTGTTCTCCCTGTCTTGCTCTTACTGACACACATGCACACGCACAGCTCACATTTCAGAGACTGTTGGCACAGTGGAGATGATGTCACCCAAAACTGATCCAGAATAACAATGATTGAAAGAACAGAACCGGACTGAGGTGAGGTTCATTGTTTATGACCAAAAACAGACATATTATTGCAGGTAGCAAAGACAAAATTTGCCCCCTGGAATTCATTTTTTCATATTTTCGAGCTTTTTATTTGAAAAAATGAAATACTGGCTCATTGTTTTCAATTCCTGCTGTGAAAATGAAAGCACTCAAACACTGGCAGGCAGTCAGCAGAAAATAAAAGATAAGTTAAATGTCAAAATGTCAGTACTTAATACATATTAAAACAACACAAACCTACATGCTCACAATAATGAAAGTAGGAACAGCAGGAAAATGTTCCCCTATAGAGAACTTTTAGTTCAACAGTTTATGCTCATACACCCTAAAGTCTCACTCAACACTATTTTCAAATTTACAGAGTCAAGTCAAGGTACAAAGTACAAATACTCCAATAGTGTACTTAAATAGAGTTTTTAGGTGTCTGTACTTTACTTGAGTATTTATTTTTCTGACAACTTTCTACTTTAACTAACTACATTTTAAAAACAACTATCTGTATTTTTTTACTCCTTACATTTTCAAAACAGGCTCATTACTTTACTTTTAATGCATTTTGAGTGGAATTATTGATTCTTTTTATCTTGCATCACTGCGTGCCACCTTCCTAACGTTAAGACAATTTCAAGCCAAATGGATGGAATAATAACACATAAAAGGATGATTCCTTAACATGTATAAGAAGTCGAAAAAGATGTCAAAATGTAACCATACAAAAAAGACTTAATAAGAAATAAATGATCTAACAAGACAAAAAAGACATAACAAGATCAAAATGACATAGCTAGCAAAAGAAGATGTAAAAAGACAATAACAATGTTAAGAATGTAAAAGACAATGAGAAAAAAAAAGATGTAACAGCGAAAAAGACAAAAACAAAGTAAGAAAAAAAAGGGAGTGAGACTACACTGTGGAGAAAAGGTCATGTTCAGTTAGCTTTACACATTAACAGCTGTTAGACATGTCCTTCAGAGGGTGACAAAATGTTATATTTTTTAATATCACAACACAGTTGTCATGAGTAAAACATTTTCACACCATAATTCTTCTTCAGCTTTGATTTAGGAGGGCTACAGAGTTGATATGTTATGGCTGAGACACATCTGATAGCAATATTACTTCATGAATTTATCGAAAAATAGAAAGTTCTCCAGAGCTTGAGCAGTTTTCCCACCTTTTTTAAACCAGGAAGTGAGACAGGGGTCCTTAGGGTATAACTAAATCTTTTTGTGCCTGATTAAGTCATGTTTTTGTAAAAATTATGGACTTTAAAGCGACAACATTTTCATAAAAATATTTGCTTTAGATTTCGAAGGCATTTAACACATTTTTAAATTTTTTGAAGTTGTGAATTCTTATCTGGGACAAAGTGGTGTTTTCTGGCACAGAACAAGTTTAGAAATTAAAAAAATGAAAACAACAAAAAAAAATTTATAGATTACATATTCTTCATATATATGAATCCTTGATGAATACATTTTCACCAAAAAATTGGAATGATCTATCTATCTTTCTGAATCTACGTTGCCATGGTTCACATTATATAATGTAAAAATGTTCACAGCCGAGCACTTGGCTGACAGCACCTTCCCAACTTATGTTAATGAGCATCTCCCATGTTGAATTGTGTCCAGCAGCCTGGCAGTGCGAGGGCGTGAGAATCTGTGCTGTCAATTATCCAATGTGAAAGTAGCCTGGTAGGGACAGCTTGTAGCCCTGCCGCTCAGCCACCAAATATAGTCACCCTAATGCATGCTGCCTTTCCATCAGACGCTCCAAAGTGCTCGTTTAATGCGCATCAAATCCTTTAAACGACGTCTGAGCCGGGGCATTATGAGAAACAGTTGGTTCAAAGCAAATTTTGGTTTGGGTTTTAAAAAAGACGACATGTGAGGGTTTTCGTGCTAGCTCAGAAAACGGTCATAATGTGTCCACGAGAGGTTTTTGATCAATACAGAATGACTCAGTAATTGTTTGGCCTGGAGCTGAGGTTTCTGGCTTCCTTCCTAACCCAAACCCCCCCTGCTGCTCGCACACAAACACACACCTCACCCCTACCTACCGGCATTTTCATCCACTCTGCGATGCAGAGGACGGCGCTAAAAGCAGGCAAACAGCATCAGAAAACATTTCAGCACCGGAGGTTAAAAAGTGGAGCTGACACACTGACGGAGCTGCATTGTTATTCCAGCATTTATCCACGGCAGCATGCTTCCTCTTCTGTCGGAGCCCTGCTCTAATTACCCAGCATGCTGCTCTACATTGTGAAAATGGGACTTGTAAAGGGGTGGGGAGGTCCGTGCCAAACACCTGGTGATGTTGTAGCAATTCTTCCTGCTGACAGACCTCAAAATAGATGACTGAATGCACCTTTAATTTGTGTTTTTTAAACATTTGCTAACCTTTTGGTTCGTTTCCTGTGTTTGACAGAAGGGGAAATTAACCGCGATCTGCTCTGAAGCCTTTTTCCATACATGTGAGGAAGACAAAGCTTTCATTAAGGATTGAGAGTATGGTCATGGTAGCCATATCAAATTCCAGCAGACCAGCTGAAGCTATTCAGCGTGGATGCAAACCTCTCTGGAGGGGCTCTCGGAGGGTTCAGCCCTTGCCAATCATCCCAGCCCTTTGTTCATTCACAATTTTGCTCTTTTTGTCATATTAAATTACATCTGAGAGGAGTCAATTGTTTCTCTGGCATTAAAAATAATTGCATTTTCAGAAAATCCAAGTTGTGCGGCAAGAGCGGGTCACAAGACGCATGAGAGCCTCCTCAGCTGGGCAAAACACGGAAGAAAAGATGGATGAATGGAAGCTGCGAGCCTCGTGCCAACACAAGCGCTGTTTCGAGTAGTGAAGGTCATGTTTTCACGTTCTCTCAATGAATTAAGAGAGATAATACCCTTCACATTTACGACACACAAATCAGATGTGATAGAAGGACACCTACCAACTACCAGCTACTGCTTTACATCACTGTACATACAGTGCACTCTTAGAAATAAGGGTTCCTCCTGAAGGGTAGAGGTTCTACCCAGAACCATTTGCTTCTGAAGAACCCTTTTCTGAAAAAAGGTTTTGTCAAGGGTTCTTTGCAAGACTAAAGGATACATCAAGAAATCTTTTCATCCAAAGAACCCTTTTGCAAGAAAAAGTTCAAGTTCTTCTTTGCTGAAATAATTAAAGTCGTCACGGGTACCATAATATAAGAGGGTTCTCAGTCGAGCCCCAGTGGTGGGTTCTTGCTAAAACCCTCAGAATATAAAAGTGTTATTTGTATAATCTCCAGGGTGGGGTCTAGATAAAAACCTGTATCTGTAGACCTGTAATCTGTAGAACCCCCTGAGTGTCTTCTACATAAAACATATAAACAGGTTCTCTCTCAGAACCTCTTCATTGGGTTCTAGATAAAATATGGAATATTTTTAAAAAAAACTCAGATGTTCTAGCTGTTACCCTTTATGCTTTGCTCTAAGGAGAACTCTCTGAAAGGGTTTCAAGTCCCTTCAACCAGGAATCAAAAAGGGTTCTCCTATTGGGACAAACCAAAGAACCCTATATGAGTCTAGATAGCACCTTTATTTCTAAGTGTAGTTTTTCAGGGTTTCGTCATCCTGTAGAAGCACATTTAAAAATATTATTAGGCTAAATATTAATTAGGAATTAATATGATCTTGAGCTTTGAAAGTTAAAATTACTTTAAAAAAGACTAAATTAGTTCTAAGTAAAGAAAATATCCCTCCTGAGGCAGAACACCAGAGACCCTCCAGCTTGGTCCCGTGTTACAACAAATACAAATGACAGTGTTGATGGATTTTAATATGTTCTTTGCTGTTGAAAACTTAATTAAAAACCACTGTGAGGACTGTGAGGGACACTTGGCCTGTCCTCTCCCACGTGAATACACCGATACATTTTCTCATCAGTTTCATCATTTATTAGACACAGACGTCTGCTGCCTATTTTAAAGGGACAGTTTGCAGACAATGGCATTAAAGACACGTTAAAGGAACAGTTTGACATTTTGACGTTAGCCTTTGATTCTTGGTGAGGGTTTGATGAGACCAACAACCACTCATACATCTGCCTCTTACATATGAAGGAGGGAAGTTGCTGTGCCTGGCCAAAAATGCCCTGTCAAACAAATTCTTGATTTTACTCTTCAGTTTTTGTGCAGATCAAACTTGTTAATTAGAGAGGTGCTGGGAGGTGGATACACGCTTGGGCACATCAAGAAATACATGTGCAAAAAATGCATTTTTTAATTTTTTTTTTTTTTTTAAATGGCTCCATATTTAGCTTTCAACTTTGGGATTCTGGCAGCATAGTACAGATCTACAGAAAGGGGGAAGAGTAAATCTCATGTACCTCCATGGCCAACAACCATGTTAGCAACAAACAGCTTTCAATGCAAAGAAACGAATGAATAATCACAGAAAACATTCAGTATTCACCACAGATTAGATTTATCATTATGGACAGACTCAAGTTCAGTTGGACAGTCACACACTTTTTTAGGGATATCACACAGATAAATGTTATTGTCATGTTTCTGCCACTCTCATATCTCATAATTAGAGGGTCTAGAACATGAAAGTTTTTACCTTACCTCAACTTTAAGTGTCACTTGAAGTCATATCTGAGGAGCAGTTTCACACCAGTCAACTGACAAAAGACAAAGACAACTTTTTACGACATTTTGAGTGGATCTAATTGGCATTAGACACTCTATTCAGTCAGGGGAATAACGAGAAACAGCCAAATATGACTTGTGCTGACTTTTTATTACAACGATTTGGTCATGAAAAAGATCAGCTGTGCAGTGTGAGTTAAACACCAGAACAAGTGGTTGTGCTGGTTGCAGCGAGGGAGAGATCCCATTAAAGGACCAGTGTATATGATGTAGTGTTATGGTAGTAGTGAGATACAAATAGCAACAAAATGAATCCCCTTCATCTCACTGACCCTTACAAGCATTCAGTCAGTCTGCTGAACAAATGTGAAAACACTGAGAACTATGTAGTACTGAATTGTGGAGTAAGACTGATAAACTGTTCACTATTTGTATCAGCCCAGCAGTTCACTTCAGCTCGCAGCCCAACACAGAAGAAAAAAAAAATACCATCCTGTCACCGTCCTCTGGCGCTGGTGGTTCAAACATGTCTGGACATGTCCAATAAAGCTGCTAGATGGAGCGTCCATGTTTCAGGTCCTTTTCAGGTCATAGTGGTGTTTGAAAACGAGACACGCAAAGAAAACTGCCCATTTTTTCATTATTCAGAGACTTGATTTTACGTACATACATAGCACATTTCTGTGGTGTAAAAAACTCAGAACACACATTGTTACTTCACACGATCTTTAACCTCTTGTCTGACAGCCTTCACTTCTGACTTGTGTCATGTTGAAACTGTTACAGACTTTTACATGAAAGTGACTCGGGGCTTATTCAGACACGAGACCGACATGTAAATTTAGATTTGACTGGATGATTATTGACAGGAGAGGGGTACTAAAATAACCAGAGAATATTCAGTGTTGTATGAAAGGGTTATTTTTGAGGAGGAAAAAAAAAAAAACACAGAAATGAGAGAAGCAGGAAGGAACAGTAAGATGATCCCCTCCATCTCGTCTCCTGTGGTGTTCCTGAATCACAACATGAGATTCTTTGAAAGTGTGAAATTGTAGAACCTCCCACTCATGTTGTGATGCCAGATTTCAAAACGCGGCTGCTGTTCTTCTTATTCACAGTGATGGATTACCTGATTGCATTTGAAGACTCCAGTTGTTTTGTGTGATGTCAGGGACTGAATGGGAGCGAGTAAGCCCAAAAAATTTGAGAAAGTTAGAGGTGTCTTTGGTCCAAGAGCATGTAAAGGCTGTCGCAGCGTCGGACAAATGACTGTGGAGAAAAGACAACAAAAAGAGAAATTAGGGTAGAGCTGTCCCTTACTAAAGACAGTAAAAGCACAGAGTACCCTTGAGTATCATTAGGGGAAGTCATTTGAAGAAGCCCGGTGAAGAATTGCTTGGATAAAGACAAAAAAATGCTAATTTCACCGGCTCTTGTACGAGCGTGACCCCGCTGGAACTCCAGGGGAGGATTTCATGTCTAAAGGTACCCAGGAGATGTGATATTTTTCCCCAAGTGATTTATTAAATGGGGCTGGCTGTAGAACAGTGGAGGCCTGTGATTGGGGGGGAGGCCCACTATCATTTTCCCCGGGGACGTGTGTGTGTGCACACAGCTTTGTGACAAATTAACATCAAAAAGTGCCTCTTGTTTCTGGAAGCAAGGAGGGAAACTTCCTTGTTGCTGATTTATGTCATCCCGCCACTCCTACGGACGGCAGCCACCCTGACCATTTAGACAGCTCTCACATTAAACGGAGCCATTTCATTAAATCTAAAACCAAATTACCTCATTGTATTTGCCCTAAATATGACCCACCATAACACGCAATGATCTCTCAGGATGAGCAGCCGCATGAGATTTCTCCGTCTGCAGGGATTTTACGACTGTGAAGGTAAAGGAAACATAAAGCAGCAGTGGTGCGATGATTTTCAATCCACACACTTTTCTTTTAATTGACAGATAATAAAGACATCAGTCATTTTTAATTAAAACAAAATATATGCACCACAAAATGCATCTCCCATGAGATAAAGCCTTGGAATATATTTGTCCCCTGTGAAAATCAGGATAGTTTTAAAGCTGTATTATATAAGATGTCACAGAACACTAGACATATGTCATATGTTTGGTTGAGCTGTGTACTCATGTTATCTCAAATGTTTCCAACATTGTTCAAAGGTAAAGAAATCTGTAGTTTGTAATAACAGTATGGCTACATCAGATCATTCTTGTCAACCTTAATGCTTCAAAGCCAAAAAATTGAATTTCAGAGACTTCATTTCATGCATTTTTTAAATAACTGCAACACTATTTATGTTAAATGCTTCAAATTTTATTTTGAATTCTAAGGAAAGAATACAGAGTAAGGCACACCTTTGACACAAAGTAATACGCATCAGTTTTCTTTCATTCATTTATCTTTGGCCCTGCCCCTAAAAGAAAATTGACGCAGCAGATTTCATAAAATGCATGACCCTTTCCTTTGAAACTTCTCTTAAGAAATGGGAATTCTTCTTTCCAAAGAAGTCCACTTTGGTGTAGTTGTATTGTTGTCCAGGTGGACAGAGAGTCATGAGGCTTACACATGCTGTACACTGCCAGAAACAGGTTGTGATAATGAAAAGAAAAAAAAAAAGTGTGAAAATTTGCCATAAATCAGGAGAAATACAGGAAAATTGTGATCCTGGGAGGAAATACAGAGAGGCCACTGAAAAGTCTCCTGGGAAATGGCAAATGGGTTGGAAAATATATCTTGTCAGATATGTCAGAGAGTGAGGAAGGAAGTTGGCGCATGGGAATAAACAAAACACGAATAAAACTTCGTACATTACCTCATCCATGAACATGATATCTGCCTGAGTCATGAGAAATAAATTTTCATCAGCTATTGTGGTTGTTTAACAATGAAGAAAACAACTCCCATGATCCCATGCTACTCCGCAATGTCATTAAATTACATCTTTTGCTATTGTTTTGCTTGCGGTAGAAGTCACATGTTGTATGTTTAAATATTAGTGTGAAAATTTTAGCTCCTGTGCAGGAGGGTTTCTGGACTTTTTTGATTCAGGTGGCCCAATGACTTATTCGAGGCATGAAGTTTGTGCCACATATGCACATGAATATGCTCTGATTAATTTCTCATATCTACTTTAATTTAAATACATTACAGTATTTTCTTGTATTCCTGTGTTTCAAATTTTTATTTCAAAGTTAAATAGTCCTACCAGTCAGAGCACGACAGAGTGGCCCAACAAAATATAAAATAAAGCTTCTGTACTTTATTCTTTAAGTCCTCCTGAAGAAATTGTACCATTGTACCTTTTTCCTCAGGCTGTGAGACTCCTAAATTCATCCTCAGCATTCCACCAAGAAAAATACTTCTATTTTTATGATTTGAAATTTAAGTAATTTAGCCATGTAAAAAAAAAGGGGGCTACATACAAAAGAAAGCAGTGCATACAGATAACTAATCATACATGAGGATCATGGGGTGGCCCGTGCCCTCCCCCAGGTCCACCCTCTAGAAACACCCCTGCTCCTGCGCAGACATCTGCAAGGCATATTTTCACTACTAAAATCTATGTAAAAAAGACTAAAACATGTTTGTCCCGTATTAACAGGAAGAAAATAGTCAGATGCAACTGAGATAATCTTTGAAAATTTAAGGGTGGCAAAACGCTCACTTAGCGACACAAAAACCCTCGTTCAGTCCCGCTGCGCATTCCAAAAAGCAGGTGACCTTCAATCATCAGTGTGCCTGAATGCAGCTTTTGAAGACACTGCTCTGCCAACACGCTGCTTTTACTACGACCAGAGATTGGCACAAATACAAATTTTAAATGCCTGCTTGCTCATCAAATGTATTAAAACATACAACATACTGTAATGAGAGAATGTACTTCATTAAAATACAAGTAATTTGTGAACTTGAAAATACAAAAAGACATTTTATACAACTGATATTATCACATTATAGGCATTTAGCTGCCTCAATATTTGGTCTGACCTTAACCCCCCCCCTACACTGAAAAGATGAGCTCTGCTAATTTCCCGCATCATAAATTTGATGTGACCAATCAGGATTTTTTTGGAGGTGGGAGGCTGCCAGTTCAGGAGTGCATGCTGGGTGGTTTCTACCTAGTAATTATATTTGCTGGGGTACATGTCTTCGTTAGTTCTTTTTTTTTCTTCTGGTGTATTTTATGGTCATTCATTCAGCTCGCCTTGGAATGCAACATCTGATGGTCTCTCCTGTTTTAATCAGGAGAGACTTCGATCTGATTGAACAAAGACTTTTTTTATTTGACATGTGTGCAAAAGGGTGAGAAATGTGAATAGACTAGATCCCATTGTGGTGTAGGCATATTTAATGTGTTTTAAGGGGGTGATGAAGCTGTAGTAGGGAAGGAAAGGGTGCTACGACAACTGCAGAGACAGAAGCAGATTGAATGCTTATCACAAATACACCAGTGTGAGGGAGTGGCCATCACCTGCCGAGGCCAGCGTCTTAGCTATTGGTTGAGGCTGTGACTCCGCCTCCTCAAAATTCACCAAACTTGGGCTCGACCCAAAGAAAGGACGCAAATTCACAACCACGCCCCTTAAATTGCATGTGTGAACGGTTACTGTTATGGTTTGACAGCAACAATATGATCGGCTGACAGAGATAGCGGCAAAATCTAACAAAAAATAACTAAATAACTAAATAAGTAAAGATGGTCTTCCTAACTGAACTCTTGATTGAACCTGGCAGGACACGTCATGTGATGCATTGTCATTTATTCAATCAGAATTAGTCAAATATGGTGTAGTATGGTATGATAGGTATAAAACAGAACATAGGGATTACTCAAGAAAAGTACAAGTACTTCAGTATCGTAGGTACTTGTACTTTTTACGTTTTACGTTACTGAACTGCTGTAAATAAGTTTAGTTACATTAGACCTAGCTCAAGGATGAACACCAGCAGTGGAGTTAGCAGCTTGCTTCATCACGTCTTTTCAGTACCACACACATCTGGCCTTTGCAAAAGAATGTGTACGTGAGGGAAATTTTTAATATGTGTTTTAAAACCTAGAGAGGTGTTCTGAGGGCACACACTGCGAGAGGTCAAATGACCAGGGTTCGATATTTCCACTGCTGCGAGACCATCTAATCAACATAGTCAGGCTGACCTGAAGTAACAAAGACCGAGAGAAATAATAAGGGCTGGAGAAAGTTAGGAGGATGTAGAGGCCCGTCTGAAGCAGAGGAGGAAGGTGCATGAAATCATCCACTGCACTATTGGAAAAAAAAAAAAAAAGACACCAAGACGGACAGTCCCAGAGGTCTGGTAGGTCCATCTCTGTACTTTTATTTGAGGGGGCACGCAGAGAAAAGGAGCGGTGACAGTTTCATCATCTCATCCAGCACTGATGTAACGTTAAAGCTGAGTCGTGTTCACCTGACAGCCCCAGGGGGCAGGGGAGGGGGGGGTTGGGTCGCCCCCCAAAGCCTGAGACAAAATCAAACCATCAGAAATGACTCACCACAGACAGACAGATTACAATCATTTCTTCAGGTACTACTTTGTAATACGACAACCTTTTACAGTGGGTTTCAAGTTGTAACTAATTGTTTTAATAATGGCTAATAAATAATTAAGTGATGCTTTATATTTATTTATAAGCCATTTATAAGACAAACTTTTAATGAAGTCATTAAGAAAGTTTTAGGTTTTTACCAAAATCCTTTAAGTCTGCAGCTATAAATGTGTTTCTTATCTTAATCTAATCTTATATAATACATTATATATGTGTATTTTATCTTATATAATATCTTTAATATAATATGTTTATATTGTTGGTGCTTTGGCGATATTGTTGTGATATTCAGGCCAATAAAATACATTTAAATTTGAAAGTGCCAACAGCAGCATCAGCTCTGCAGATGGCTGCTGAGGTGCATGTCCAGACCAAACCCCCCCCCACAGGCTGAACTACTGCCAACATCAGCTTCACCGTCTCTTTCAGGACCCCCTCACCTGATTATCTGTCCTACACAGGACATCCAGCTAATACAGTACAAGATCATACAGTTGAGTTCTTTCTGCTTCAGCCTGGATGTGACACAGTTTACAGTTTGATTCAGAGGCCGTTCGGCTCACATCTTGCCCCCAGGCAGCGCCAAATCCCTTCCTCACCTCTTCATTCTCTTACCTTTCTAACACTTTTTCTAAATATTCTACATATTTCAGGCTGCATATTGTTACGTGCGTCATTTGACTTTTGTCTTGCAACTTGCTTCACTCATGTAATTAAACATAAGGTAGCGTATCCCATAAGATGCCAAAGTGCCATGACAAAGATGTCAGGATTCAACGAGGTGAGAAGAGAATGTGTTACTGTATATACACTCACTTGCGACTCCAACATTCACACTCAGAGTAGAAACCATGCATGTACTAAGAGAGCTGGGTACATTGTTGTCACTCAGCCTTGAATACAATGAACAAAGTCTCCTGAGGCCCAAAAAGCAGACTAAAATTAACAGAGACGTCTGTAAACCTGTTGACACCTTCAATGGCAAACAATATTATCAGGTTTTGATTCATGCAGGTTTTATATCTGCAAACTTCCCAGAGACTAGAGAAGTGATTTGAAAGTGAGTGACATTATCCCAGTGTAAAGTCTAAGAACCGTGTTGTGTTGTGATGAAGAAGCCCAGAACATAGATATCTGTAGAGGTGATCTCTGTTTATCTCTGACAGCAAGAGATAAATAACAAAATCTTCTGTCAGTTGTGACCATATAACTCAAGCCCATACACATATTAAGTGACACAGAAGTATGTTAGACTATTACACAATAATCTTAAGCTCAAAAATAAACCTATAAATGTAGTTTAACATCGCTAAAACATGGAACAATGTCACTTATTTCTCCCATGGAGTATAACAGTAAAAGAAACATTCCACATATTGATCATGGAGGCCTAAGGGTGTCAGGTATATTTGATTATGTTACACATATTACTGCTGTATAATTGACTTTGTAACACATGGACAGGGCGTTATGGTGTCACGTTATGGCTGCACCATGTCAGCCAGAGCCGATCTCAGTCACTCTACACAATGTTTGTGATTCCACCTGCAGCGCCTCGGCACGTCCCAGAAGTGGCTCTCCGCTTCAAATACGCACAGAGTCTACTTTTGACTGATGCCACATCAAATAACACAGAGCAGATTGAACGGGCAGGAAGTCAGACACAGAAAAGGCAGGGAGAATCCGTTTAATTTTCAAAATAAAAGGCCCCGTGCAGACTCACGATCATAAACACAGACAGGAAAGAAACTATTTAACTACATAGAAGCCCAAAGAAAAAGGTAGAAGCACAAAGAGAAAGGAAAGATGATCTAATCAACAAAATCTGAGCAAGTAAACATAATCAGGCGGGCAAAACACTCTGCTGCTGAAATGCTTCTGAAACGCTGCTGGTGGGGCTTGCAGCCGTGCGGAGGATGGATCAGACGTGCCGTGCTTGTTGGAATCAACCGGTAATGAGCATGTGAACAACGCACAAGAAAATTCAGAAGCTGGAAAACTTCTTGGGCTCATGAGCTCAGCAGTCAGCATTCATGGAAATGAATATGCACCAGCTTGGAGTGCGGTATCCAGTTTTTATTATAAATCCATGTTGGAGACACACAGAAAGGGACAACCTGGGAAGAACCAGATGCTCCAGTTCATTGTCTGTAACATGTGGCAAATTCCTTGTGAGCTGCATGATGGGAAAGCAGACGACGAGAGACGAGAAGGTAGTGCAGAGTGCAGACTTCAAATATAGATCACCCAGAAGGGCTGGGAAATCATTGCATGGTGACTAATCACATTAATGTCCATCTTATGTTGATAAATGTAAGTAAATGTATTTTCAAAGTCCAGCTGAAGTTGAATTGCATATTTTGACCCTAATACCGTTTTCTGTCTACGTAGATGGAGAACTTTCAAGCTGTTACACAACACAAGATTCACAGACTCCGAACAACAACCAACATTAGCCTTCTTGCTAAAGTCTCCGTCTTATCTAACTGACAAACCTGAACATTTATGTTGTTCTGCACTGTTGCTTGTCAGCAGTTCCTGACAGCTTTGCCCTTTTGCGTGTACCTCACTCACTCACAGTCCTATATAGATTCTGTATGGCGTCTGTTCTTCCCTGCATCTTTTTATAGCATGTACAGTGTCGATCAAATGTAGAAGATGGGGAAAAAAAACAGTTATAATAAACAGTATTTTTTTTCCAGAGGGTAAGTTGTCAGGCAGTTCATGGGCGGCATCTCCTGAAGGATGACAACCTGGCAACCCCAAAGTATTCTGGGTAATAAATAGTAAATTTCTCATTATCCATGCATAAAGCCAGTACTTGCACCTTAAAGCCTTTATGAAGCATGATTTATAAGAAAGAGGTACCATTACATACCTTTGCACTTTAAAATGTGTCTCTTCATTCATCCACATACAGCCATGGAAGACGCTGGCTGACGGAGCAGGTAGGGGTTCAGTATCTTGGTCAAGCGCACTTCAATATTTCAACAGGAGATGCTGGGAGTTGAGCTGCCAACCAGTGACAGGAGGGCCTGCTTTTCATCCTGCAGCCAAAGCCTCCTAGTAATTAACTCCTTGCCTGCCATTAGAATACTTTCTAATTACGTATCACCTTCGAGTTGACTGAGGAACATAATAGTATATTTACATATATATATTGTAAGTAGACATTTGGTGAATTACATTTTGTAAAGTGTCATCTCACTGATGTTGATGCGTCTCTATAAGTGCACTGTACACAGTCTGTAATTTCCAAGTAACAAAATACAAGAGGTGGAATGAAGTCACTGTTTTGCAAGTCACAGGTCAGTCTCAAATCTTTGCAAACAGATTACGAGTTATGTCTCACATCAGAACTGAAAAGTCGCAAGTGAAGTCGAGAGTTACAAAGTTACGTCGCTGTTAAGCTAACATTAGCTAAGCATTAGCTCGCTAACTTCAAATGTTGAATAAAGTTGCTAAAGTTAATTTTAGACCCGCATTTTTTGAATACTGCAATGTGTTTTTTGTAAACCACTGCTAGCTAGTTTTTGTGCAGAATTATTTTTGGTATCAGTTTTTCCAACTGGAGCTCAGTAACGTAATGTGAGTTCTTCATGATTCTCTCCTGCAACTTGAATAGAAGCTGCTGGATCGGTTCAAACAAAGTGGATCTGTGGAATTAAAGAACAAGTAACAGTAAATGTGTTCTGAGTTTGTCACACCACAGAAATGTGTTTTTAACTACCCAGCCAAATTTGAATTACTAAAGAAAGTATAGAAAATCTAGTCTCAAAATTGTGATGAGCAGTTTTCTCTGCTCTGAAATCCTAAGAGCTTGTCCGTCCCGCTGTCTCAGTGTCAAACACCACTATGACCTGAAAACAACCTGAAACATGGATGCTCTGTCTTGCAGCTTTATTGGACATGTCCAGACATTTCTGAGCCACCAGAGCCAGAGGACGGTGACAGGATGTTTATTTTTTCTTCTGTGTCAGGTTGTTGGAACTGAAGTGAGCTGAAGTGAACTGCTGGGCTGATTTGGACTGACAGGGTCGCTGAAGGCTGTGTTATTCTTGGAGCTTATATAGTGTTGGGGTACCATGGCACAGTCCCTCACCGAGCCACGTTTCAGGTCCACTAAAAATATCCTGAACACAGAAATCCTGAGTTTAACAGTCTAACTCCACTATTCAGTACACAGCTCTGTGTTTTCATACATTTTCATACACTATATTCTATCATCTATAATGTGTTTAGAAAAAAAACTCCTGTTTTCCTTTACACAGACTTTAAGTATCAACTTGCTTAAAACGAACAGTATTATGTTAGTTGATTAAGAAAATGAAGGGAAATGAATTGATTTGTTGCACACTTTTTAGTCTTTGGACTTGGAGGGAAGGTATCAGTATTTTCAAGTCAAAAGGCTCAAGTACAAGTGAAGTCACAAGTCAGTGGCGTTTAGTCCAAGTTGAGTTGCAAATCTTTTTAAAATTTTGTCAAGTCAATTCTAAAGTCATCAAACTTTTGACTCAAGTCAACACCCACTTAGTTCATTACATTTCTACTTGTCATCACACTGTAAACCCAAAGAATAATAAGCAGTACTCAAAAAAATTGAGGCAATCAATTTTTTTTGAGTTCATAAACTCAAAGGTTTGAGGTTATCAGAGTTTAAATAATTGGAATAGTGTTACGTGTACTCTTTGATTACAGTTAAATTAAAAAAAAAAAAGCTGAAACAAAGTCAAATAGTTTGAGTAAATGCAAATTTCAAACAAGGACTTTTTAATGCAATAAATTAATAATGAGTTAGATAATATATTAGTCCATAATTTCATACTCAGTGTATTTTTTTTTCTTACTTTCCTAAAATATTTGTGTATTAGGGATCTTTTTAGGGACCTTATTTCCCCAAGTAACTGAAAATTCTTACTTTAATAAACACAAAAGAAGGAAATTTTGACTGGCATACAAATAATTAGTTAGAACATTTAGTTTTACAGCTCAGTACTAGTTAATAAGCATTAAAGCAATGAAAGCGTTCTTTCCTTCATTATTTATCATAACAATAATCTTAACAGATCATTTAATTCTGACTTTCAATCATAACACTTTATAACTGCTTGTCAGTGACTTGATTTTTTTTTTTTTGGAAAGGATCATAGTGATCACAGCATTTTATAATGCATTATAATCATTGTTCTAATGCTTTAGAATGTGATTATAAGTTACTCTAAGTGGTCATTTAGTGCTTTAAGTAAAGTAATGAAATTCCTGACATATAAGCAGATATAATACATTACAAGCTGGTTATAAGTCATCATACTGATATTGTTGGAATTAGCAGGAATACACAGTTTATTATTTCCTTGTATTTCCTTGGTATTTACCAAGGCTAATATACAGTAGTTATTACCTTACAAAGAAATCATTTTGAAGTGTAATTAGATTTCTCCTGTAGAACAAGAGGGCAGCACATTGATTCTTTCCTCCATTATTTACCATGTTCCTGGGCAGAGTTAAAGTGTAGTGGCTGAATGAGGACGTGCTAAATGCCAAACAGTCTCTGCTTAACAGGAGGCAAATGTCATTTGGAAGGTCAGTGTTCCATAAGTGGAAATAGGTGTTAAGGTAAACACTATAGGTGATGGGCTTTTAACTTTCCTCATGACGCTGTCTTTGCAATATCCTCTTACCCTACAAGTCTATTCATATTGAGCTGGCAATGTGATAGCACAATATCTGTGTCATTTCATTCTGAACTCTCTGTCTGCTTATATTGCTTATATCTCCCCATATGCACTCAAAGCATAAACAATTGTTTTAATCTCCCGTCTCTGCTAGCGCTGTTGGTTTACAGAGAATATTCACGCTGAGGGCGCTCCCTCACTGCTGCTGCTGCTGCTGCAGCTGGAATGAAAAGCGAACAATACAGTGGAGGTGGGACTGGATATCATCAGAATGCATCAGTTTATTAACTGAGCTGACCAGCGGAAAAGCCAACAAAACTGCTGCAGCCTCGGCCCCACGCTGGGTTTATTGAAGAAATATAGTATGTTGCTATTTACACCTGAAAGACAAATAAAAAAGGGAGGAAATTTGTTTGCAATGCACACATACAAACGGGGCATGAAGGACTGCACAGTCCCTTAAAGGGATAGTTTGTTTATTTGATGGGGAGTATAACTTAATACATGACTTATTATTACTTACTTTGGGGAAGCAGAGAGGAGCACCAGCATGGAAGCTATGAATTGATGTGGACAGATTCAGCAACAAAAGGGTTTTTAGCCATTTAAAAAAAGGTCATCTGAAAAAATAAATCTGTACTAGATTAGATGTACACTATATTTGGAGTATTTTCACCACCTCACATTGCCTGCAGATAGCCTTTATCAACGGGAAATTGCCTTTATATAAACCAAATATTGCTCCCCAGATCAACCAGACTCCATCGGCAAAATCAGTCATTTTGTCTCACAGAATAGAGGTCGCTGGTCTACTGCTGCCTTGATTAGTTAGTTTGTGTTATTGTGTGTGAATCTGAACTGTCCTTTTAAAACACCAAAGGACACTAACAAATGTATAAATCAAGGCAGCAGAAGATCAGCAACTCCCATTGTCTGTTAGGAAAAATGACAGATTTTGCTCATGGAGTCTGGTTGGTTTGGAGAGCAATATTTAACTTTCATAATGGCAATTTCCTGATGGAAAAGGCTGTCTGATGGAAAGGTAAAGCAGTGAAAATATTCTACATAGAGTGTGTTAAAGGAGAAATATGTAATATGTTTACTGCAGTAAATCATAAAATGACTGTGATATGTCATCAGAGATTAAGGAAACATGTTTAGTTAAAACACTGCTTCTCTTACAACAGTGCAGCAAGAAGTATGTTGCTCCTTTAGAAACTTCCATTCTGGTCTGGTGTTTTTGTTTTCCAGTTTTCAGTTAAGTAGAATTAAAACTGATGTTCGCCAAAAGAGTAAATGTCTGTTTATCAGTTGAGTCTGGCAGGCAGTCACTGAACTCCAACCCCAGAGTGTGTGTTTTCAGATCAGTGAGCTTTTGTTTTCAGGATAACGGGCTTTTGTCTAACTTGTCTTGCAACCTTTGAATCTGGGGAAACAATTTCATACCTAGATTACATAATAAATAGGGTTTCTATATTAATATATTATATTTATTATTCTATGGCTCCAATACTCTTATTGGACAGCAGACTTACATATTTCTTTTTGTAGTAGCCCGTGCAACCCCACATCAATTAACCAGAACTGTCCCTTTAAAAGATTGTGGCCTCAGCTCCCCTTTTTCCTGGACTGATAAATAAATAAAAATTAGATGAGAAATTCATTGTCTGCAACGGCCTGTGTCAGGTGTAATTGATCCAGTGAAGCTGAAAGCGCTCACTCAACGGACCCGTTACCGTCTGTGGCTCAGTCACATTACTGCTGCCTTTGACCCATTAAAAACAACAACCACTTTTTTTTTGTCTGCTGTTGTTTTTGTTTATATCCATGTGTGTATTGATGGGCGAGGGGGTGGGGGGGCATGAACAGATGGACTTTAATCTCAAATTTCACACAGCTGAGAAACAACTTCAAAGTGGAACGGCCTGAAGGATGGAAGCAGGAGGAAAAAAAACCCTGAAAGAATAAAGAACAGCAGCATTTACATGAAGAGAGAGATGTATCTAAGGCAGCAGCGGAGGGGAACATACAATATTTAAAAGGTTGGAGACTGAGACAGCCTTTTGCAACAAAAACTTATTTGATCTGCAACTATTATTTCAAGGGTGTATCAAGGTAAATAATATCCCTGCAGTGGTGGGGTTTGAAGTTAGGAAAACATGCCAACTGCCAAAACTCATCACGATTTTTCCCTCCTCAGAGTTAATAAAACTAAATTTAGTTCACACTTCATTATGGAGAGTCAGTCCTCAGCAGTCGGGACAGTGGAACTGCCTTTATGATTTGTTTCCCAACATGACACACGGCGCTGAACATATACTGACTTTGAAGTGAGGTATCAAAGGGAGAGGTGCTTCATTGTAGTCAGAGCTGCACAATCGCAACACACCTGACAAAAGAAGAATTATCAGGCTTTGTTATCAACACGAGGAAAACTTTATTAGCGGTAAGGGTGTCTGCAACACATCCACGTGAATTTACTTATCGACACGGTGGGTTTAATGCAAAACAGCAGATGGAAATTATACAGAAACATGATGTACAGTTTGCACAATGTGGCTGACAAGAGTAAATACTGGCTTCGCTTGCGTGCGTTAAAAAGAAGTGTTGTTTTTAAGTCTTTTTCTTGTCTGATATCTGCTTCTCCTACAAAGCACTTGCACATTTAAAGAAGGATTTCCTTTCATTGTGCACCTGCTCTAACCCTGTGTTCCCCTCTTCTTTTCCCTCCTCTTTTCTCTTCACCGATGACTTGATTTTCTTGTTGATGTTTTTTTTTTTGCTTTATAATTACAAAAATAAGAGCGCAAAAATAAGGTGACACTTTATTTCACATTGCACCAATAAGATGTAACAAACCATATTTACTCAAATTAGACACTAGAAATAATTTGTTCTTCATTAGACAGTATAAGACCCTTTATTAGACCTTTATTACCTGTACTGTAAACTAAAGTGTATTGTTTCCCTCTGTTAGAACACTGTTGAACTCTATTGGTGGGTAATAAGGGGCACATTGCAACAGACCTGTACTGTAAACTAAAGTGAAATCACAGATCTGCTAATTCCCAATTTAAAAATAAAATGTGGGGCTGACCTACCAAGTAAAGGCCAAAATTATAGAAGCTGAGGGATATTTTGTCTTTGGGTGAGTGCACAGTTTTATTGTAATTGTAATTTGCAGTGGGAAATAATACACTTTAGTTTGATAAATAGTACAGCTTTGTGTACTGTTGGGTGTATGGTGTCTAATTATGGCAATAATTATGTTTATTTACTGACTAATTAACATATTCTTTCTTTTTTTTTTGTCTAATTTAATTCAAAGCACAGCTTGTTACATCTTATTGGTGCACTGTAAAATAACATGAGAAAAGAACAATTATATTTTCAAGATCAAGGAAAAGTTTGATATGTCTGCTGTCACTGAAAATATTGCCATCGGTCAAATTTATGGTGGTACATTCTGTGTATTATTGCCATTATTCAGGCCCGTTCACTCAAAGCCCCGTAATGATCGATCCTTCTCAATCTGAGTTTCCACTTAGCAGGCGACACACACTGACCCGTGGTCACATTAGTGCTCACTTCTAAAGGAGACAGAGGGACACTTCAGCATTGATCAGGGTGTTTTAATCTCAGTAAGATTAAGAGCCCTCCAGTTAATTATAGAACAAAAGGCAGGAGGCGGCCACTTTAGATCCTGAACATGATTAAGAGGAATACAAGTAGGTAAGCACACTTCACAGAATCAAAAAGCCATTGCTTTTTAAATTTTCTTTCTAAGCCAAAACAGGACAGAGATAATTTCCTTTTAGGGCATGTTAAAAAAATATATAACTATTTTGTCCTGTATTTTGTACTGTATTTATAGAAAATTCAATTAAATCCACCATGTATGCATTTTTAAGATTTCTGATCTTGGCCCTGCCAGCTCTGACAGACAGTAATACATGCCACTACCACCCCTACCCCCATGAATCTGACCCAGGGACAGTGAGCAAAAATGGTCTGAAAGCAACAAAAAGACTGAACCAATTTTTATTGTCTCATTTTCCAAGAAGTGCAACTTACAACTGTAAGTCATTACAACATTTTGAAGGGTACGTTTATCACATATTATGTTATGTTAATGACTAAATAAGAAAACAAAAAAAAAAAAAACCTAAGTCAAAGTTAAAGTTCAGGATAAAATTCCTCGCTACTTTACATTTTGGAGAACACACTTATAGTATTTGCTTTCTTGCCAAGAATTAGGTGGGAAGATTGATGCCATTCTCATGTCATCTATGGTAAATATAAAGCTGGACCCAGTTAGCTTAGCTTAGACTGGAAACAGTGGGAAACAGCTGCACGCTCTAAAGGTAACAAAATCTCCCATCCAGCACTCCTAAGTATAAAAAAACGAAAACCCAGTTTCAGTGGCGACCAGTGGGCACTCCAGGAAGTTATTGGTCCTCACCAAGAAATAGTCAGTCATATAGTATTACTGTCTGTCTGACTATTGGATGTAGACTGTGGGTATCCTGCCATTAGCTGCCTATTTCAGGCGGCATTCACTATCTGCGTTTCCCTGTCGCTACAGGAAGCAACACCTTACATGCTGGAAATATTAACTTAGCACCTGGTCGCTGACAGTATGAACGTAAACAAGCTAGCAGCTGATACTGACACAGCACTGTGGTTTTAGTTTGCAAGACTATTGAGCCTATTGCCTGTTAAATTGGCTTTTAAAAAAATGAGACATGGTATGCTAAATAGTGCGCTTTAAAGGTGCTGGTAGGCAAATTTTATAACCATTGTACAGTGCTAGGCTAATTATTTTCTGTTTCCAATCTTTATGCTAAGATAAGCTAACTAGCTGCTGGCTACATATTTACCGTACAGACATGAGATTGGTATCAATCTTCTCAACAACCTCCAGGCAAAAAGGCCAATAAGCGTATTTCTTAAAATGTGAAACTGTTCCTATAAGAGTTTAAACATTTGCTCAAACATTCAACAAGCCTGCTTCAACAGGACTGTATGGTGTGGTCTAATCACATCTGACTGACAACACGAGCAAAGGACCCCAGAACTGTAATCACATTTAGATGCAAAATTGCAAAACTCTGATCGGTATGCAGAAATACGCATTACATTTTTTCAGCTGATCCGCTACAATCAATGACAAAGTAAAGGACAAATAGTCAAAAAAAAAAATCAGGAACCTCTCTTTGAAAAGAACCACAATAGTTCAAAAGTTGGTGGAACATAGTGTGTTCATGTAGGGCCTCTTCATTCGTAGTAAGAAACAGATCAAGAAAAAATGTTTTCGTGGTGAGATTTTGTACAAGATCCTCTGAAGCCTTTTCCAAAACACCTCCAGTGGTCCCTGTACGTTCATGACCCATCGATCTGTAGTCTAGGGTTGAAATGGACTTGTCTCCCAGTGACAGATCACTACATCCTCCTTTGTATGCATTCTTAATCAAATAAGCTGCTCTTACTTTATTAACTCGGACAAGCTTACTTCAGATAAGCCTGACGTTTTAAGCCACCTCAGAGGGGGAATCAGCCCCCGGAGGTGATGAGAGTTGACTCTGAGAGCCCGAGATGCAAGCTTTAGGTCGCTGTGTTATTGTGTGAGGCTTGGCCCGAGGCTCCGGAGAGAATCACTTCCTCTAATGGAAAACTATTGTCTGCCACTGAGGACATACAACTGTGTGGAATACGGATCAGCCTATCTGGACTTATGCACAAGACAGAATGAAGCTCTCTATCCGATAGAAAGCTATTTTGGAATTGTAATATCCACTCAAGTCGATTCTGATTAAGCAATACATCTGGAGTAGACTGTACTCTCGCGTGTGGCTGGGTGGCGTTTTCTAGCATTGGGGTAGGTAATGCACACAGAAAACCAAAAAACAGCACAAAAGAAGAAAAACTGCTACCTTTTCTAGTGTACTGCCTCATATTTTAATGGGACTAAACATCAAAAACTGTCATAACAATGCAACAATAAGGCACTTGGTGAATTATTTATTCACTGGAGCGGATTGGATATAGGTTAATGAGCGCAAGAATATGAGATAAGAGACGTCTTTGCTAGAAATATGATGTCATTCCCTAAGCATGTTGCATTATTTATTTACTCGTCTTCCCTGGTAGGCAACAGTAAACGTCTAATGTACGCGTTAGAGTAGCTGACAGAGGAAAGACACAGGGCAGGTTCACAGTCAGTTCATAGCACTCCTGTGTGTATGTAAAATGTATACAGAGCCAGTGAAGCACTGAAGGAAATATACTCCGACAGATCGTCCCAGAGGATGAGGAATTTGCCTCACGGATTTCCTCTCACCCTCCCTTTTTTTTCCAGAGAATGACGATGTGTGATACATGTATTTTTTTCCAACACCGCTCTATTTTTTTTCCCGCATCTTAACAGGTTACTCCATCTCGTCCCCCGCAGGATTCACCTCGGTCCGGAAAATTTGAAAGTCCACCGCCTGGCCAAGGGCGGACTCTTTGTGGAAGCTGGGCGGCCTTTTCGGGATTTGGTCTGACATTGTGTGGGCTTGGATGTTTAGAGGGGAGCTCGAGTGGGGTTTTTTCAAGTCTATTAAGAGAGGAAACAAGAGAAAGACAAACAATATGAGCTTCAAAAAAAATGAAAAAAGCAAAGCAAAGAAGGGGATTTTTAGGAGAGTCCTTTTAAAAGATTCTGGTACCTGCACTTCAAGGTTTCTTTTGGCATTCAGGCATTATGTTTTTCTACTTTAATACAAGCACAGGGTGTCATTTTTAAACTGCAGTAACAGGGATCCTGTTGTGGTTCAGATGACACAGAGTGCGTTTATAGACTAATTGCATAGGTGCAAAGTGAGGTGGAGAGTCCAGCGGGACAGGAATCCCCTTGAGGGGAATGTGCAAGGAGAGCTGAGGGTCGAGCTGCCAAACTAGGTGCGATTCTGAAGGATTTCACAAGCCCGGGAAAAATATTTTCAACATTAAATACCCGTCAAGAGAACATCAAGTTGCCTCAAAGTCACATTAATATTTGATATGTCATGATAACACTGTGTCCTCTGAGGAATATTTCATTTTGTACTTCCAAAGGGTTTTCAATGCAACACCCAAACAGGTTAGGTTTGGGTCAGGCCTTCATCTGAGAGGATTTCTGCTGTTGGACTGTTTGCAGCCCCAGCCCTCACTCTAACCCCTTTCCCTTATCCTTATATAAGTGCGTATATTGCATGGTTTAGACACACACTTTTTCATAATTGAAAAGAGTTAAATTGGGCTAGTCTCCATTTTTCTTAGAAACTTTTCAGGGATTTGCAAAGGTTGCCTGATCCAACCTTGAAGCATAGACATCCTATTTAAACCGATTTTTACATGCACAAAAACACAGACACGCAAGACAACACATGCATCTTTTAATCACTGGAAGATTTGTAAAATTAAACTATTTCCCACTTTTCTGCAGAGTTCTTTGAAACTTTACAAACAGATCCAACTGAACTTTTTTATATATTTGACCTTTATTTGATCCCATTCAGTTATATTGCCATATTTACTTGTGCAAAAATCATCAGACATCCTAATCTCACTCCTCATACTTCAATTTTTAGATAATTGCGTATGAACGTAAAAATTAATCTGTTGACTATTTTTCTGCAGATTTCTTGGAACCTTTTGAATAATTCAGGTTCACCTGTTACAACCTTTAAGCATTTAATATTTTTGACCTTTATTTGATCATATAATTCAAGTATATTATCATATTAACTTGCGTGAAAATCATCAAAAACATCATAGCTTGTAGTTTTTTAATACGTAGGAACCCTAAAATGAAGCTATTTCCTATTTGTCTGACACTTCTTGGAACTTTTTCAAGAATCCCTACAATCTCAAAGTTTTTTGACCCTTGTATGACCCCATATATATACTATATTATCATGTCTAGATGCAATGAATTATCAGATCTAATCTAATAATAATCAGAAGACCTGTGAAATTAAGCTATTGCCCATTTATCTGCAGGCTTATTGGAACCTTCTCAAGAATCCCCTAGGGTTTCCAGATCAAACCTTAAGCAGTTAATATTTTTGACCATTATTCAATGCCATAATTTCAGTGTATCATTGTATTTACTTGCATACAACTCATTAAAGTAATAAAGTAAGGTTCACTGTTCTTCAGCTGTATTGTACTTGAGATTAATATGTATGAACACTAAAATTAAGCTGTAGCGCGTTTTTCTGCAGAGATCTTGGAATCTTTTCAAGAACACTTAAGTATTAAATATTTTTGACCTTTATTTAATCCCATAATATCAGTATATTAACATACATAACTTACACAAAAATCACCAAAGTGGGCAGAGTTCTGGGAGCCGTTTCAAGAATATCTCCAAAACCTCAAAGCTTTTTGGCCCTTTTTTGACCCCATATGTCCATTATAACATTGTGTTTACATGCAAGAAACCATCACAGACTTCAGAGACATAACACACATATTTTAATAATTAAAAGAACTGTGATATTAAGCTATTGACCATTTTTCTTGCAAGCTTTACATGAATCCTCCAGGGTTTATCACGTCCAACCTTGAAGCTTTCAATATTCTTGAACCTGATTTGACCCCATACTTTCAGTATATATTATACAGGAAAAACATCATGATGAACATCAGATACATAGTGAAGAAAACTACATACCTTTAGCACCAATGAGATAGTTGGATGGATGGCCTGGTGTAACCGGGACGTCAACCTGGAAAGGAATATAAATAGCACTATCACCATGCAAGTTCCTCACATCAATATATTTTACAATTAATATTGTGAAGACAAATGCCAAGACACAATATTTTATGGTTCAATTATTGTAACAGAGGATATATTTTATCAAAGTCTTAGGATAGTTATTTCACTACACAGTTCGTTGAAATATTACTGCTATTTATCATACTTTTTTACAGTTTTTAGTTACAGATATCTAATTATTCCCAGCTTTGTGGCTAGATTACGGACTTAACAGAGACAGGAAAACATATTACATTTAAGTTTAGAGAGGTTTTATGTCCAACTACGTTAGGGTTAGGGTTAAACTGGGTCAGGTTGTTTACCTTGTGGGACGGAGGTCTTTTTAAACAGCTACTGCCATCCTCTCTCTGCGGAGGTCAGCTGGGGGTCATTTAGAGTCTCTTTAATGGACGGGGCAAAGGCAGGCTCTTTAAACGACTGGGAGAGGGTCACATGACCGGAGGAGAACAGAAAGAGCAAAACAAGAAGAGAGAGCAATCCCACCCCTCCCGCTGTTACTGAACCGAACATGGGCTAGAGGTCAAGGAGGCTTTGATGCGGCGCTACGAGCCGTTTCTGTCAGGGTAAACACTCAGAGAGTTAATGTGTGTTTACTGATGATGCTTGACGTGATCAGCGTTCGCTTCACATCGAATTATATGAACAAACAGAGTGGAGAGAGTTTCAAGAGCGGCGATGCCGTTATCGCTAAATCCTCCAAATCTCAGTCGGAGAGATTTCCTACAAAATGCATCACATGGCGTTCAAATACAAATAGGAAACCATTCTTATCAGATTACTAAGGTCAGTTACAAGGGCGCAAACAGCCATTTGCTGTTTGCACTGTTTCTGATTATTTTTGCTAATGCCATTGTCACCACTTTGGATTTTATGCAGGAACATATGTTCTTTTATTTTGTTTTTCACTTAGTTATGGCGATATACATTTTGTTTTAATCCATTACAGGATTCAAAACATATCAATCTTTTTCATATTGGTTTGTTAGTTTAAATTATAAGGCTTTTTTATGAGTCCATAATTATTCTCTCCAACACAAGGGTTTTCTTTCAAAATGTTTATTCAGCATCAACAAAGAAGAAAATATTAAAGGGCTTACATAAGCTCAAAATCAATATAGTTGAACAAATCTCTAGATGGAAATGACTACCAATTCACCAGCATGTGATTTAGTATCCTAAAGTTGATTATTATGCCTACAAAGTCAGAAAAGTACCTTGTATTAAATCAAATAATGACATCAAAATTACTTATTTAGAGCATCTTAAAAAAAAAAAAAATCACAAAAATTAAATAGCTCCTGAACTTTTTTGCAGCTCCGGTCGTTTCGGTGTACAGAAAGTATGAGCGTCTATTTATAGATGTATTAAGGTGAATGTTTTGGGGGGCCAGAATCATGAACACAACTACATAGGCTATTTCAGAATAAAACAGCTGACAATATCCACAGTTGCACACCATGCTTTTATAAGCCCTTTAACACTAAAGAACTATTATTTTACAAAAAGGAGGAAAACAGCAAAACAATGTGTATACAGTATGACTTTTTCTCTTTTTCAATTTTGTAAATGTTTCATTTACAAGGGACACAAGTTCACCAATTACCCCTCAGAAAAAATATCTACAGTACTGCACTTTCCTAGAACTAAGCTACTACATTTTAAAGTGATCAACCACGCAGTTCAAGGTTTGAAGAGTAGAGGGTGATAAATTAAAGGGATAGTTTGGGTTATTTTAAGTGGGGTGAGGTATTATCCATAGTCAGTGTACTACCTACAGTAGATAGTGGTCAGCGCACCCCCAGTTGATCTCTGTCCAAATGTGCCCAGCAGTTCACTTGAGCTCACTTTGATTCCAAAAACCCAACACAGAAGAAAAAAAAAAAAAAACCATCCTGTCACTGTTCTCTGGCTCTGGTGGCTCAGATGTGTCTGGACATGTCCAATACTGCTGGATGGATCGTCCATGTTTCAGGTAATTTTTAGGTCAAAGAAAACTTCTTTTTTTTTTTTTTTTATTTTGAGACCAAATTTTATACACTTTTTTTTTAATCATTCAAATTTGCTTGAGTGGTTAATAACGCATTTCTGCGGTGTGACAAATTCACAACACATTATTTATTGTTGCTTTACACAAACTCCCATGTTTTGGAAAATAAACTTACTGATTTTAGCTATGGAGTTTGGTTGGTTTGAGGAGAGTGATAGTTGTCTTATATAACAGTGGTCTCCCATCTGAAAAGGCTGTCTGACAACAAAGTAAAGCAGGAAAAATATGCTATATATAGCATACACTTAAACTGACACTGATTATTTTAGGTGGATCTTTTTGGAAGTGGCTAAAATATGTTTTGCCACAGTAGTGCATTGCTTTGCTTCTGTGCTGGTGCCCCCCTCTGCTTCTCTTAACTGGAGGCATCTATTGTAGCTAAAACACTGACTATAAATAAGTGCTTCATCACCCCACTTCAAATATTCCAAACGATACCTTTAAGTTGCACTGGCAGCTGTGTAGAAACATTGTATCGACAGCTTATAGTGAGTCACTAATCATTACCAAGTAGAATAGCTTGATACAATGTCATTCTTCACAATCACATAGCTGAGAGAGAAACTTAATGTACTATGGAGTCTTTCTTAATCTCAACGTCCAGTCGATTTCTCCTGGAGGAAAGGATAGATTACCTCAACTGCTTTACACATTTTACCCAATAGGAGTATGTTTTGTTTTTTTTTTAATCAGGGGGGATGCCGTTTTTGAAAACTCATTCAGTGTCTCACTATCCTGTATTATTTTGCGGTTTAGTTTTCAATTCTAAAAAGGTGGGAGCGTCCATAAAAAATCCATTACTTGGGTTGAAACAGCCATGAGGACTCAGGTGTGGGTTGTATAAACAGTTCAATATCTGGAGTATGGCTGATCTCTGTACACTCCCTTGGTTGTTCGTGCTGACGGTGCCTTGCCGCGACTGTTTGCCCACTCTTCCAGACCTGAAGAGGAAAAGGAAAAAGAAACAGATGGGGAGTGATTACAGAGGCGGCGCACTACTCATTCATTTAGAACAAGCCGTGTAAGTCTTTTTAAAGCTCTATGCAAATATTGTAAATACGCTCCCGTGGATGAAAACAATGCGGCAGAAAGTTGCGAGCACTCCAAGTGTCTGGTATCGACGGCGCTCGGTTCATAACAAAAGCAGCTGGGGATACAAGCAGCGACTCTCACCAAGAAGCTTGACTTTCACCTGGAAGGATGCATCTCGGATAATTGAATGAGAGGATCAAATAGCTACTTGAAAAGGACCCGTTTAGTGGCTCCCAGCAAAAAGGTCACAATTACCATTAGCCCAAATCAGCCCCTGTTCACCCCCTGGTACTGTCAATGTGAAAGTGCCAGTATCGATGGCACCCTTTGTCTGATCTTCAGCCAGCGCTGAGACTTCCCTAGAGCTGAGGCTCACAAAGGGTTGTTTTTTTTCTGTGTACAGCCTCTCTGCTGGCAGCACATAGCCAATACCCCTTAATTAAACCTGTCACCCTTTCACTGACAGTCACTTTGAAGAAACAGACCAAGGTAACCTTGTGTTTCGAGAACAAGGATGCACATCAACGCTGTTTATCTGGTATTCTTTGAACTGTCGCCCTTTTTCTGTGCGACCCATGTGGCAGCGCTTTTTATTTTATGTGGAGGCATGCAGCACTTTAATGAGTTGAAGGTGCTTAGTTCTTCCACTTGTGTGGTCAGAAAAGTTGGGAAAGTTTTTTTTATTAGCTTCGGCTTCCACAAAAACACATTCAAATCTCTAAAGCATGAAATGAACGCACATAGATCTTCAATATATTATCCTCCAGATGCAGAAGAAATAACACATAATATGACATACAGTTGTTTTGCCAAATGAGTACTCATATGTACATTTTAAAAGACATAAAATTCTCATAACAAAGTCCATCACTTTCAATCTATTTCAAGACATTAAAAAACATGCAACATAAATTTCTATAACGCTTTAGCACTGCCAGCCTGCTCTCACTCCCAATGCCTCATATGCTTCCGACTATGACACTCTCAATACTCCTCTAGCGTCAGTCCTGGAGTTGTCTCTCTCGCATTATGTTTTGGACGTACTGTTAAAGTCATGTGACGTAATATGTAGTGTAAGAAAGTTCGCATTTAAATGGGTGAAACAAACACAGGACTTTCACCCAGGAGACCGGGGTTTGCGTTGTGAAACCAAAAGTTAAAGTTGCCTTCTTTTCATCTTCTGGAAGTTACGTTATGTTACGTATGTTATGTTATTACTTATTTTAAAGGCAGAATATGCAGCATTGTTTCTGAACGCACTGTTCAAAGTAGGCTGGTAGTAGTGAGAACAAAGCAGTGAATCAGTGAAGTAAAACATTATTTTCTGATTGTTTCACAGTGGTCACATTAAGAAGCATAAATAAACAGGCCCACAGCGCCGCCCAGTGCCTGATATTGTGTGAAAACATCTGAAGTGATCCTCAGTCTGCTCTGCCTCTGTATGTGTGCCGTAATGAGAACAAAGCAGTTGATCAGTGAAATAAAATATTATTTTCTGGTAGTTTCACAGTAGTTACATTCTAAAGCATGATCTTTTTCTAATCCTAGCAGTAGTTTTGTTTCCTAAAACTGAGCCTTTATTTTGAAAGTCTATCTGGACGTTGGATATTGCTAACTTTACCAGGGAGCCCTGCACTTACAAAGCTGAAGCTAGGGAGCACCTACAGTGTCATAGTTTGATGTATAGGACCACTGACCAATCTGCCATATTTGACAAGTTGGGAGTCAAAATGTGTTGCGTTAATTAAAAAGTTAACTAATTACGTAATCAGTTGCTCATTAAAAATGTTCAGAAACATTTACATATCATACATAATAAATTTAAGTATTGTTTCCAAGAGCTGGGTTCTATTTGGAGCTCAGCAGACAGAAAAGCACAAACTAATCCATCACAATCCAAATCAACGCTGTGTGTTTTGCACCTACATCAGAACAGATTTGGTTTTAAATAATCAAAAGCTACACATCAAGTCCAGAGTCTGAATAACTGATATAAAGAGTTTATTTTGTAGTTTTTCTGTTCACACACATACTCCTTCAGCTGTACAGCGGCACGGTCGACTGTACTGTTCTCTGTTAGCTCTACTATCATATCAAGTGCACTCTGCAGCAAATACGACCTTGGCCCACTTTTGACTGTATCTTGTCAAAAGCTTGTGACACAGTATTGTTGAAAGGTATCTCAGTGGTGTTAACTTTGTCTGAACTTTGTGGCAACTGGATCTTTTTACACCTCTTTTTTTTTGAGCCAAAGACCAGTCACTGAAAGTGGCCTTAAATAGAAAGCCAAATGTAGAAACACAGTACTGTGGCACACACATGCTCGCCAACATTTGGGTGGGTTGTTAGTAGGTATAGGAGAAAAAATCAATTAATTTTTCTGTATAACTACCACTTGATCCGTCAATACAATGCTAGCATATAATGGGAATCCCGACTGATGCGCTGACAGAAATTAGTATCATGCTCAAATTATCTTAACAAACTGATCAATTTCACTCGCAATTTTAATCACAGTAAGACGTAATATCGAATTGCAACACTTGCAGAATCACAATACATATCGTATCACCACACAAGTATCGTGATAGTATCAAATTGCGAGATAAGTGTATCGTCTCAGCCCTCGTTTTTGCTGCTTAAGTTTTAGTGTATTATGGCATCATATTGCAGTTTAGAGGCTTTGTTAACTGTGGAAGGGAGTACATGTATATGAAAGGCATAGTGAGAAGATTTGCTATTTCTATATAGTTGTTCTTAGAGGCTGCCATTGGATCAGATTATCCGTGAAATCAAGTAAAACTGGCCTGTCTTTACATTTTACTAGGCAAAGTTACAGTGAGTAGTACGTGAAAGAAACAGGAGGAGATTTTTCTTTGGATAATTTAAATTTTGATGTTTTATTCTGCGGTTAGTAAGGTTAATTTTGTCCACAGGGGCCTCCAAAATCAACACATTGAGAAAGTTCCTTGTGGCCACTTTAAGATGAAGAACTTATGAACACTTATCTTCATATAAGCATTCTGGCATACGACATTATATTCTGCTAGTAAGCTGCTGGCTGTTATCTTGTCAGTGCTTTTGCATATGCTGGAAATGTTAAAAAATTAATATAAAGTCACATTTAATCTTTTCTTTTCACACACACACTCCAATTTTATTCAATGTGTCCAAAGACTTAACAGTGTTGATCTCTGTATTTATGAATGGACTTTTGCTGAAGGTGAGACATGAGCACCCTGACTACAGTAGCTTCTTTGGGCCAACTGAAGTGCTGGTTCTTTTTCATGTGCGATTTCAGCAGTTTTAGTGAAGTAAAAGTAGATCTAAAAGTGATTCTGCAGCTCCACTATCAGCTTGTTAAAGCCTCCCTGCTTTTGACACTTTCTTTTCTCCTCTGAAGTGAGGGAATCATCAGTGCCCAAGGGCAGCACTTTTGTTTTGCAACCTAAATTCGAACATCTCTGAAGTCAAAGTTTCTGTTAGTAACGTTTCTTTTTTAACCAAATAAAAATTTAAAACATCATTTAAAATTTAATACTCTGACCGATTTTGTTTTTTGTTTTTTGTAATTTATTTGCAGCTGTAACTAAAAGGATGACTTGTTTGTGAATGGGTCTTGGTGTTTAGGGCATGGCTGTCTCCCAATGAGCAAATGAACTGAAGGAGTAAAAGATCTGAAGTGTGAATAAATCCACAGTTTCTGCAGGTTTCAACAAGTTAAATTTAAGACTATGTAAGACATTTTCAAAATCACTCTGAATGCAGTTAAAGACCTATTTCAAGTCCATTCTAAGGTTGCAACTAACGATTATTTTCATTATTGATTAATCTCACGACTACACAATTAATCGATTAATTATTTAGCCTATAAAATGTTAATAATTGTAAAAAATATTCATCACAATTTCCAAGAGCACAAAGTGACCAACAGTCTAAAAACCAAAGGCTCTTACCGTCATAAATGACAAAGAAAAGAAGCAAATCCTTACATTTTAGAAACTGGAACCAGCATGTGTTGATATTTTTGCTTGAAAAATGACTGAAACAATCAATTGATTATCATAAAACAATCTTCTTTCCATTGATTAATTAATTGTTGCATCTCTAGTCCATACTGGCAAAAAAAAAAGTACTAAGAATATGAAGGAAAATCAAAGTCCAAAACAGCTCAATAATGTCTTCATTGCATTTATGTGACTGATGTTTAGCTACTGTGTATAAAATCCAGAGCACTCCTGCTTTTAAAGGTAGAATAAGCAGGATTTGTCAGTTGCTGTTTGTAAACGCAACAGACAGATAGTTGATAGTTGGATCTAATTCATAGGACATAATGCGTGGACATTTTGGGTTGGTAAGGCATCTCTACCGTAACAAATAACGAGACATGGTTGTCTCAGTGATCTCTAAGGGCGAGGTTTCTGCAGGTGCAAGTACACACATTTGATGGGTCATGGGCCATGATTGAGAGGGATTATTTTTTTACGAGATGCATTGTTTTTTGGGGAAAATCGTGTGTAGTTTGCCTTAAATGTTGAAAGAGGAAACATTGTTAGTGCAGAGAGGGTCAGGCTGGGGCTGGACTTTGTGCACGATCTCCCTGAAATTGCACCGAATGTAACGTTAACAGAAACAATTTTAACTCATTACTTCTACAAGGAGCTATGTTCTTAATTAGAGGAGATTCTGACAGAATTACACAGTTTGTATTAGTGTGTATTGATTCCATTATGGCTTTGTTTGTAGCTGTTACAGCACGATCAATAACAATTTTTCCTAAAAAAACATATTTAAAAGAGAGATTGAAGTTAATGGAACTTTATAAATTCATAATTTCATGATTCGTTACATTTTTAAAAACCTGTCAAAATCATCACATTAAAACAACAACAAAAGATGTAATTTGATGGTGTCATAAGGAAGCATGGGATCATGGGAGTTGTTTTCTTCACTGTTAAACAACCACCATTGCAGATAGAAATGTATCCGACTTGACTCAGGCAGAAAGCACGTTCATGGATGAGGTAGGATTTAAGTTTCTTTCACATCAACTTCTTTCCTGACTCGCTGCTGTATCCGACGTATCTCGTGTTTTCCCATAAATTATACCAACAAGCTAACAACGGCTAACAGGAGACTTACAGACAGACAGTGTTTGAACATTGTTGGAAACATTTGGAATAATGGCAGAACACAACCTAAAGTATAAAACATTAAATGCGGAAATGTAACAGCTTTAATGTTATAGCTTTAAGACATTTTAAGGACTAAATTTCGGCTCACTGGATCTTAAACTTTTTGAGGACCTGCAGAATCGAGTAAATCACTTTCAGCATGTTTATTCTGAATGTTTCTAACACAGCCCACAATTACCCAGATGCTATGGCAACTGAGGTGAAGATGGCAGTGCAGAGGCAGGAACTAGAAATTGATATTCTGACAATTGACACAAGATATACTGAAGGAAGAGAGGTCAGCAACTCACCATATGAATCATATGATTCTCCGCTGTGTCCATATTCATAGTAGTCATCTGAGCTGTAAACACACAGAACAGGGAGGTGTGAATAAATATGAAATATGAGAAAATAAGAAATGGAAATTGCAGCTATCAGGAAAGAAATGCAATGTAACTTGCTTTCAGTATAATTACAGAACATCAAAATCATATTAATCATGATGCAATCACATATAATTTATGCAGTGACAATAAAGAAAAACACACAGGAGGAGTTTTTTTTTTTTTTTTAAAGCTATACTCTGCTTTATATGAAAGTAAAAAACAGCCAAGAGGAGCTTTCAATCGCTCAAAAGTTCGGCCACATTTGTGGTTGTACAAGGCAATTTCCTCCACCGTATTTCTGCACAAACTTCCAGTTCCATATCACTGCATATGGAGATCTATGAGAGGTGGCAACTTTAATGAAAAATAAAAAGATGGGGAGGCAAGTTGCATAGCGCTTCATTTCTCGCTTATTTATTTATTTCTTTATTTGCGGTCGCCGGTGAGATGCTGACAGAACAATCCTGCGTCAGTATCATTCAGTAACAGCGCTATCATTCAAGAGAGGCAATTCATCATAAGGCTGCCACTGAGCCGACACCAGCCATCACAGCTGGGTCCTCTCCGCCTGCCTGTCAGTCAGTCTGTCAGCGACAGCAGCACCTCTCTGCTCTCCGGATTAGAGGAGCTGAAGGCGCCATCCAAAACCCCAGCACGCCACATCAACACCGCCCGACTGCCGAGGGCAAAGAGGTGACAGTAATGGCACACCGCGGTGGAAGTAACGGATTACATTTGACTCCAGTTACTGTAATGGAGTAGCTTTTTGCGGTGTGATCTTAAAAAGCCAAACTGAGGTCTGAGAGGTTGAGACACTCCACTCCTCTATCAAATTACACCACAGTTTGCAGCACTTCAGGAAATCAATTTTTACAAATTCTGTCTGCTATTTTCACTTTGCAGTATCTACTTCATGAAGAATAGCTCCTAAGTGATGAACTTATGATTAATCTTCACATTATTTTTTTGCTAATCTTTCCTCTTTGCATATTTCAGTACATTCACTGACAAACTGAAGATGTACCTCTCCATGTTTCCTTTATTACACTCATTCGTATTAATCGTGCCCCTTCATGGTGGCAAAAGAGCTACCATATAAGTTTGTATGAAGAAACAAAACGTTAATACAGTAAAAGATTTTGTGATCAGCACATATTCCACTTAACATTCTGCTTTCTCTGTGTGACATGAAATTTGCCAGTTCTAAAAAGCCACCAGTAATCCTGTTAAAAGTCTTGTTAACATCACACTAAATGCTACTATTTAGCTGAATGATGAAACTAAATTGTCAGTTAGCCTAGTCTACTTTGGCATAGCAGTTGCCTAGCTAGTTTGCTGGCTTAGCGGTGCCATGCCATTGTTCTGTCGACCCATTATTTGGAAACCCCAACAGTCAGAAAAATGTCTCACTGGACGGAAAGCCCATTTCTCCAATAGCCCATTATTCTGAAAACAAAACCCGGTCACCACAGTTGATAAACCTTAACCCCTCTAATGACTCTAGCGTGCACCAGCTGAGGTAAAACTCAATGATTTTATTCCAACGCTGGAAATATGTCTGTGACAGTAAAACTGCAGCGAAAGTGTGTATTTTCAGAGCAGTGGATCTGTGGTGCAATGGGCATTTTCAGAATAACAGGCTGTTAGACAAATAGGTTTTCAGTCTACTAGGACACCCTTAAGGCTATTGGGGTTACAGAAATAATGGACCATCAGAATAATTCATTCACTTTTTGTGGAAAAAAACAAAAAACAAAACAACTTCTGCACTCTGCTATTAATTAAATATTTGGCTATAATTGTATTCATTTTAGCAAAATTAATATAAAACAACTATTTTTCAACTTTGGTTTATCAAAATCACAAAAACTGTTTATCCCCTGCATGTAGAGTTTTGGCTGTATTTGAGATGTCATCCTCTAAGAATTCTTCTGAGTTCAGGCTAATTCCATATTCAGACTACATGATATCAGCTCAATTATAGCCAGATCCAGCAGATGTAGGGTGTTGCGTCCGATTGGGATCGACAATCTGGATCAACCACGACAATTGATAGTTTTATCCCATGTTAGTGTGTCACAGTGGACGATTACCTACGCCGCATCTAGCATGCCTTCATGAAAAGACTAGCATGTTAGAATTTTTTTTTTTTGCCTTCTTTGACAAATTCCACAACAGTTTTCCAAATTGTGGCTGAGAGGAGCACAGACTGGTCTTCTACACACTACTATAAACATGGCAAAACTACAGAGGAACAATGCTGCTGGTGCTGTGAAGGAGAACTGAGGAAAAAGTACTGTTGTCTTTTCCATCCTTTTTTAAGCTTTTCTGAACAGAGACAGTCAGTATCACACACAACACCACTGTTTACACAGTTGTTCCCAGAAGTCAGTCCCTATAGCACCTACTTCTCGGTGACATCCCAGTGGCAAGTGATGATGAGTCTGAGAGCAACGTGTCATCTGTCATGTCTCTTGGCCAAGACAAAAATGCACGACTCTATAATTGCCTAATCTGACACAGTGACCATGGCAACAGACAAAAATATTTTAGGGTCTGAACGCAGCATAATGCAATTGAAGTAAATGCAGTTTTGATTATAGTGCTGCCAGCACAGAAAAATTACATTTAAAAAAATTCTACTGTAATGTGTCTTTCCAGAAATAGTGTCCCTGTTGAAAACTGTCACGTTTTCACAGACTTTTTTCCTCAGAAGAAAGTAGTTCCATAGGAAACAAAAGTGTGTTCTGTGGATTAGGGTTAGTAATGGGGACAAACTTTGCTTTGAATATAATTGTTCGATGCTGTGATACTGTGAAGTATCACTACCTGGACAATGCAGCTGTAAAATGCATTGTTTAACACCAATAAAGTAAAGAAAAGACATATGCTGTTGTGTATTTTGTGTGATCTGATCTTTACTTTGGCATCCTCCCTGCAACTGATAATTCCTCTCAGCAGCTACATAACAAACTGACTGATTGTCATATTGTTTCCTGCAACAATTTCTTGGTGAGGATGAACACGACCAATTGAGGACAGTGGGAGGATTCCTTTTAAGAGCACTACAGCAGCTCAATGAGACATGAGACGGCTCCCTGCAGAGGCCTGTGCCTTAAGTCAGGCTTAGCATAAATTTTACACAGTTCATAATTCAACTACAAACAATGCCAAGCCAGCAGAAGCAAACAAGGTTTTTCCCCTGCGCTAATATAGTCTCCCTGCGAGGAGCGAGGCCAGCTGCTGCTGCTCCGAGCGCGAGGTTTCCAGTCAGCCCTCGCGGCGGAGGTGCCACCATGCATCTGCCACAGATGTCAAGTCACTGCAGTATCCTTGACACCCCTCATTGGCCGACAGAGACAGAGGGAGGGAGAGGACGGGGAGACAGAGAGACACGTAACAAGTGAATGCATGTTTTGGCTCGTCATGTTGTGTACCCCGAGACAAGACCTGACAGGATGCTAAATAATTAGATTTCACATTATGCTAAAATGCAGGGGTGCATTCCAGAGAGGTGGCCTTCAAAATAAACATCAATTTTATGAATGTCAGAAAATCAATTTGTCACAATTCACAGGTGCTCGCAGACATATAGGGAAGTATGTGACATATTGGGTAATGGTGAGCTTTCCTGTCCAGCTCTGTGTCAGATTCAACAACATCCAAATAACACAAACCAGGATGCTGCACAGCAATGCTAACACAATTTAGGCTTGCTTACATGCTGTGGGCTGTCAACTTTTTCTCCCTTCATTTATTTTCACTGTTTATCTCACAAAAAAAAAATGTAAAAAAAGAAAAAAAAAAACTGTTGCTAAAGGCAGAGAGGACCAATAATAGTAGTCTGCTGTGCTGAAAGCTGCTCTCTGCACAAAGGAGAAGAGTGCAACAAAAGCTGTTAGGGGCCTCTAATTTCTGAGGTGACATTTTATCAATATTGCTACACAACTTCTCTCCGTAGTTACTTTCTCTTCTCAATTACAGAGAGCGGTGAGTCCTGAGATGCATCCTGAAGGTCAAAGATTCCGGGAAAATTCTGCTTCTTTGTGTAGTCAAAAGTTTCACGGCGTCTGCTGCCCGACAGCAATCAGCACTCTGAAATGTATGTATCTGGAATTTAAGCTTCTAACTTAAGATGACCTTTTTAAAATGAATGTGCACCGTAAAGATTTTTAGTGTAAACTACAATACTAACAGTAACATATTGACTTCCTTCAGCTGCAATGGATAAACAATAATTACCTGCTTCTTATGGTCAACAAAATAAGATAACCGATAATTTTACATTTTTTTATATATGAGAAAGAAGTTCATATGTATTTTATTCACACCCGAGGGTGAGAGGCTAAAATATAGTGAGCAAAATGAATGATTTAATATTTCATAGGTCTGGCTGAACCAAATCTGACTGATATCACTATTACAACAAAAAGATAGATTTCACATTATCTGCCTTGATAATTGTTGTATGTCCCTAATTTTTAGGCTATTTAAGTAGTTACTCATTGTTAGCACTGTATGAGTAAAATTTCTACCATCCAAGTGCTAATTCTGATATATTATATCTATGATGCAATTAAAAGTTTAACACAAGTCTGATATAACACATCATGTTGCTTCAAGCTCTCTTGTAACAAACTAGCAAGATGTGCTAACGTAAAGTGGAAGAGCAATTTAGCTGTATTGTTTAGCTCAGTTTTAGCAGCAAGCTGACTTTTAGAAAGTGGCAGAAAGCAAGAATATAAAATCTGCATGAATATGTGTTGCAATTAAGACTGGGTATCACTTATACGATACCAATACCAGGACCAATAATTCACCCTGCTGCTGTCTGGCAAGATACAGAAGTATCCACTGCTGTACCACCAGAATTGTTGCCTTTATTAGTAGCAAAACAGGGAACTTAAACTTAATCTCGCTATACAACCCTGTGTTAATGATAAATCAATCTACCTTGTACCTTGTACCAGTACCCTTAAAGTTATATGGATACTAATAGAGTGTTTCACTTGATAACTTTTTTCCCACTTCATTTGATACAGATTGTGTAATAATTAAACAATCCTTTGGCATTTTATGCATTTATTTTTATCAAATGCCACAGGCCTATAGTGTAGTGTAGTACTGCTGAATGTTTTGGTGGCATCTCAGCACGCTGAAATACCAATTCCATCAAATACACCACACTCAACTTCACCACACCACAGACTGTATGGGTTACAGCGGTTGTAGCAGTGGGCCAATCACCTGCATTAAATCAAAGAATTCTTGTGGTGATTGGCTGCGAGCCAAACCACGCAAATAGTCTTTTCTTTCTGGATCTGGGTACAAAAAGGATTGAATGCAGGTATTGTGTGACAGGAGAAATTCTGATATAACTTGGTACTGGATTATTTCAGTCGATATCTTGACGATATCTAGTAATGATTCCAAGCCCTTGTTGTAATACAGTATCACAATAACATTCAACTTGATATACTTTCTATTAGGACTGGGTAATATATCAATATTATATTGATATTGTAATATGGTAATAAGTGTTGTCTTATCCTGGTTTTAAAGGCTGCATTACAGTTAAGTGATATATTTCTCTGAACTTACCAGACTGTTCTAGCTGTTTTATTATTTGCACTCAGTCATTATATCCACACTACTGATGATTATTTATCAAAAATCTTATTGCACAGATCTATATTACCAACCCATCAGTCTTACTATTGTATATGATGTTTTTGGATTAATATTACAGCTGCATTTGTATATGTTGCATTTTATTGCTGCAGATGTTTAATATTGTGCTACTTTATAATCTTATATTCTATAAGATCATCATATGTTTGCACTATTTGAGAATTTATGGGAGGTTACTTTAGAGGAAATGTGTATATTGAGATGATATATCAGTGAATAATCTAAAAATCCACATCGCCAAACCCTACTTTGTATCCAAAACAGTATAATCATATGAAACATGAAAAATGAGTCAGGTTTCTTCAAGACAAAAAAAGAAATGTTGCTAAGTGAAAATATTTAAGGTGGATTAAGAGAACCCAAAACCCTGAGATAAAAAAATATAAAACTTTAAGAAACTTTAACCTCATACATTCTACATTTATCATTATCGATCCCAAATCACAGCTTTGCCTTGTCAGAAGTGCGCATCTGGCAGCATGAACATAAGCCTGAGACGAGGTGCCTGGGGTGGTTAGATCTCACTCGAGATATTGCCCTGTCATAGGTGTGAAAGCGCTTTGACTTTCTAAATAGGTCAGCTTTTGATTTGACATTCATTAGCAGAAGGCGTCCGCTGGTTTGTGTCTCCCCAAACTTCACTGGCCAAGAAAAAGCAAATCCCCACATCTGTCTAAAGCGCAGGCGTGCACCATGAGAGGCGAACACAACACCTATTGGATAAGTGTGTCTCTTTCATCAGGCATCTGATTCCAGGCCTAGTTTTCCACACAGGTAAAGACCCTGCCTCTCCGGAGCATCTGTCATCTCTGTAAATGCTTCGTCTTAAGCACTGATGTTGCCGTTCCTGGGCACCCCGAAACAGATGGCGGTGTTAAATCTGAATGATGTAGTACACGTCCCTGGTGGACTTTGTTTTCTTACATCGCCATTACTCTTCCGGTCCTCTGTGATAAATTTGAAGAAATCTAGTAGGACATTACGAAGGGCTGCAGAGGTAATACAGCGCAGGGCTGATGCGGAGAGAAGCTGCTTTTCTTCTTTTAGCCTATTTCTTGCATATTACACTTTAACTGATCATGACTGTGAGTACTCCCTTTATGCTTCTTGTGCAATGATGTTTTTCATTCATTCTTGTCACAAGGTTGAAAAGGTAAAATGCTGACAAAAATGCCCCCACATTGAATTTTTTGATTATGCCAGCTCAGTTGTGATTTTCAGTCAACAATACAATGAAAGTGGATTAAAAAAAAAAAAAAAAAAAAAAAAAAAAAAAAAAAAAAAAAAAGCCTTACTTTTTTTTTACCATTTAGACTGAAATGAAGCTCACATAATTTCAAATGGAAACCCTCCTTATGGATACACTGGTGATTGCTCAGTGTGGTGGCTGATTGCAAAGCTATCTCCAATGCTGACCCCCTGCTGAAGAGCCACAAAGAGGGACGAAATGGCCTACGGCAAAGATTTGACTTTACAAATGAGTCTTCTTTCTGGCTTTGAACAGACCATTTATGTTACTTTGCTTCTTTTTTTGGAAAAGTGCATGAAATCCTCCTCTAGGGAAAATACTGCCTCTTCAAGTCAAGTCAGTCCACAGTACTTTTTAAAATCCATCATTTGGCAACATGTTTGGGTATCTGTGAAGGCTTTATGTCTCGCTGAAAGGACCTTACATTTACAATATGCGACTTTTTATCTTGAGACAGAGAGAGCGGTGTAAATCCCGCCCTCCTTCCCCTCAGATGGTCTAATTCCCGACACAGCAGCTGTCATTCATCTTGACAAGCTGTCTGCCCTGAAAACAGCATCGAGGTACCCGGCATCTGTGAAGCACCGCAGGCATTTCAGAAGCAGACAGCTAACACAGCCAATCTGTACTAAGATTCAAAAAACACAATACTGATATTCCCATTGTACTAAACGGGTGTTGTCTGCCTTAGGGCCCTTACACAACAAGCAGACCTCAAAGAGGCAGCATTGACAGAGGCAGGCTGATCAAATACATTATATCAGCTGCACCTGAACACGACGCAAAGACTATAGCCGACAGCTAGCTGACGACTGACATGTATACATGTTCTGCCCCTGCATGAGATGACAGAACTAGTCAATACTCTGTAATCTAAAAAAAACATTGTTACAACAAACAAACAAAAAACAAACAAACAAACCCAGAAAAAAATAACCTACCACTTTTCACCCCACTGGGAATCTACTTTTGTTGTATGCTCAGAATGTATTATTTTTTGCTTTGCTTTGCTCTGATTTTGTCAGCCCATGGTCCTCTTGCGTAAGAGGAAAAGAAAGGAGGTAAAAAATAAAGCATAAACCACAATAAATGTGTAAAATCAATAATTTTTGGCAGAAAAAATGACAAAACTTCACTGCAAAAACTGTAGACATTCAATTATGGCCCAGTTACAGCAGATGATGTGTTAGGAATCTTTAGTCTATGTTCATCCAAGGATTCCTCTCTGGATAACATTTTTATGGTCATGCTAGGGGACAAGTCTGTCGGTCTGTCCAACACTTTGGTCTAGACCGAAATATCTCAAATAATGGATGCATTGCCTTGAAATTTGGTGCAGACATTCATGGTTCTGTGAGGATGAATCATACTAACATCAGCATTATTACTGTGAGCGTGCTAGAGTGCTGACATTAGCAGAGCTGCTAGCATAGACTCTTAGTCTTGTTGAAATGCTGTACAGCAACTCTAATGCACGTTTGTTGGTGTAGTACACCTATTGCCCCCTTGCACCATGTTCTTACCCCCAACTTTTTAAAATCTAGCAGCTTGGTCAGTGGAACTATGCTTAAAACTATGAATTTAAAGGTACTTCTTTAGAGTCAGTTTTACATTAGCATGGCTACGCAGTCAAGTTAGCAAAAATAAATACACAACGTCCAGGTGTACTTTCAAAATAAAGGCACAAAAACTATTGTAGGCTAGGTTTCAGCAACATAAACTACTTGGTTAGGGAACAAAACTACTTGGTTAGGTTTCAGCGCTAAAAGTACTTGGTTAGGTTTACATAACAAAACTACTGCATTAGCTTTAGCTAAAAAACGACTTGGTTAGGTTTAGGAGAAGATCATCATCAAGGTTAAAATAAGTACCCTGGTTTTGTAGGTTTACATAGCTTAACGCAGATAATGAAACTTACGAATGTTTCACAACTTAAAAAGAAATCAGCGCTGACTTTTGGTTTCCACACAGGATACAAACCCCGGTCTCCTGGATGAAAGTCATTTGTTTATTCGACCCATCCATCCGTCCCACCTCCTCCAAACGTGGACTTTCTTGCTCTTTATACTACGTCACCTGACCTTGACAGCACATTAAAACGTTATGGTAGAAGGGTGCCTCCAGAAATAACTCTAGAGGGATGCCTACAGCACTGACAAAGCTTTTGTATTTGATGCCTTGGGAGCAAAAACTCCCCAAGGATGCACCATAATGGCTACAACACAGCTAACAATTTGCAACACCACATAGATATGAAACATCCTGGTTATATCATAAACTTCCTGTTCCTATGTCTGCATTTACAGCCCCCTACTTTGCTGGGGGACCCCATGATTCACTGCTATGACCACCACATTTTATAGCAGTAAGCTGGATGCTGGAATCTTTTTGTGGCATTCCTTTATATTTCAAGAGCAAGCAGGCTGCTAAAGGCATTCTTGGTGAAGGTAGTTTGGCATTAGCTGATGTTAGACCTCAGATCTTCCCTTTGTATTGTGTATGAAGTGTCCTTGTCTGAATGTGCTTGCAGGAAGATTCTGTGAAATTGAGAAAACCGTCAAGTTGTTGCCATGGTTTGATATCTTGCTCTTCAGGGTTTGATACAGAGGTACCGTCCCAATGAAATATTCATACATCAAGCCTTGGAGATATATTACAGTCTTTTGTAATATTTGGTAGAGTAAAAATGACTAACTAGCCCCTAAGCTGTTCATTGACTGGAGGTTTGTGTGTGTGTTTTTGATCTTGTTTTTCAGTAGTTTTTGGTCTGTTTCAAGCGATCGATTCTAAACTGCTACACCATGAAACTTAGAAATCCAGCCACTGTCCGTCTCTGTTCTCCTCCGTGCCCATCTCTTGTACTAAGATTTACAGTTGTTCCTCAGGGACGCGTCTGCCCTTTAAAACACTGTCACACAGCCATCGTTGTGCCCTCGGGCCCCGGGATCCAGCCTGCGATGTAGCGTACCAAAGTAAGATGCAAGGGAAGGTGCGAGGTGTCAGCAGCCGGCAGTCTCTGAGGTGTCAAGTATGAAATAATGCTTTGATCACACCCGAGCTGCGAGAGACGACCTCACCGTGACCTTCTCCAAGTGTCCAGCCAGGGCTGTGCCACAGCTGTCATCCTTCTCATTTCCCTACAGAGACGTCACCTTTTTCTCCGCTAATAAAATTAAAGACGCTCTCCACACAAGCCGCCCTCTCCAACCTCCTTGACCTTAGCACTAGATTGGTAGCTAAGCTCTGCAGCTTCCGATAGCTCTCCCGAGATGAGGCCCTCTGCTGCCTCTCCAAAAAAGATGATGGCTCAGTTCTCTGTGTTGTATAAACACGGTAAGAGGAGGCTGGGGGACTGACTGCCATGGCTGTCACGCTGAGGTAGCGTTCCACGAGGCTCCCCCCCTGGTGTCAGCTCTCTTCTGAAACATGTAAATGTCGCAAAAATGTCTTCAGGGCATCTAAAAACAACTTATGTCTCGTGTCTTAAGGTTGTGTACGCCTTATTTGGCTTTCATATTTAATTATGTCTAAATGACTCAATTCTGCTCTGTTCTGAGTGACAGTATGTGGACAGTTTAGTCACACAGGTTGTCTCGTCTCGTTTGGCAGTGGTTAGTCTAACTAGTGTGCAGTATAGTATTTTGTCCCAGTTACTCCCAGCAGGGAGCATTAACATTTTATGACCACTGTCACTGCCCAACAGTGTGACTGCACTCGAGTGCTGCATTAAAGTAAAATCTAGTAAAAGGCCAGTATGACTATATTTTTTATGTAATTATAGCATTTTTAATTTATTTGTCTGGCACAGTTATTGTTTATTAAAAAATTAAGAAATACCTGTGAAAACTTATACTGTCTCTGTGTTGCTGCAATTCAAACAAACATATTGTATTTCATTAAATATATTACTCATTGGATAGCTCTTCAAAATTCACCATTAAAGGAATAGTTCACTCAAAAATGAAAATGAATTACTCACCCTCATGCCAATTGAGGGTTGGGTTTATTTCACTAATCCACAAAACACTTTTCACAGGAAAACGGTGTTGCAGAAAATGCCTCCATAATGCTTGTCTGGTGTAATCCAAAAGCCCCAACATGCTGTTTGCACATCATCACAACACACACCCTGTTTAGACAGTGTGCATGTGCACATAAACATGGCTCCAAGCTTAAGATCTACAGAGAAGATTTTGGCTAAGAACATGCTGTAAATATTTTTTTTTTAGTTAACTTAGCATGTTGGGGCTTTAGGAGACTTGGATTACACCAGATGAGCAATATGGAGGCATTTTATATTTTTATTCTGTTGTTTTTTTATGTTTGAAAACTGGTCAACATTCACTTCCATTGTTTGGGAGATTCTGCAACACTGTTTTCCTGCGAAACTCCAGCAGTGTTTTGTGGACTTAAAAACTAAACCTGGCCTTCAGTCAGCATGAGGGTGAGCAGATAAAGACTGAATTTTCATTTTTGGGTGAACTATCTCTTTAAACTGGTCTACATGGATGGATTGAGATTAGACGTTATTGATGATTTAATGAATGGAAACAAATGTATTTCTTTGAGTTCCAAAAAAGTATAGTGTGTCTAATCAATAATTTTTGAAGTATATGCAACTTAGACGTTTATTCCAAATGTTTGATTTACATTCATTTGAACAGCAGAACAATTTAGAATAAATCATATGTGATTCACACAGATAATAAGTTAATAGGTAAAGTTTACAGAATCCTGTAGAAAGCAAATTTTATAAACACTTTGCTGCAATCTAGAATACAGTAGTGGAATCAAAACTGAAAGAGAAATGATATTAATTTACGATGGAATGACTGTTTTTAATTTAACAGTTGATGAAAATGTGCATTTAGCCCAATATAAAATAATGTACAGAAGGTGAATAAATATGATTGAAATAAATCAGGGAACTGTTTTAAATGTGGAATAACAAATTCATTGATCCATGCGTTTTGGGACTGTAACAAAATTCATAAGGTTTGGTTTCATATAGAACAATAGTTATCACAGCTGTTGAGTGTAAAATTTTATTTTAATGCATCGATTTGTATACTTCTTTCTTCAACTGTATCAAAGAAACTTATACTAAACAACTTGTACTACTGCACTGGAAAACTGAAATGTGTTATTATTTGATGGAAAAGACAATAGTCATGAAAAAGAATAATTTACCTTAATTTGAAATCATACGGGGAGAAGTATTGCAAGCATTGTGTGCATAAAGAAAAGAAGAAAAAGGAGTGGTCTATGTACTCAAGCCTGATTTGAGGTTTTGTTTTGTTTCATTTACTGATTTTTCATTTATTTTGTGGGTTGTTATAATGAAGGATTAGTGGATGATAATACCACAAAACTATTGGTCACAACCTGAAGGATGGTTTTATTGAATAATATACATCAAATATATACAGATGTTGAGCTTGTATGTATGCGGAGTAGATGGATGTTGGTGTATGTCTTATTTTGTATTGTCTTGTGTTTTGTCTTCGACTTGTGTTTTGGTTTGTCGTTAAGATCATACGTCTATTTTTGTTACTGTGGAAACTGTTAATTGTATATACTGAGAAATCTAAATAAAATATGTGAAAAGAAAAGAAAAGATGTATTTTTTTTACTTCATTGTATTTATATGACAGCTTTAATTAGCACTGTTTACAGAACTTTGTGCTAAATGCATAAATCATACAATTAGTGCACAAAAAGATGATAAAGATTTAATTAACCAGCTGTGAACTATGTGACACAGTTATACCAACATTAAATCATTTCTCTGCTCAAACTCAAGGTGTAGGTTTAATTGTTGTGGCTAACAAGGCAACTCTGGGCTGACATGAATGATTCATTTTAATTACTGATTAAGTACTTTTATTTTTTCATAGTTAAGTACATTTTGCTGTCAAGATTACTTAAATATGAATCCTTTTTTAAATTTAAATGAAGGACATTGACATTTTTGCACTACAGAATTATTTCCTAAGTGCATACGGGTATGTATATATGTATTTATTTTATATTTTCACCCTACTTCATTCTGAAATAAATGAATTATCTGTAAATATATTGTACTTTGTGTGTATTACGAAGGATCTACAACTCTAATTTTGCTATACAACCCTGGGTTGTATAATGATAATAAAAGTCCTTGAATCCCTTTTATGGTGGTATAATTTTTGAAGAAGTATTGTTGATTTGAGTCATTCGTGTGACTTCACAATTTAAAGGTACCCTGTGGGTGTTGTTTTTGTTTTTATCTTGTGTAAGGGCAATACGATAAACAGTCCTGCCAATCAACAGCCGGTGACGGTAACAACAAAGGCAGAGAAGATTGTAAGCAAGACAGAATGTCAGCAATTCAAGAAAAAAATAATAAATCAGCTTTGCATACATATTATGAGAAAGGGAATGCATTATATGTGTTAGGTGTTAAAGATACACACAGTGTCTTATGGTGGGAAACACTGACTATAAACATAAACGTACTGTCTGCATTTGGAGAGCATTTTTAATCAGTATTGTCACATGGCCAAAACTTAGGATTTTATTAACTAATGATTATGTTCATCACTGATGAAAATGATAAAATTCAGTGTATAAAACTCTAGAAAACAGTGTCAGGCTAAAGGTCCAGTCCGTGCCATTTGCAGGGGATTACTGGCAGAACATGACAAAAATGAATATACAATTCTTAAGTATGGGCTCATGAGTGTATAATCACCTGAAAACAAGAATCTTTCTGTTTTCGTCACTTAAGAGCTCTTTATAGCTACAAAAGGCGTGGGTCCTCTTCCACAGAGGCCACCATGTTGTACCACCAGGACAAACCAAACACTGGCTCCAGGTGCAGCCTCCTGCATATTGCACACGTTTCACAGGCACTGTAGGTTCTCCTGCATGCTTGGAAGAGGAGGGTGACACAAGGTGTTTGCAGCCTGCAAGCTCACTGCTAGATGCCGAATACTAAAATCCTCCCTTTAAGTTTTAAGATACAATGATATAAAACATAGAAAAGTTGCAAATCTTCACATTTGAGATGCTGGAATGGCTGCATGTTTCACATTTGCTAATAAGTGGCTTAATTAATCAACTATCAAAATCAATTATCTCCTGGCCGAGCAATTAAATCAGCACAAATACAGTCTAAAGTCTTTTCTCTGGTGATTCCGAGTCTGGTGAGAAAATTCTGTCTTGACTTTAAGTATAAATTATGACAAATCCATTGTGGTATTATCTAGTATAAGAAAACATTTCTCATTAACCACCTATAGCTAAATACATTTCATGCTTAAAGAATTTATGAAAATGTATTTCATAGTTTGAGGTAATTAAGGTATCAGTAAATCCAGTCATGCAACATTACAATCTATTTAAGAGCAAAAGCTTTTTAAAGACATCCTCTTTCTTTCCCTTCATGTTCACAAATGGCAGGCCTGTTTCTAGCATAAGCCATCGGGGTAATACCATGACAGAGAGACTGTAAATTGTTCTGCTTGTTATCCTCCGGCAACTGAAATCCTGCCACGCAGTCAGAGCTCAGATTGGTGACTGGGAGCTCCTTAGGCTTCGAGAAACATTGTTAGGAGACTTCTCGTCCACACGCGCACGCACACACACACACACACACACACACACCGGCACACACAAACACACACCAGCACACACTCTCCTCGAGGCCCTGCTGCAGCTGGGACCTGCTATGACTATCCTCGGGCTCCGGGTGAAAATAATGCACCTTTGTCCATCACAAAGCTAAATAGGATTGTGACTGTGAGGAAGGAGGCTATGGAACAGCAGTATTATGCTGCAGGATTTACTGCAGTTGCTGAAACTGCAATAATTAAAGGTAATACATGGATTATAGTGAACTTGAATGGTAATATGCATACATACAGTATGTGTATATATACTGTGGTCTATGATATAATTAGAATGTCTTATACTAAAAGAAGAGAAGAGAACTAGAAATAGTATTAGTCAGTAAACAAACACAGCTATACCCTAAAAAAACACAGTACTCCTGACTCCTAACATTAGTAAGACATAACAAGTCAAAAACTAGAAAAATGATCTTCTTTATAAGACAGCATTTCACCCTTTATAAGACTCTTATTCAACTTAATTAGAGTTATTAGAGAGGCATTACATCCAAACTGTACTGTAAACTAAAGTGGATTATTGCCCACTGTTATACCCTTATTAGAATTTATGTAAAGCATAATGTACAGTGAACAGGTTGTCATTGTGAAATAAATCCCGACAGGATGATGCAGAAACCTGACGCAAAGTGCTGCGGTCTTGAATCATCCAGAGGGGGGTTTATTTCAATAATTATTTTTCATTATTTTGCAATAATGACCTGTTCACTGTACATTATCCTGCTGGTTACACGGTTATGTACCAAAAACTATCAATAATATGACACAAAATATTAATTTCAAAATAATTTTAGTGATTTAACAAAGCTTTTATTATTCCACAGTCTATGATCAGAACTGTGTCATAACAACAGTCTGTTATAGACAGCATTTGTCTGATATAAAGTAATAACACCTCAGAATACTGTAACTGATCAGAATTGAGCGTTCAACAAAGCCATGTAATAAAGTGTATTATTTCCTACTGTTAGACCCTTATTACACTGTATTAGAGAGTAATTAGTGACACATTGCAACAAAACTGTATTGTAAAGTGTACTATTTTCCCACTGTTAAACCCTTGTTATTTGCCAACAGTAGACTATTACAATAAGTCTGTGTAATTACTCATAAACAAAATATTCCTCTATCTCTATCATTTTGGCATTTACTTGGTAGATGTGGTTTACATATTGTTTTTAAATGGTAGCAGTGGTGTCAGTGTTATAGCTTTGTTTGTTTACTGTCTAATAAATCACATATTATTTCTAGTTCTTGTCTAATTTAATACAAAATATGGCTTGTAATTTCCTTAAAATGTACTGCAAAATACATTACAACCAAAATGATGTAGATAGTTCTTTATGTACTGCCTGCAGAGTAAACAAAGAACAAATAAAAAGAACATGCCATACAATATATCTTTATGTATTTATGGACAAATGGACAACATCAATCAATCATTATCACAGATCTAGATCATGAAGCTGCTTATGTTGTACACATGCACAACATCAGCCTGCAGTAACAGTCACTTTTCAGCCAAATCCAGGACACAGGACACACATATAAGAGAAGAAGTAAGTGAATCAGCTGTCTCTGGAGGCGCAGGCTGCAATGTCTGAGCCCTATTAGTTGCTTTGTCTCCCGCCAGATAACAGACATGAAAATCTCTTTGAGTCGACCCAGCCTCCAGCCTTTACATGATGGACTCCATTTTTCTTCTGTGCCGTCACCGACCATCCCTCCCTCCCAACCACCCCCGACTCTCGCCCCAGCTCCCACGTTCACCAAAACACCCCCACCATTATTCACCGGGCTGCTTTTAAAACAAATAGCTGCAGATTCCTGAGGCGGACCTGCGTTCCCCCCCAGCAAGCATCCCTACACACCTAACCAGCAACACTTCCAGATACATCCCTCTGCGTGTTAGAGTGTGTGTGTGTCTGCGCGTGTGTGTCCGCGCGTGTGTGAGCTGGCCCAAGAAAAAAAAAAAAGGGGGAGATAGCACAAAAGATGGATGAAGGCTGGGTGACATACATCCTGACACCTTCACAAAAGAAAACATCGACCACCCTGCTCACAAAAGCCAAGGGACAGAATAATGTTCTTTTTTTTTCTCTGTCTGTTTTCCTTTTTTCCAGCAGCTGCCAATACAATCCAATTTTTGACACGCTAAATGTAGCAACAATCATTCTTTCTTTGAAGTGGCACAGGCAGATACATACATAAATGTAGGACCTTGTGTGCTGATAAAATACAGTGGGACACCGACAAACCAAAGCGAAAGCCTTTGACCTTGTGCGGCTTGGAGAGTGCGATAGCTCCCTGGATATAAGAAAATCAATATTCTGCATTTAGCTGTGCAGGACCCTCTGTTAAATGGAGCAACATAACACTAGGACTGTTTATTTTGCATTGAGATGAGAAACACATTGAGCCAAATGCACCTTTGGCCAGATACTCTAAATGGTGATTAAAACAAAGATAATACATTTAACGTAATGAGCTGCAATTAATTCCTTGGAGGAGAGTGTGAATCGTCACTGAGTCTGCTGAGATTGGTTTGTTTTGAAACCTTAGATCCAAAAAAAACCCACTGATTTACGAGGTGGAATTCAATGTTAAATTTCACTTTTTTGACTTCATCTTAAAGGACAACCCAAAGGTCAGTCAAAACATTTTACACTTCACAAAATACTAAATTATCAGTAGGTGTTCTTTGGAGTTTCAAACAGGGCAGAAAATTAGCTTAAATGACTCCTAGCATCTCATGCACCATAATCCAGCTGTTCTGAAGCCAAAAGGCTTCAAAATCTCAATTTTTACCTCATATTCTCTTACATTTACTCAAGCCCAAATGGCCAGACTGCAGCAAACTCGCTACCCTCAGATGCTGCTCATAAACTTCAGACATAAATACAACTCATCGCATATTCAAGTGCTTTTTAATTCAGAGCACTTGCTCAAGCTGTTTAGAGTACTGTTATTGCCCTGGTATGAACTCTGAGCAGTATTATAACATGATAACAGTGGAAAAGGCTCCATGATTCCTTGAGATGAACATTGACAGGCCTCTGTCAGTTTTAATAACTGTCTATCAGGAACTACCAATGAGGTTGGAGCATTTCCAGGACTCTTTGTTCATGTAACAAGCACATGTTCAATCAGCAGGGAGTTAGACTTATCAGCTTTGTTCAGGCTGTAGGCAAAAAAAAAAAAAAAGATTTGTTTCTCAAATCAGATCTTTAAGGCAGACCAACACTGATTTGCATTTCCAGACATAACCAACCTATCTGCACTGGTTGCTGTGGCAACAACATAGGCATCAATAACTATGTGTGCTGTGACACCCTCCAACAACTGTACTGTAAAGACAGTGTACATGAGTCTCCCCCCAAAGTGCCAGCAGACTCTTCATTCAGAATAGGGTGGTGCCAAAGGATGATGCCATTGTCATTCACCAGTGGTTGACAGTCATCAACCAGTGAGCCTCCTACCATTGTAACATCATGATTTAAAAGCCTTCTGTATTTGAGGTAGCGTGTCCTCTCAGACTTGCCCAAAAGCAGAAGTTTCATTACGTTTTTGACGGGAGGGATAAAATAAAAGGGAACTGTTGCAGCTGGTCACTGCATAAACGTCACGTTTCCATGTCTCGTTTATTTTCTTATTAAAGTGAGATGCTCTGAGTTTCTTTTCTGCTGGCAGCCCTCCTGGTCATGCAACGTAGGGACTGCATGGGAAGAGGGACCTGTGGTAGCAAGAACACTGGGCAATCAGAGAAATAAAACATTATTTTGTAATTGTTTCCACAGCGATTATGTTCTAGGCACAAATAAACACCCCTGCACACCCCCTACCTGGCCACATAACCCTGTGGCTAACCGCTGCAATGCCTGTTTTGGCCTGGAGGTTGCTGTTAGAGCTACAGACGCCCCAACAACAACATCATCGTCCATCTGCGATGTTTTACTGTGGACATCATCTCATACCAATTTAGTAAACATCAGACAACCCTATTTCAGTGTGTTGTACCTCATAGCGCTCAGCTAGCAGCTGCTCAGCCTCTTTGCTGTACTTCCATCACTCTGGATTCCATATTGTCAAATGTGCGTCGCATTGCAAGTGATGGAAAAGGCACTTTGAAATCCGAGTGACCAGATTTAAACAAACCCCCTCAAACAACCCAAACAACCTCCAAGAGTGGCTCAGATCCAATTAGAAAAATCTGTGTCCAAAAACAAATATGGACTGGTAGTCGGAACAAGGCCTTCATAACTCAGTGTCTGCAGTTGAAGAGACAATGTATAAGGAGTGTTAAGAAGCCACTGTTATCTGATTTTGAAAGCTAATAATGTTAACAATGCTGTTCCTCCCAAAAAATAATCTTTCAACAAAAGAAGGGTGCTCCCATTGCTCAGTTGGTAGAGCGTTCGCCCCATGTACTGAGGCTGGTTTGATTCCTGCCTGTGACCATTTGCTGCATGTCTTTCCCCCATTCAAGTAAGTGATAGAGGAAATATATTCAACATGAAAATCAATCAGTCAATGCATTTGGTATCAATTATGTACAGAGAATTGCAACTATTAGGGTTTATTTACTTTAAGTTGAATCTGCTTGGTTTACAGTTTGCTTATCTGTTTCTTTGTATAAAACACACACACACACACACACATGCACTAGCTAACAATAGGACAAGTGGAGTTTGTTGACTACAGTATTCAAAAACTATATTTTAGAAAATGTTCAGTACCTTGAACGTCTGTGGCTATTCAACATTCCAGACCAGAAGATTTAAGGTTAGAAGGTTTTAAGGTTTGAATTGGGGTTATTTATTTCTGGTTAGTACACTAAAACTAAAACATTCTCATAAAACTGTCCTGCAGTGAGGTTCTAATGTTCAGTTTTTGTTATGGAGTTTGGATGTTGTTGAATTGTGTTGTCACCACACAGAAAGGCTTCTTAACTTTTATTGTTTCATTGTTTTATTTTGTCTATGTCTATTTCAATATGTACCCTGTGGCAGCGACTGTATGATTGGGATATGGTTAAAGTTAGGAAAACATTGTGCTTATTGTGGTTTTAAAAAGCCAGCAATAAAGCAGCACGATTTTTTTGTTTGTTTTGTTTTTTGGGCAACCTGAAGGCAGCACAACAAGCTCTAAACAGAACACTGACACACTATCGACTTTTAAATATTATAAAAGTTATATTCACCCTCCCTTTTGCTTTTCACCATCAACTCCTGAAAAAATATCTGGCTCCTCAGCTGCTTTATGCTCCACTGTGTTTACCTCTAGCGGCTAACTTTGTCTGTCTGCTGTTTAGTGCTGGGCAGGTATTGTACTGAGGGTTTATCAGCAATTTAATGTTTCGCCTCCTGCCGCTGGTAAAGCGAGCAGTGAGCTAAACAGTAAAGTTGTGGTCTGTAATAATCAAAACATTAAGCTAAAAGACACTAAACTTCTCTTCATGGCTGAGGGGCACTGCAGGTGTAGGTCAGGTGATAATTAAGCAATCCCTTTCACATCACACATTATTATTCTGACTCTAATATTTTAAGCACTTACCTCATGGGCCATTAAGTCCCAACATTTGGTTGCCCAATTGTGAATAATGTAAAAACAATACAGAAAAGGCAATTTAACGAAACTTAAGAGAGCCATCGTTAACTGTGCCACAATTCTGATGTGGTGTTTCCTGAAGGTGTTGTTTCTGATGCTTCTCAGAAAGTTTTCAGTTTTCAAGAGGAAACCGGTGCCACTAGACACTTGCAGTCACACTTAAATTTTCTTTCGCAGTCCACCTTTAATGTTTCTGGTGTCTTCTGTAAGGATCATGTTAGCAGTTTGAGCAGGTTTAGTAAACCCATACTATATTGGTAGCTAGCCGACGACAAGTACTGTTCACTGTTCACTGTTGTAACAGAATGCTGAATGTTGAATGAACTGAAATGAACTGGGATGTTTGTGTAACATGTCACTGAAGGCTCACAGTATGGGAATAAAACTTGGTGCCAACAGGGGACCACCTACATGGAATATCTGGTGGCCATAGAGTAACTTTATGTGTCCATTAGGGGTTTGATGAGCCATTAATCTGGATCGATGTATATTTTCAATAATCAAAACTCCAATCCCATTGATGCAAAGTGAAAACATGATCTTTAAGATATACCCTTATTTTGAAATTCCACATCTAAGTCTTTGAACCTTGACAGCTATTATGGACCCAAATTATATACTTTTGCAAAATGTTCTTGTTGTTAAGCCATGTTTTATGTGGGTTAGTGGAGTCAGTTTAAGCTAAACTTTACAGCACTTAACTGTTAACAATTATTTATAATCATTTATGCAAAATTTTTCTCTTTAATAGCCAAAGCCAATAAAAAAAGAAGTGGCATCCTCTTCTGTGACGTATATAAAATGGGCAATTGATATCATCTGATATCGATTCATATCAGGGCAGACTTAATGATATCAGCAAATATCGTGTCAAAATTGTTTTAGTATCATATCATGATCAAACTTGTGATTTAAACCCCTAGCAGCCTCAGACCATCAGGCCACGGTCAGTATGAAGCACAGTTTTAAAGTAAGTCACAGACTTACAATTTCTGGAATGAATGTTGGATGTGGCACGTACACACCTGACCCCGACACCTCTATACATAAGAGAAGATGCTCCCTGTACTGACACACAACCATGGTATTGGATGTGAACTGCACAAGGCAGAAATGTCCAATATTAGCAGAATTGCCAGAAATAATAGGCTGGTAAATGCCCAATACTAAGTGTTATTTGGATAAATTTGCAGAACTTACTTTTGTCCTTGATTACTGTAGTTGTTGTCGTACGATTCATATCCCTGGTCATCATAAGCTGTTCCGTAGCCGTCGTCATATTCCTGAGGCAAAAGAGACAAAATCCAACCGGTTAGGAGAAAAAAGCAAACATTTGGACAGTGAAGAGAGGTTGATATGATGACCTGTGCAACATTATAAACTTGTTGAAATGCAGAGTGAAGAGGCTGAGAAGACGGATACCAGCTGCTGTGTGCCGTGTTGTTTGGTTAAACTGTGACCTTAGCACCTTTTCGAAATTGGTTTGCAAGAATTTGAGTATTTTCACCAAACCATGGTATCCTACGGAGAAATGTTTTCACTATTCATCAAATGCTCACAGAGAAGGTTTTAATGATACATTGCGATGTACAGAAGCCTTCAACTTAGCACGGATATAGGTCAAATTGCTTGCCAATCTGCCGCTATTGGTATAGCAGCCCATATGCAGCCCCATTAGAGTGGCAACTGCAGCCCTGCCCTTGTCTCTGTGTCAACTGACTGACAGTGGGATGTAAAGACTCTCGCTGTGGCAACGTTTCATCACTACCTCAAAGGATGAGCCTTGAACATCTGTTTGTGCTCCAGCAATCTGCCCCGTCCCCTCCTGCTCGGCGCTCCACCCAGGCCCCCGCCAAGAGGAACATCAAAGCGAACCAGTGCCGCACCCGTCCTAATTTGGGATAAATGGGACTTATGTTCCACAAAAGGCGTCGACCCCTAGCGACACATCTCTCATCCCCCACACACTTCTTGGCTAATTCCATCTGCCCCTGATTTGCATGCTTGAAATGAATGTCTGTAAGATTTAGCACCAGAAGAAAATGCTCATCACATCCATATTATTATTAAGGCCCTAATTCCTGATTAGAAACATGCATTTGCCAAATGACAGCATTTGAATTGACTCTTTTATCTTTAATCCTCCAGAAATGAAGTATGTGTAAAGGAACTACTTATGTGCGACTCTCAACAAAGAGACCCAGATGTAGCAACACTTCCATGTTTCTGGGTAAAATACCTGCAAGCTGCATTTTAGGAATAATTTTTTTTATGCTCAAACCTCTCCTTGGTCATCCCATTGGGTGGCTTTCAACACTTGTGATTCCTTTGTTGTTTTTTGTGCGAGTGGAAGGTGTGTTGGTTTTTGTGGAGGTCTTTATCAGTTCCCTTCTATTTGTCTAGAGGTAGCTGGAAGGGAATTTAAGTCCCTGCTGGCATTTGTAATTCTGCAGTTACAAGAGCTTTTGCAATGTCAACAATTCCCCACGCTAATGCAAGGACTAAGTTTAGTCAACAGCTGTACTTTTGATAATATTCAACCCCTCGAACGCCTTTTAAAACAAAAGGCGCAGCAGTTCTCAAAAAGCTGTGCAATTTTGTCAAAAGGGCTGTAATTAAAAGCAGATTTCAACAGGCAGATGAAACTCTATGCTTTGATTTGCAATTTCCCATCATAACCTTTTTCTGCCTGATGAAACCCAGCAGAGAAAATAATTATCCTCACAATTTTTGAAGAGTTTTTGCCAAAGATAATCATCATAATACTGGCAATAGTACAAACAATGTTAATATTTAGGCTGTGGACATGAAGAGGGAACAGGCTTAAAAGGCCATTTAAAAAAAAACCAAAAGGACAAGGAAAGTTGAAATGTTGAATCTTGGGCACATCTGTAGTCCTGCTTGTTCAGGAATAGAAGACAGAAAAAATCTTCTGCACAAGTAATGCAATCCAGCTTTACATAAAACCTACTACTGCGGATATTATGATGCTCCACTATTCTTATAGTAGTATAGAGGTTAAGTTGCAAATTTTCTTTTTCCTACATGCCTCAATGACATGTAATAACATGTTAAACAGCCAATAACCAACATTATTAGATTATGGTTCAAACATGCTGCATGCTTGATGACTCACTGATGCTGATGGGATTTTCTCCTTGGGTATCTAAATTTGATACTGAAAGACGAGGCATTTTTCAGTACTCAGTATAGATAGTCAGATATGCTACAGATATGGTGTCACAGTCTTAGGCGCCACCTGTGCCCCCCCCCAGAGTTGAAGATGGGGGTATAGCGACCCCCCAATCTTGAGGCAAAGCAGGAAAAAGATGCAAAATAAAATTTCATTGGCATTTGAAAGAATCACGAATAAAGTCATAGCCATATTATTCTTAATATTTAATTTAAGCTACATGATGAGGTGCAGTGTGTGTTTTGTTGCTCTTATGTGTTACAGGCCGAGCTCACCAACTATTTAATTAATTGGTTAACAAGCACAAAATGTCACAAATTCAAACACTTCTGATCATTAACGCGCTTAATACAGTAACTTGTGGCTCTTCAATCTGAATTAGGCACACAGCATAATGTCTGCCACCAGCTTTGTGTGGACATACTTCAAAACATTAAACGATGAAGATGCAAATTGTTCTCTGCGCTGGAGGGATGAAATGCGCTGGACTGACGTTTGCTGCAACATTTTTTACGAATTGTAAAATATCACTTCCATGAGGCGGTTCAGGCAGACAGCGACAGATCACAGGCAATAAACTTCATGTCGGCATGTCAGCTTCACAGCTGTGGTGAAGGTCAAGCTGCATGCGCCATGCACACTTGTTCATTATAATGTTGATTAATGTTGAAATGATGTTCTTCTGCCTCAATAATGATTATTAATACCACCGGATAATACACTGAAGCGCTTAGTTTTGGAACCCACATACACTGGGATATTGAGCTCCTGTTCCCAGGATAGAAAATGTGTCATTTTTCAGAAAAATAGGCTATTTAACCCTGCCCCTAACCATCAAACAGTACATAGGCTGACATTTTTTGCACCCACAATGTTCAACCCAAGTCAGCAACCATGGTTCATATGTTTAATAGTCCACATTTTCTGTTTACCTTCTACAAAATCAACTTCATCACTTTCTCTTTTCAGCTAATGAAGATAATTTACACATATGCGTGTGACTACTCTGTGGGTCGGGTTGAAATGCTCTGAAGAAGGGGTTAACTGCAGCAAAGCCAAACAAAACACAGCTCGTGGCATGTTTATGTGCTTAACAGATGTTGTGTACATCAGTGGTAACACTGGCAACCTAAAAGGATGGTATTTCATACATTTGTTGTGTTTTAGAAATAAATATTGAGCACCTGCATGATGGATAATCGTCAGTTTTATTCTGAGGACTGATCTGGCAAAAAAAAAAAAAAAACTGGCCTAAAATGTGAACACCTATGAGATTATGATAGTGAACTTCTGTCTAAGCATGTTGGTCTTTGGAAATGCAATATGATTTTATTATTCAAACATCTAACTGGTATTAGCTTTGTCATGTTAAGCAAGAAGAAATAACAATGTTTACATTACATTAAATTAATGCTTTTCTGACATTTTTCCCTCGCCTATATGGCCATCAGGTAACAACCAGCTGTATTCGATCTGTGTATTGTTAATATTTTAGCATTTCAAAGTGGTGAAATAAACAACAAAAATAATATGCAACATACACTATTTGCTCAAAGCCACAACTAAAGTCTTTGAAGCTGAAACAGCTTTGCCACCCTCTGATGGAAGTTTGTGAATTGCCGGTGTCATCCCATTTGAAATTAAAATAATGTCTCTGTTTTTGTCACAAACACGCCTGGTTTTGTCACAAAACTAGGATCACTCTGTTTCAATCTATTAAAAGCTGTCTCTATTATACAGTACCTATTGCAGGCTGGAATAAACAAGCGTGGTTATGAATAGTGAACGATAGGGAGTCTCAGCAGGAGGACAAAAAGTAAAATAATGCAGCTGTGATTGTGAAGGCAGCCGGAGTTATCAAATAAAAATACTAATGCATTTTCTTTGGGTATAAAAACAGGAGGACAGTCAAAACTTGCACAACTCAACTGGTTACTTTACTGACCACAGATTTTTTTTTAGAAATTAAATAATGCTTGGACACATAACAAAAGCACTCTGTTACCTTTTTTTTTTTTTTTACATCAAATTAAAACATAATACTTCTGTGAAGTTTCTACCAGTATATGACATACATATTTGTTTCAAAAGCTTGCCTATGAAACATGACCTCTAGGAAATGTGTCATGGGAACTCAGACCCTAAACTTTTAAAACAACGTACACATCATGCGTTGTAACTCTACTGTTCATCAACTCAAACTTCATCAACAGTCAGTTAGTACCAAGACACGAAGCTTCATGTCCAGCGGGGCTATTAATGGAAGGTGAACTTGTGAATATCAGAAATTAAAGAGTTCAGGCTGCAGAGTTACATAATCTGATGTGAAAAAAACCCCTCAGACATCTGAGTGCCTTCAATGGTTAAATACACTGAGCAGTGGTATCATGAAGTGCCGGCAGTAATGTACTGCAAAGGTGGGGCTAATTAAAAATAATGAGCTGTGTGGGCTGTATTAGCCACTGATATCATGAACTTTTATCACAGTTTAACATAAAGTTATTTCAGATCAGTGCTACAAGTTTGAGACTTTAAAAAAAAGGAAATGTTTTTCTTACACCTTCAAAATGTTCTCTTTTATTGGTATCAAAATTGGTTGAATGAATTTATTTTTTCCAGCAAAAAAAACAAAAAACAAAAAAACAAAAACTATTTAATGTGATTTTTTTTTCACCTTCATTACTAGATCCCCATATTACGAAGGCAGCAGGGGCTAAAGTCTGAACTTAAAATATAGTTTTATTTACCATCAGTAACCTGTAGCTTTGGTATTATTGAAATATACTACACCTGACATACTTTAGCTTATAATGTCAAAGTTTATATTTCAATAAAACATTTCAGCAGGAACTGGTGTTCGTGTAAGTCTCTGGTGACATGAGTTTAATCATTTATTGTAATTCATATAAAAAAAAAAAAAAAAAAAAACAAGCTCTAAAAAGTTAGCCTCTTTAATCTCACCGTCTTGTCAACAGTGAAATTAGCAGTTAGTATAATATTTAAGAGAGAGAGAGTGTTTGATTTTGGAAATGGATGTTGGGAAATGGAAAGCTTCTCTATAAGGATTTCATTAAAAGAGATGTAAAAATCAGGAGAAATTCATGAGAGGGTTCATGAGATTATATCACAACAAAAAAAACATAAGAAAACATGGCATTGTTAGATGATTTACCACCAAAACTTGTTTTGTCAGAGGTCAGAGTGACCTCGGCCCATGACCACCAAATTCCAGTCAGTTCATGCTGGAGTCCAAGTGGATGTTTGTGCCAAATTTAGGACAAACTTGAGATCACAGTGACCATTCACCATCAAAATGTAATTAGTTCATACTGCCCAAGGCATTCTTGAGATACTGTGTCCACAAGGATGAGACGGATGGACAGACATCCTGAAAACATAATGCCTCCAGTTACATTGTGGGCAGTGAGGCATAAAAACGTTCATCCCGTCAATCAGCCCAATAAAATCAGAGAAAATCTTGTATGCATATTTGTCAGTTTAGTCCAAGCATCGTGCTATAAGAAAGACTACTGGGAGAAATTGCTTTCTTGGTTTTAGGGGTGGTTCAGTTAATTCTGCTTTTGATGGACACTGGACTGCATCTCCCAGTCAGCAATGATGAAGTGAAAAGTTGGAATTAAACTTTTGTTTGTAAGAGCTGTCTGTAAGTCAATTGTCAGAGCCAGCTTGTCTGCCCTGGCTAATTTGACTTCTCCTCAAATTGTTTTGTAAATTTTTAGTCACAGTAGAGCTTGATGGCATAATGTACTTGGGTTTGAGGTACAGAAATAACGTTACCACTGTGAATCCCTTGCCGTCTACTGCACTGATTGGCAGCATAACACCAGCATCACACTTTCTATCCCCATCTAGCACCGACGTAATCTTTGACTATGAGTCATCCTTGGACATGGCAGCTGGGTGCTTGTTCTCAATGTGGTACACCATAGTGCTAGGAACTACTACTAAACCGAAGAGTAGCATTTACATTTTACTTGGTTGCCTTTCTGAAAGAGACTGATAATTAGAAAACCCGTTAGCAGAGGGTGTGGGTAGGACTGCAACGACACAGGCGTAAGAGCAATACGGCTGTCATGTGATGCAATGTTGAGCTCATTACCATCATCACCGCAATTTTTAGTTTGAAACAATACATATCAATTATAAATGTATTGTAATTTAATGCATTCGATGACAGCTACACACACAACAGGTCGGGAACGCAAAATCTGATAGGTCGACACTCTAAGGCATCATGGAATTGCCAACGGACGGCTAAAAACAAGCTAACAACAACTGTTTTAAACAGAAAAATGGATAAACAATTAAAAAAGACTTTCAGTGTTAGATTCATTATTAATTCATTTCAAATTGTCTCAAAAAAAGACACAGCTGTTCAAGGCTGGATTACAATGCTTCTAAAAGGGATACAAGCAATGGCATTGGCTTATTGTTAGTCTGTCCTGCTTAACTTTCTTTGGGGATAACAAGGTTTGGTGTTTTTTACTAGTTGGGAAACAACAGAGGAAAATTTTTTTCTTGAGAAGCTGTAGCGTTTCTTAAGTAACCCACTGTAACCTGCACATTGTACTTTACATTGAGCGGCACCATCACTCCGTCTGCTGCTCGCTCTCCCTCACTTGCACACCGCTCATACATATTACGCACTGCCCTATTCCTTAAAGGACCTATGAGGGTATTCTTCATGACTTCACCACGCTCACAAAAAATCCATACCGTCACAGCCCTATGTGTGGGTAAGCAAATTAGCTGTTGAGATCCCTACTTGATACACTTATAACAAATATCATTTTCAGTAGGTGTTGAAACAGCTGGACCAAAGATGTGAGACAGACCAAATGACATCACCATTGCTGTAGGCCTAAAACAGAGCATCCATATTCCCAAGACTTAAAGCTACAACAAGGATCTTTCACATTTTGTTGATTTTGGATGTCCCTATGGACAAAAGTGGTAGTGTTTCCACTGTAATAATCACAAAATATAACCTAAAAAGTAAAATTATCTGAATAAAAATCTCCTCCTGCTTCTTTTTAATTTGCTATCATACTATTCACTGTAACTTTGGTGGCAGACAGTAAGAATAACAATACAGAAAAAGCTCTGCTCTAACAGTCCCTGTAGTAGCTTTAACTAATATTTTTTTCATACATATTGGAAACCATTTCTAAAGCAAACCATTCTGCCTACACACTTCACTACAAACACAACCCATTGTTTCTTGTCATTTAGTGCCCTTTGCAGACCCGGCACAGTGTTAGCAGAGCTAGTACTAGATAGCCTGATTAGTTTTCAGCACAAGCCATGTGCCATTATTGTTAACTGAGTCCTCCAGTCCTCTCAATGGCGGCTCTATCTAGGGGCTGTCCACTCACATTGGACAACACGGCACTGGTATTAAGGATCACATTAAACTTTAACAATGGCATGTTATTGCCATTTATTAGAGCAGCTACTCTATAATTGAGTTACAAGCGGGCTGAGAGGAGAAACATGCCTGGTTTATAAATCACACCGGCACATTTAAAATGATTCTTTTCCTTGCCGTCTGACACATGGAAAAACAACTTTAAAATTGAAAGCAGGCCGAGACGATAGTGTGATTGAAGCTATTATAATACAGTATCTGATGTGTTAGTATTGATATACCATTTACTCAAAATATCTTGGAGAGCACAATAGCATGACAGTGCTGCAACGGAGCTGTGTTTCCAGCACTAAACAGGATTAGTGTGACAGTGAGAGGTTGGAGGGGGGAGTGGAGACAGACGGGGGAGAGGGAGAGCAGCCCCTAAGTGAGTCTTTCATTTGTATGCCAGTGGATGGCTGAGAGGCGTGTTGTTAAAAGATAAGGACTGGCCTCTGAGGCCACTGAAGACTAACAGAGGGCCTGGCACTGCATGTTACAACAGCAGTATCACAGCCGCTCCACTGTGCTCTACAATACCACTGTAACAGATAGGAGGCCACTGACACCCAGAGCAGGCTTTTCAGGCGCTGGATTTGTTCCCTGCGCGCTGCACTAAATCCAAATGAGTTCAACAACACTCTGTCCTCACATTGTGAACTTTGTTGAGAAGTGCGCATGCTGCACGGCCTGTGCGAAAAAGCCGAAAGGTGTCACGAATGGAAACAACAAAGCGTGAGAAAATTAAGCAAATCAAAAGAAGAAGAAAAGCCTTGTTCCTCCCAGACGACTTCAGTACGATACCATCTGTTCAAAGAGAAATGTCGCGCCTCCGCACAGCTGTGCCACACACCGCTCTTAACTTCTTAACAATAAAAGGAAAAATAACACCCCGTGATATTGCTCAAAGAAAACAAATAATCCAGCGTCTGTAACTCTCGGTCATCTGTCTTGGTCTCAAAATTTGTCAAAGTTATGTGTCATTTATACGGCTCTTCCTGCCAGCATATTTCAGAAAGCTGAAGAGGCTGGAATCTGCAGAAACTTTTCCGCTGCAGGGGTAGAAATACTACTCAAGATATCAGATTGAGGATGCCAAAAAGTTGGCCCATGCATCAAGTTGAAATATCACTTCCCTGTGTTACGCTTGACAAATGTCTGAGCTTTCCATACTGTTACTTTACCACCTTCTGATTCTGGTCCAAGTTTAAAATAAAGCTTATTCACATTTGTCAAGTATTATAAAAGGAATTCATGTCATTAATGAATTAGCCCTGCAGGAGCACATCTGCACTGGAAAATGAAATTCAGTATCACTACTTGCAAGTAGCTGTACTCGACTGTACTTGTTCATCCTGTGCAGCCACAGGGGGGCTGGAATCTATCCAAGCTCGCCTTGAGCAAGAGGCAGAGTACACCCTGGACTGGTCGCCAGTCTATCACAGGACTAACACATGGACAAAACAATCACACCAGCAATCACACCTGCAGGCAATCTACAGTCATCAGTATGCCCCGTCTGTATGACTGTGGACTATGAGAGGAAACTGGAACGCCAGGAGGAACCCACACAGGACCTGTGAGAAAATGCAAACTCTACCCTCTGTTTCTAATATTCATTTTTTATTGATTGTTGTGGTTTTGACTGATGCCTCCCATGATTAAGACTTTTTCAAGATATGAAAAAAACTAGTACAGCCATGCTAGTGGTTCTGTGAGCTAAATGCTAATGTTAGCATGCTAACATGCTCACAACGCAAATGTTACCACTATGTATAATTTTTAACAAGTCCAATATCTTAGTCTGGTGTGTTACATGTGCTAATGTTCAAACTTCGGGGCTGAGAAATTAAGACAAGGTAGAGGTGCCAAAAACTGCAGATCCCCAAATGACCACTAGAGGCTGGCTCCAAAAGCAAGCCAATCTCCACAGACCCCATCTTAAAATGTCAAATTTTACAGCAGAAATAAGCCTTGGTTGGAAAACAGTTTCGGTCTCTATATAGCTGATTTTAGTCCAATGTAGCTGAAAGACTTATCACAGTAGTGATGTTTAATGTTGGTCAATAACCAGAATTGTTGATAACGTAGGTTGTGACTGATGACATGTGTACTCCAAGGGGTGGAAGCAGCTGAGGTGATAAAATAAGTAAAAACAACAACATTTTTGACCAAATACCTTGAAATTGCAACAATACTGTAGGGATGACGATTGGGGCTTTCACAAAATATTAACACAATTAGATTTTTTGATAATTACTGACTATTATGACTAATTAAATAAAGAAAAATATTAGAACATCTAGAACAATCTGGTAGGATCAGAAAATCTTGTAATGCACCCTTTAATAACAGGAAAAGACTACATTTATGCCGCATCATAATATAACGATATCCAAAGACTACCATGACATCTAGTCTCGGATCACGACACAGTATAATATTGATATATTGTCCAGACCTTGCTGATTTCCCTGTTCATGATAGCAGTGCAGTATGTGTGTTTTTATGACTCACTCATTTAAATTCTTTTAAGTCTTAAAGTTATGCATAATTAAGGGCATGCCCGCTTTGAGTGACAGGTAAGTACCGTCACAGATGGCTAGCCGCTAGGTAGTAACTTTATTCGGTCACCTCAGCTTCATCCATGCTCCATCTCTTTGCCCATTTTTACATTAGCTTGGAGTTCTGTCTGTGGAAGAAACCTGACCACCAGGACAAACCAACAAAGACACTTTGAGAAAATGCAAACTCTACACAGAATGGCCGTGGCTGACCAGAGGGTTCGAACTGACAACTTTTTTGTTGTGACTCAGCCGCATGAAGGAATTACCTTGAATGGGATTTTACAATATCAGAATTTCTAATATTAATTATGTATTGATTGTCATGGTTTTCACTGTTGTCTCCCATGTTTAAAACCCTTTTACTAGAGCTGCATTTACTAGGGCTTCAACTAACAAATATTTTTCATTATCGATTAATCTGACAGTTTAAAAAAAAGTGAACAATTGTCACAATTTCCCAGATCCCAAAGTGTCATCTCCAAAATGCTTTTTTTCTCCAATCACTGGTCCAAAAAGCAAAAGAAAAAAAAAAACAAACCAACCCAGAAAATGTTTTTGCTTGAAAAATGACTGAAATAATGAATCAATTATCAAAGTAGTTTGTGATTAATATTCTTTTAAATCAATTCAACTACAAATCATTGCAGCTCTATACAGCCATGCTACCATGCTATGCCATGCTAAATGCTAACATTGGCAAGCTAACATGCTCACAAAGGCAATGTTACCACAGTGGTGCTTAGCAGGTTGCTTGCTTAGCAACAAAACAACACAGCTGAGGCTGATGGGAATCTCTGGTTCTACAGGTATTTGCTCATGAAGAAAAATATTGAACAAAGTCAAATATGGCCTGCTGGGGGCGCTACATGAAAAGTCAGTTGATCACCAAAGTCATAATGATTCATTATCTGGGCACCGTGAACATCTGTAACAAATTTCATGACAATCCATCCAGTAATTGCTGAGATATTTCAGTCCAGACAAAGTGATGGCCTAACCCAACCAACACTGCTAGGATGGCTGATAAAAATAGGAAAAGAAACACGATACGAAAATAAATTACCCAAATGTCTAACGTGTGTTGGAAATTACAGATGATTCACATTTAGAATAGATAAAAATAGATTCATTTTCTCTGCAATTATTTCAAATCACAGGTTTTGTCTCAAGTGAATAGGTTTCAATCTTATCTTCATGACTGGCCTCGCCCGCCACACCAGTCAGAGGCAGCTTCTTTATGACACTATCTGAAATATTTTCCTAACCATTACACTCAATTTAGATTAAAAGGGCTACAAGGACAGCACCATAGAGAACACAATTCAATTAACAACGCCTGGCTCTCAACAGGGCCGGACATGCAGGGAAGAGCCTGAGGGGTGGGATGTTTTTTTTTTTTTCATGATGCCACAACAGTCAGCAATGCTCAGAACGGATTACTGTATCTGGAGGATTTAACATAAACAGTACCAACCCACGTGCATTGCACATTTCCTGGTCTTCTCACCCAAAGGAATTGAGCTTGTGTGTGAACAAAAACAAACAGTTACACTTAGATTTAGCACGAAAGTGAGGTTCTGCCACTTTGATTAGCTTCCTAGGATCTCATAGCGGCAATGTTGAAAAAAAAAAGATCACATGCTGCCTTCTTATATGAGAATTACATCATGTTTAATTCTTCTCCAATGGGATTAGCAGCAGGTAAAGCAGAGATCTCAATGCACCTAATGAATTACATGAAATGAGATTTGGCTGCAATCACAGCAACCATTCAAGACTGATGGGGGCTGCCAAGACTGGATCACAGGATAATAACGTTTCTGTGATTTTGTTTGGTAACAATTGGATTCAGAGTAATTTAATACTGATACAAATAGAAGCTTTAACAGGGTGGGATTATGTAAACCTAAACCATCCAGACAAAGATGCCGTACACCCGTGTGTCATCATGAGAAAATCACCACGAGGTTATCGAGGTCTGGTGCTGTTTGTCTGCGCAAGAGAGAGCAAGAAAACGCCTCCAGCTGAACTAATGTTTTGGCCCGTGGCGATGCCGCACAGCGAAAAGGAGAATGAATGTTAAACAGTGATAAATGAAGGCAACAAATGTGAACACGAAACATCTCTTTGTCATTTCATTGATGAATAAAAGGGGCTATTTGTCAGCGGCCGATGGAGAACACTTGTCTGTGGATGGTGATGCATTCAGATAATACAGAGTCAAACTCATTCAGGCTCTAATTTGTAGCGATGCGGTTAGATTTATCATGTGGCAGATGTTGGGGGTCTTTTTTTTTCTCCACCCAGATACACAGGTGCAGGTGTTGGGGGATGCAGTTTACAACTGTGACAATGATGGGAAACAGCTGGTCCAGGAGTCATTCTCTACGACCTCCACACATTTGAATTGCAACCTCTGAATAAACCTGTCAGATGTGGTTAGGTATGGGCTGCTGGGGCAATTTTCCAGCGAGGGCCACCTCCTCTCTCCTTCTATCTGCTAAATATGCGATGTTGATGCTGGAGTCTCAGGGGGACTTGCCTTGACAGTGCGGCAGGAGACTCTCTTGGCAACTGCACAAAGGCTCTGACTCTAAGCCTAATATATTCATCTCTGCTAGCTGTTGATATTACAGCCAGGTTCCCACAAGACTGCAGGTAAGCTACAAAACCAAATCACAATAATGGCTACAATCATAAATTCACACTCTTTGTGCTGACGCCTCATGTAACAAGACAAAAAATGAAATATGGTGGACCGTACAGCACTGCATGTTTGAGTTCAGCTCTTACAAGCTGAGACTTTAGCAACATGCCAGTTCCCCCAAATTATGAGACAATGGATTTCCTCACACACAGTGTTATGTAGTGATGTAGACAGTTATCTGTCTCTTATATTTTACAAGACTTTGTTTTAAGGAAATAGTCTTGATTCTCCAGAGGAGGAGGAGTCTTCTGATACCACAGTTCCACTGCATGGAACTGTTCTTTTCTGGGCATTTATTGGCAGAAACAGTGGGTAGTGCCTGGTACCTACAGCTTTCTTTGGTATCACCTCAGGTGACATTTCAAGCGAGCTGAACCAAAACTAAGCACAGCAGACCACTGATTGGATGGAGCTTGCCGGCACTGTTATGACAATCAGCTAAGAATCCCACCTACAGTGAACGGGTACCAGCTGCAGTGGAAAATAAATTAATTGAGAAAAGAACCTGGTACCAAAAGCGCATTTAGTTGAGTGGAATCAAGCTGGGCCGAGCTGAGCCAACCATGCAGTGGAACCTCCCCTCTACAATTTAAAATAGACTTCATAGTGACTAACAGGGCAAAAAATCTTATAATCTGATCTTTTTTTTTTTTTTTTTTTTTTTTTGGAATAATCATCCTCAGAGTTTTGAAAAAGGAAACAACTGTTCCAATAATATTTTGAGTGGTGTAAGCAGAAAGAATAATTTTGCCAGGGAGTTTGTGTCGTGAGAATTTGCTGATTTACCAGTGAGAAATAAAATACTTGAACCAAAAGGTTGTCTTTGTGTATTTTATTAATCAGTTGGAGTCATAGCCTGAATGTTTCTGCTGAAAGGGCAGGAAGTGATAGCAATGTGTGACCCTGAGCACAAGATACAGGTAGTCTTGAAAGCATCCATATCAGTAGGACAGGACAGTCAGTTCTGTTCTCATGGCCAGACTGTAACAATTAAAAAATACTTGAGTGATGAAGTACACAAGTTATACAAGCTCAGCATATATGTGGGTAAAAGGTCAAACTGTGCATAATGTAGTAATGATAAATTTCTATAACAGTTAGCAATAGGGTTTACAGTAGAGTAAACTCTCCAGGGTTTGGTTCAACTGGACTACACAGTGTTGGTGAGAACCCACACTGAGAAAATAATCCCAACGATGGCATCAGACTTTAACAGAAAGCCTGTGTTTAGAAGCACAGGCAGAGTCTGACAGATGTTATTTAGTTGCATTATGTAGATTTCAGGATTTTGAGAGCTTAGGGACCAAAAGTAGGAATATGGCGGCTTCTGCTGCTTTGATTTGACCATTATATTAAAATCAGTTTCTAGTACTACTTATATGGAAGTTCAATACTACTGTAAATCCCTAGTCTACAATTCTGGTGACATGTGGGAAAAGTAAGCTTCAAGCCTTTATGCCAGAAAATATTCAGACTTCTTCTTGGATGGGTTTAGGGGATGGTTTTGTTTAAAACTGCAAGATTTCTGCCAGAAATGCTGAAGTCTAACTTCTCTAATGTGTGGACACCATAAACAATTATCTTTCACTGAAGAGGGATAAGCAGCCCGGCAACTAGCAGTTATTTTCATTATTGATCAACCTGCTGATTGATTTTTAAATCAATCTGTAGATCGTTTGGTCAATAAGAATTGCCAGCAAATAATGAAAAATGCCTTGTACAAGCTCCCACAGCACGAAACAAGTTGATTTGTTTGTTCAATCCAAAGCCAAAATATATCAAATTCACAGTGATATAAAATGAGAAACTGAAATGGGCAATTGTTTGGCCTTTTTGCTCGAAAATGACTTATGGTCCAGTGAGTGATTCTGGAGAGTAGTTGATTGTTGAGCCACCAACACAAGGTGCTGGTATTTCATAACCTGGGAAGGAGACTCAACCATCAACTATATTTCTCCAGAATTGCTTACTGCACCTTTAAATTGTATTTTTATTGACTAAATGGCCTTTAGTTTTGTATATTTGTGCATATGGTATGGTTGCTGACTTGCCCTTGAGTTGCAGCATACTCACGTATTCGCCATATGTGTCCTGAACTATGGGAGGAGCCGGCCTGTATCCGGCGGTTGGAGGTGCGCCTCTGGCTCTCTGAACCCCCCTCCCTCTGGAAGATGGAGCCCGACTGGGCGGGGCTCCTCTGGGTGCTGCTCCTCGGGGCACAGCTGCATGCAGGGGAGGAACTCCTCCTCGAGTCCTGACAAAAGACACAGACACCCACCCAGTTTTAGATAGAAGAACACAAACTCAAATACTTTTTCCAATATCTTATTAGGCTTTTTGAGGCTAATGTGATACATTCTGTGAAGTGTTAGACAAAGAAACAAATATGAGTGCATTGCGTGGATGGATTAGGTAACATTCAGTGTATCCACTTTCTTCACAACACGTTCAGATGATCTTAATGCCTTCAAAGATACTATTACAAGCATAGCATTATATATCATCAATATGAGCTGTCCAGATCTTTATGTTGAGGTGCTGTAATTTATTATGTTTGGAGTCAAGCTGCCTCGTCTACTTCCACTCCAGTTAATGATTTTCTACATCGGCCAGAATGGCTCAGTACAACCGTAGCGATGAATCTGATACATTCTGCAGCAGGTTATATGTGTAGGTGGAGACAGAGGAACAGCGAGGGTGGAGGGCAAGTTCCTCCAGTCGAGAAAAAGTGAGTCACGTCCATTACTCAAAACACAGCATGTCTTGTGGCTGAATTGCTTTCCTGTCTATTAAGGAAAACGCAGATGAAAAAGAGATATTTCTGCCTGTTGTGATGGATGCTTCCCTGTGTGTTTGTTGATTTTTAAACGTTCAGTCTTGAAATAAAGCTGTGCTAGTAGAAAAAAGACGATTTTTACCAGTAATGTTTTGCATATCGTGGTCCAAGTTTTGGGTGAGGTAAAATTCTGCACAGAAGCGACCTGTACTGTAATCAAGATGAAGGAAAAGTCAAGCTGCTCTGTTGGAAATCACAGGCAGTCTGATCTCATGGTCTGGTAACATGTTGTTTGAAGCTTTCTGCACCGGCTGAGCTTTCTTTTTAAAAACGTTTAACTGGTTTGAAGCAGCAGCACAAACTCTACCAAGGTTGCTCTCCGGGTCATTTTCTTTCAATGCATTTCATTTCAGCTGTGCGGCATATTGGTGAAACGTCTCAGATCTGGGGCACAAGGAAGAAAAAAAAATCTCTCTAATTTTCTGACTAACGGGGACAGCGGAGGATGTTTACTTGATAGAAATTAGACCGCCCTCAAGCGGAGAAAAAAAAGACACTGTAAAAAAAATCATACAGGAATTAAGTAGAATGAACTCTTTTGTCATTAACTTAATGGACATATACACGTTTTATTTGTTCAAGTTGATTAAACTTAAAATTGTTAGTTTCATGAAATGACATTGAGCTCTTCTGACTTGAAGTCTTTTGACGATGAAAGAAATTATCAGCATATTAGCAGATTTCCCAGCATGCACTGTTTGAGAGAAAAACGTAATGAAAACAATGAAAAAAAAAAGGTTGAGGAAACTTGAACTTTCAAGGAAGCTGCCTTCAGTAATTATTTTAAAATTTGAATCCAACTCAGCTTTTTTTTTTATATATAAATTGTTTTAAAATAAATTAAAGTTTTGCTGACCTACAATCTTTTGTTGAAATAGTTTATTTTTCTTCTTTACGGAAATTTGAATCCGGAAGTTTTAGAAATGAGCTCTGAACCTGATTTCTTAAACTCAAAGATTCAAATTCATCTGAAGAAGAAATGGGAATTATCTCAAGAAAACATTATTAGTTATGACTTAACAGTTATTGTTTCAACCTAATATCTTGCATGTTTTCTCAAGTACACCTGAATTAATATCAAGTTTACTTGACTTGAAAAGTTTATTTGTTTTGAATCATTACAAAATTACCTCAACTTGTATTTTTAAATTCAGCCCACTTAAAAGTTTAAAGCAGCCAAAACACTAACTTTTTTCACTTGAACAAATATTACAATTATTTACAATTATTTTATTTTTTTACCACTTAATAATAATAATAATCATCATTAATAAATGGTGAATTGATAAATAGTTGATTCAAAAACAATTTTAAAAAACAATGAAATGAATCAGAATGTAGCTGTTAACTTCTATCAGCTATGATACAAAATACAATTTTTATTTTATATCATACAAACTAATGATAACATTACATAAACTACAGCATTACACATTTTTAATAAACATTATAAGTTTGTTGTTTGTTAACATATAAAGTGTTAGCAGTTGTTTTTTTTTGTTTTTTTTACAGTGCAGTTGAGTCTGTTCCCCTTTAAGAGCAGGACTTCTCTTGCAGCAGCATCTCAAGACAAAGTCAAAGCAAAGAGGAAGATGTGAAGTCTAAATCCAGAGCGCTGCTCCTGATCAAAAGTAACATGTTAGCGCGAATATGTAGAGAACTGCATGCGACCAGAAGCCTGTGGGACTCACTGCTATCACACTCATATTAGTCACGGTAAATTCTAATTACACTGTAATTTAAAACACAGCCAATTATATTCTGACTAAGAGCAATACAAACACCCCAGCTCGGTGACCTTGTTTATCTCAAAATCTGATGAAAGAAGTGTGTTTTCTTTTATAAACACAAAGAACAAACAACACGACTCTGCCTTTTGTGTTTTTTTTTGTCTCTCTATTAAAGCCCAGCAGTGACGCAGAGAGTGTTAAAGTCTTCTAATGGCCATGAGTATTTTTATTTGTAGTCTTGTGAGGTCTCAGAAGAGCTGGAATTAGCGTGGGTTCACAGGGATAGTAGAGAGAGGCAAGCATCTACTGGAGATCATTTGCATATAAAGGCTTTTATGCAAATTTGGCGTTGCTTTGCTAATGTTTATGGACACCAGACATTGCATCACTGTGTACTACCAGACAGTCTTTGCAATCAATTCTGTTTTTCTATTAAAGGTACTTGCTCACTTAATGGCCAGTCTGACCTATTTCAGCACACATGAGCGCTGGTGTCGGGTGAAATATGGCAGCATAACACTTCCATTCACCAAATGCACGCAGCATGAGCCCAAATCACAAAGCATGGCTGAAGAGAACAGACGAAAGACTTCCCTGGCCACAGATGCTCCATATTTATCCAAATGAAACTGTGTCTCCTAAAAGCAGTTTAATCAGGAGGAGGCACCAGTTTATGATTATCAAATGTAGATCAGTTTTTTTTTTTTCTTTTGTTACAAGTGCCACTGACCAATATCAGTGGCCAGTTTTTTTTGGATTGCCACAGTTGGTCAACAACATAACAGCTGAATGATGCTACACTGATTCTACATTGAGTCTTGAATAGGGCTGCAACTAACAATTAGTTTCATCGTCGATTAATCCAGTGGTTCCCAAACTTTTTCTTGCATTCTCCCTTTGTCATAGAGAACTAAATAAACCAGAAAATATTCACATCTGAGAATCTGACATCAGAGAATTTGGACAGTTTTTATTAAAAAAATGACTCTATCAATTATCAAAATGGTTGGCAATTAATTTAATAATCGATTAATAATCAAGTAATTGAGGGGCAATTCACACTAAAATCAAACGTACATTTATGCATACAATTTCTATTTTTTGTGCACTTTTACAACTGAGAGTCTGTACAGAACGTTTTATTTTGAAAATTGAGTGGATTCTCTATGCCGTCCCTGCATTTGCAGAACGCAGAACAGCCATCTTCGTTAGAATCTAGTCGTAAGAGTGAAAAGGGTGGCTTCTCATTAACAAAGACCTAACACTATATGACCATTACAGCTTAATGTATATTAGCGAACAGCTCCCATGTGGGTGTATGTTATAGGATAATAGGGAAGGAGTGACATGTAGGAATGGACAGAGGCCAAGAGGTGTAGCTGGGAAGGTGTGATCAATGAAAGAAGAGGGGGAAAGGAGTGAAATAGTCCTCGTGATTGAACTTTCTCTAAGCTTTATTGACAGCTCCGTTCAGAGAAAGCTGGAATCATCAGCATTAGATGTCTTGCTTCTCTTGTCCAGCTGGTTTCCTTTTGGTGAACAGAAAGAAAGCCTTGCTAGTTCAGTAAATATCCAGTCTTGTGCGAAGTTGCACAGTGCAACTTTAAAATGATAACAGCAGTGCCTTGGTTTGTAGTTTTATGCCAATCATCTATGGTTTCTGCCTCTTCTTTGTAGTTCCTGCTGATGTCTGCGCACAGTCAGCATAGTTAGAAAAATATCAGGGCTCATTTTTCTGCCTTCAGAAGACGCTTTTTGCTGTCATTCATTCTTGTAGAATATGAGAAACAACTTCCACAGAGACAGATAACCCATCACATTAAACAGGAAGCCTTTGTTTGGCTTGTTCCAAGTTTTATTTCAGTCTGTCCTACTGGAATAATTTTATATCAGTATGTACCTGTACATTATGATACACTGCGCTTCCTGCCAGTCAGCTAATGCCAACAAATCCTAAATTACATAATGGGTTGTTTGTCAGTGTCTTCCAAAATTACCCATATGAGCATTTTCTGATCCACCACCTGTAAAGGGACAGTTCACCCCCAAATCAAAAATACAAATTTTACCTGTGGTCTGCGGTGCTATTTATTCATCTAGATGAGCAGAAATGTCTGCCTTCTCTCAGATATAATGGAACTAAATGGCACTGGGCTTGTGGGGCCAAAAAAAATAGATCTGAAAAACTCAACAACAACGTCTCATGAAATCATGAACCCAGTTACTCATAATAATAATCCACAGACCTCGTTGTGAGCGGTTTAATGTAGGGACTATTTTCTCTCTCTCACACAACATATGCCAGACGGTACCACCGCGCAGAAGAAAATATTTTCATGAATGTTTTCATCCCATGCTGTCATAAATATGCTTAGAGTACAGTATCTTACAGTAAGATTGTGGACATTGAAGGTTACTAGATTTGTCTGCTGGTAGGTGATGGAACACAAACTGCAGCATCCATCGTCAAAGTCAGACACAAGCGGTTGTCCTGTGCAGTAAAGCACCGCTACTTTCACCTTTACTTCTGAGAAAAGATGGCCGTTATTTGCATTTACACAAGGAGTCAGGAAAATGTGAACATCAGTGGCCAGAATTATGGTGTTTTCACACCTATTTTTCAGCTCCAGATTTGATGCATCGTGCCCCAAAAACATGTGGTGTATTTATCGAACAGGTGCACCAGGCTGGAGCTGCTGTTTGTGTGTCATTTCAAACTGGGAGTAGAAACAGCAAAGATAAGATCTGGAGGAGCCACAAGGAAGGAAATATGACTTTAACATTAATTCTACATAAAGACCTTAGATAAAGAGAAATATCCAGAAAATGTACTGTTACTTAGTCATCTAAAGATAAATAAACTAATTAAATAGACCCATAAACTAATTCTGATAACTTAAGAGAGAAAAATAGAACTAATTATTGAACAACAACATATATAATAGTTTGCATTAAACAACCAGGGAGGTTTTGAGCTTGTTAATTAAACTAAAATATGAACATGAAAATGATTGTGTTATATCTCTAAATGATGCAATGTCACTGTCACTGTTTTTTTCTTTTTTAAATAAAACATTCATTTAATGTATTTGACTGTTTTTACCTCAGTATCCTGGCCTGGAATCTCATCATTTCAGGGGCCACTTGGCCTTTGGCCAGGACAGCAACGCAATCAAATAAAATTATGATTTTAAACAAACAGAAATAATGAATCTAACTTAACAGTTAAGTGTTCAATTTTTTCCTATTTGTTAACGCTAAGTACAGGGACACTGGAAGTCATCCAGATGTTCCTCTATTCTAAATAGCACACAATATATAATGAGTTTGTATTAAAAAAAATAAATAAGAAACTTACTCAGAATAGTCAGTGAATAATAAGAAGGTCATTTGTTGTTTTCTAAGCCATTCTATCAACCTAAGTATTCTACAGCTACTCCTCTCAGCCTGCAACAGAATGAATCTGATTGGCCAAAAGGTGTTACCGTACTACCTACAATATAGAGGCGCAACCCCACAAGGTCAGACTCAGAGCATGCATGCGCTTTTTAATCACAGCGCTGTGTGTTAATTAATAGGCTGTGTTGTGTTTTACTGGCACACAGCACACACACAAACACATATCTGCTGCATGTTTTATGACAGTAAACTGTGGGCCTACATTTTTCTGAATATATTTTAATATGTTCTGTGTTTAAAAAAGATAAATAAATAAAACATTTTTTCTCCCGTTTCCTGTCATTGTATTTCCTATGAACTGAGAAATGGTCTTGATTAGACCTCCCGGGAATCCCGTTTCCCGGTATTAAACCATAGAGACATAGAGGCAACACATCCAGCAGCACAATGAAAATACAGATGCTTTATAGGAAAGAGGAACATATATAATGTAGATGTGTTTGTCACTGTTAACAGAGACTCTAGTCTGCCATGTAAACCATGTAGGCTTCACGATCAAAGAAAAGCTGTTACTGCCACCGTACAAAATTCCGGCTCTGGTAACAACACCGTCTCCCCTCCACCTGCTGCACTCCAAGCTGATGGACCTGCCGCTCTGACCATCCCACCACTGGCTTATGTATATTTTGTGTGTATTATTAATTCATCTGGTTTTCATTTCCCATGAAGTTTGTTTATCTCCTGTGGCATTAATAATCTAAGTACTCATAAAGATTGTATAATTCTAGGAGCAACCTAATCTCTCACATAGCGTGGATAAACGTCGTGGAGTCAAGATCGCCATGTTACCATGTTTTTCCTGAACTCAGACATCCCAATAGTGAATAAGCATACAGTATGAGCTCTCCATGACTCGCAGCAGGCATTAGGAGGGCAGCCCCAGGATCAGTCCAGGAACTGACTGTGTAATGAGCTGCTGCCTCAGTAAATCAGGAGCTAATGCACACATGTCACAACCCCAAATTCAGTGAGCACTGCAGCCAACATTTGACACATTCAGTAGATCTACTAAATCTGAACCAAACTGTATGGGCAGTTGAACATGTTTGGCACGTACAGAGAAAAAAAAAAAGTGTCTGTCAGGAAATAAGGTCTAAAATATAGTAAAACTTTAAAAGAACAATGTGTAGGATTTTGTGCAATCTGGCAGTGGGTTTGCAGATTGGTAACACCTCATCTCACCCTGCCCCTGCCAAGTATGTAGAAGAACCTCCAGTGCCGACGAAAATCCACAAAAATGCAAAAGGCCTGATCTAGAGTCAGTGTTTGGTTTGTCCATTTTGGGGTACTTTAGAAACATGCCAGTACAACATGGTGATCTCCAGTGAAGAGGACCCACACCTTCTATACATATAAAGGGCTCATTCTAAGACAATGAAAACACAGCAATTCTTATTTTCAGGTGATTGTATACTAATGAAAACATACTTGAATATTATATACCATTTATGTCATATTTTGCTAATATATCCATCTAAATCTTACACACTGGGTCTTTGATGTGACATCTGTCTTGTACTCAAAAAACAATACCAAAAGATACATTTAAAAAATCAGAACTGCAAGTAGCAGTTACTAACATTCGAAGTTGGAGTGCAAATTAGGAATAAGACGAGTGAGCACCAGTAACAAGTACAAAGCAGAAAGTCAGAGAAAGTGTTATTTTCTGATTTCCACACCTCCACACAACAACAGATTTTGTGTTAATACAGTGAAGCAATCCTCAGTTTGCTCTGCCTGTGTGTGTGTCTATGTGTGTTTAACTCTTTCTGCGGCTCTCACACACAGAGAGCAGAGAGAGGAGACAGAGAATGTGATGTAACCGTTGGTCACTACTTTTTAAAATAAGAGTTCTGACTTCAAAACGCTGCACTGGCTGAAAAAATACGACAGTGATGATTTAGAGGGTTGATTATGTTTATGAGTCAATACGAGTCAATATGCCTTTTACTCATTCTCCAAATCTATACAAGAGTGGTTACTGGACAATCGAACATGCATCAATCTGCTTTTGTTTGTGCTTATGGGCTTATGTGCTTTTGCATGTTATCTTTTAATCTTTTATCATATGCCATCAACCTGCCAGGGACTGCAGATGAAAATTTACTTTTAATCACCTTCACCAACTTCCTTCCTCACTCTTACGTACGCAACACATAAAGTGTTTTCCTGCAGGTTGTTGGAAGTAGCAACCAGCTAGCACTGACTAGCAAATAACACAGTTACCTTGAATTAATGACATATATCAACAAAATACATTTTCATGTTATAAATTATAGCATTAGCATTCTCCAAATCTATAAAAAATTGGTTACTGTGCTTATATACAGTATGCTTTCTTTAATGTTTTTTGATATATGATTATGTCAATGTTTTACTATTTACACTTATGTGCACAAGTATGCATTCTTTAATGTTTTTCACATGCCTCTAATCTGCCTTTCTCTGTGCTTATGTGCTTTTATATGTATTAATTAATGTTTTTTTACATGCCGTCAGTCTGTTTTGTCTGTTTATGTGCTTTTGTACGTTGTCAGTTGATGTTTGTTAAATGCCATCAACCTGCCAGGGACTGCAGATAAAAATAAGCCTCTGCAGCTAAAACTGGCACACTTATTTATTGGACTTAATTGCTCATTTTAATTAATATGCATTGTCCTTTTTAAATGAAATAAACATAAACAAATATGTCTGGTGTTTTGTTGCCAGACAGAGGCAGTCATACAGTAAATGTGCTGTAACTCTAAATGACACCATTAACTCTGAACATGCAACATGATACTGTACACGTCCATTTACCAAAAAGACCTGCCTTCCCTGTAGCTCCTGAACTGTAAATAATACCCACTCACCAGCTGAAATAAACTGCATGTACACACAACAACTTGCGCGCACACTCACACACACATGCTTGGAAGCAGGTTACCTGGGAGGACCTGGAACAGGGGTCCCTCTTCCACGGACGGCTGACTTGCCCCTCACCGATGGCACCTTGGCATCCTCGGAGCCGCCGTTCAGGTATGTGAGCTCCTGCAGCTGGGCCTGTCTGATCTCATCATTGTAATCCTGCACACAGAGAGGCAGCATGTTCAAACACACACTCACACACACACACACAGACGCAGACAGCAATAGACTCGCTTTCAATTACACTGTATTAAATTTCGTCCTTTATCTCCAGGGCTACAGCCCCGGGAATATCTAATTAATGTACTTTACAGTACTGCCGTGACCGCTGTTCCTGAGGCAGCAAAACATTTCAGATCTCACGCTGATAAATCCTTGGGACCCCATTTGCCTTTATCTTCTCACACAGTTGTTTTTTGCTGCTAAATTAAAACACATAATTAAGATGGAAATAGGTCTTTAATCATAAAACAATTGATATGATTGTCATGTGTCCCCTCTATCAATAAATATGTTTCATGGCAGCAGTGGGAAGACGTAGAAGGGAAGGGATGGGAGGAGGTGGGGGAGGGGTCTGCTGATAATTAATGATGAGATGTAAATCATCATAGCTCTGAGCATCACAGAGATCATCCATAATGAATGGGGGAAGAGTAAATAAGCTCCGTGCTGCATGCTGCTGCCAAGGAGGGTTTGGCCCGTGCTGAGATTCCCTCCTGCGCTCTTTTATTCCTGTTTTACCCACTGACTTCCCACCCAGGATCACACACACTGAATCAGACACTTCCCTCGCACGCACGCACGCACACACACACACACGCGCGCTCCTGCAAAACCTGACAGAATTACAGTGCAAGTAACAGACAAAGAGTGTGAGTGAAGGAGTCTCCGCTGTTACTCACCGGCTTCGCTGTGGACAGGCCGAAAATGAGTTGGCCGGGGCCAAAGAGCAGCTGAGGAGAGATTCAGGAGGAGAGCCAGAGAACGTGTGTGTGTGTGAGCGTGTGGAGAGAAGTGAACTTACTGGTATGAGAAACTTCTTGATCTCCTCCAGAGCGTGACCCATCCTGGCGTAGGCCTCAGCTGGCGGGGCGAACACTTCGATGAGGACGTGCAGGTCTTCGTTCAGGTGGTGGTATTTGGCCTCGCCGCTCTGCCGTAGCTCTTCTTCCTACAAAAATCACCAAACAGTTATCATACACTCTGAGAAATAGGGCTCTTCCTGAAGGGCTAATTGTAACATAGATTGTATATTATACAACAGATTTTTTGTGCTTCATCTTGAGAACACATTGTGGTTCTTCTTAGAAACCCTGGAAGATTATAGGCGACACCCTTGGAAAATTTGAATGAAAATTTTTAATCTTCCTGGGTGGGTTCTTTATGAAATCCTTGGAATATAGAAGGCTTCTTTGTTGAACACTAGCTGATTTCTACATTAAATTCTTGGAATATATAAAGGTTCTCCATATAACTCCCTGGTTAGGTTGTACATGGCACCCTAGCAATATAAAAGGGTTCTCAGTAGAAGACCCTGGATGGGTTCTAGATGCAAACCTTAGAATATAACGGGATTCTCATTGGAACCCCTTGGTTGGCTTCTAAATGAAAATCTTAGAATATAAAATTGTTCTCTGTAGATCTCCCTGGGATGGTTATAGATAAAATTCTTGGAACATCAAAGTGTTCTTGGTAGAATCTCCCGGGTGGGTTCTACAAGACACCTCTGGAATATAAATTGGTTCTCTGTAGCCCAGTGCGTAGATTCCACATGAAACCCTAGGAATATAAAAGTGTGCTCCTTAGACTACCCAGGGTGGGATCTAGATGTATCCCTTGGAATATTAAAGGGTTCTTAGTAGAACCCCCTGGATGGGTTCTGCAAGAGACTTTTGGAATGTAATAGGATTCTCCTTAGAATAATCTGGCTGGGTTGTGTATGAAACTCTTGGAATATAAAAGGGTTCTTGGTAGAACTCTGAGGGTGACTTCTATGAATAAACTTGGAAAATAAAAGGGTTCTTCTTCCTAGAACTCCCTGAGTGAGTTCTACATGAAATCCTTTAAGTATAAAAGGGTTCTTGGTAGAATACCCTGGGTGGGCTTACATCAAACCATGGAATATAAAGAAGTTTTCCCACGGAGGGTTCTGGGTGGAAGGATTCTCTGTTTGGGTGGAAATGTTCACAGATGGTTCTAGATATAACCCCTTTTGTTGGGTTCCAAGTAGACCCTTTCTAAAAGTTTCTCCCAGGAACCAAAAATGACTCTCCAATAGTAAGTGCTTTTATTTCTACAAGTGTATATCCTCAGTGTAGAGAATGAGTGTGTGTTAGCTGTCACAGTCAGGAGCATTTATCCCATTTCTTTGTATTTCGAAGGATTTACTGCAGAGAGTTTTTCCTTATATGCATCTCATAATGATGTTTGATGCTTCCATGCTGCAGAGTTCCGAAAAAACAGGCAGAAAATATTTATGTGGATCCTTGTAAACTTGTGTTTCTGCGAACAGGCAATCCTTACAATCCTTTCAACTGCGGCTGTCACATTTTACCGATTGCTTTTGTCCCTCACACAGCTGCCTGTCCGCATAACAAATGTACAGATAAAATACGTGCTTTTATACACTTCATCATAATATCTGCTCTGTTTGTTGCAATTTATCTCATCTATGTGAATAAATTCAGCAACTCTGGGTGGCAAGTATAATACTTGATACGACTCAATAGTGATTTTATAACAATGTAGTGCATTATGTCTAAGAATTAAAAAAATAATAATTAAAGGGATATTTCAGATTATTTGAAATGGAGGTTGTATGATGAATTAGTCCATAGTAAGTGTATTAACTACTGTTAACACTATATTTAGAATATTTTTAGCACTTTTCTTTGCAGGCAGACAGCCTTACTGGCAGGAAACTGCAGCCAAATCTTGTTGTCCCCAAACTACCAAACTCCATAGACAAATCAGTAATTTTACCTTGCAGAACACGGGAGTTGTTGGTCTACCACTGCCACTTTATTTTAGTTACTTTGTTTTATCATGTGACCTCGGTCTTTTAAAAGGATAGTTTGGATTCACCAAAGTCACACAATAACACAAACAAGCCAACAGATCAAGGCAGTGGTAGACCAGCAACTCCTGCATTATGTCAGGTAAAATTCTTTATTTTGCCAGTGGAGTTTGGTTAGTTTGGAGAAAATGATATTTGGCTCATACAACAGAGGTTTCCCATCAGAGAAGGCTGCCTGGCAGCATGGTAAAGCTGTGAAAATATTCAAAATATAGCATACATTTAAACTGACTTTTTTCGGTGGGCCTAAAACACATTTTTCTGACAACCCTCTCCGTGGCAGTTCATTGCTTCTCTGGAGGCGTGCCGACCAGCATCTACAACACTGACTTTGATAAGTACCTCATACAGTCCCACTTCAAATAATCTGAACTATCCCTTTGATGTGGACAAAGAGTATTTTTCTGGGAGAAAATTACTGGAGTGTCAAGAGTAGTTATTTATCTACAGAAGAACAAGATTTGAAAGTATCACCTCTTCATCAACAGAATATCTAAAGATAAAGACATCAAAGCGCTGGGCACATTTTACTTGACTGTCAGGTGAAGTGCCAGAAAAAAAAAAGGACACAGCAGCAGAGAGACAAATTAAAAGCAAGGATCTAAAGGATTATTATCTTAAAAAGAGCAAACAGTTTAAGATTGTTTTGTGTTTGCTTTTTGGAGGAAAAATAATTCTCCAAAATAATTTTTTAGGCCCTCTAGCAGTGTTGCTCCAGGGCAATGTCTGTCTGTCTGTCAGTCGATCCGGTTTTGGTCGATACTGAAATATCTCAGCAAGTATCAGATGAATTGCCACAGTGCAGATATCCATTATGCTCGGAAGGATTAATCCCTCTGATTTTGGCGAGCTTGGTGATCCTATGACTTTTTATGTAGCACCATCATTGGGCAAAACTCTTTGCTTCATCAAGCTCACATTTTTGTTCCCTTTACAGGGTTTAACACAAAACATTAGTCTGTGGCCACCAACATATTCCATGGAGGTGGCCCCAGGTTCTCTTGACATGCCAGATGGTTTGTTACACAGAACCATCTGGGAATTTGTCCTTAGAAACTGTTTGGAAAAGGGCATACCCTCATACCCTCCTGACATTTTATTGGGTGTATGGTATTTTGACAGTATTTAGGTAAAGCTTGTGAAAGTGTTCAACTAAATTGTACTCCACTATACTTCTACAGTGTGCTTCTACTCCCACGATGTAGGCGGAGCTGATCGTCATATCCACACTATTCCCATAGCTGGTAAACAACACACACACACACACACACACACACACACACACACACACACACACACACACACACACACAGGAGCTCCACTTCAGTCTTGAGAAGCTGCAGCCTTTATTCACTGACAAACTCAAACCTAAAGTGGAAATGTACAGTGCGGTCACTGTACTTATTCCGCCAGGATGACAACCTGACACTGCTCAACTCTCTCTTTGCTCAGTGCGCATTCACCATAACTCTGTCACCATAGACAGTAATTAGTCTGCACCTCTCCCTCTAACGCTCACCAAACTTACTCATGACGAAACGCCACTCTGACAAGTCAGGAGTCTGCAGTGTTTGCTAGTTTACCTTTAACATCTGGACTAAATCCAAAATAATCCAAAACAAGGGAAGAAGCATTTTTCTATTTTTTTAGTAATTTAGTCCTGTAACTTTATCCCCAAAGTATCATGTTTCTTCTTCTAATGAAAACTATGTTTGTCTGCTCAGCTGCGCTGCTGCACAGAGACTGACCCTAGTGGCGTAAGCTGCACACTACAATACAGCATCTCCTTATCAGTTAAAAAGAAAGAGGGGTGTCTGTATTTATTACAGTATTGAAAATCAGACCATCAGGATTTCTTAATACCCCAGCAAACCCATCTGCTAATGTGGCTAAAATCCTATTTGTTTTGAACAAAACATATTCTAATTTCTGCCGCAAGTAAATATGAACAGTTTTCAGAACTGATCCATGGTGTCCATATTTCCAAATATTGTCTTAATACATTGATTCATCCATCAGTATGATGGAGTTTGACAAGTGATGTCGATTGCAAGATGTTGATCAGCCTGTCAAGTCAAACATGTCACGGCTGACAAATGCTGCACCAGACTTACAGTTCATATGACATCTTTATTTACATGAACTGTGCTCAACAACATAAACTCAGCACGATTAGTTTTTCAGTGGCTGATTTGAACAAATGGCCACCTTCAACAATAAGTCTGCCATCTTTGTTGGCGTTCAAACATCAGCCACCTGTTTCCTGTACAGAGCATGTCAACATTCAGGAAAATTACAGATTTTAGTTTTAAAAAGGTGTGTATGAATGCCTAAAAGAGGATGGATTTGTTGTTTAGTTGCTCAAACCCCTGAAAGTAGAGCAGATGCAGCTCCCTCCTCTCCACCTCTGCCTGCACAAGTACAGTTCATTTAGACTGCAAGAGAAAAGCATACCATGTAAACAGTGAGGGGCTGCGCAGGCCATTCAGTGCCGACAGAAGCAGGCCAGAATAATGTTATTGATGGCGAGAAATAGGACAGCAAAAACCCCAAATGTCTCCACCACATTACACAAAGGAAACAACAGGTTTGGCGTCCCAGTTTCTTCTTTTCAACAAAAAAGAAAAAAAAAAAGTCTTCTCCGGGGCCTTTCCAATGGCGGCAACTTCCTCTTCCCCTTCTCCCTCTCCAGCACCAAGCACGCCAGTGTCTCTGATGTCACCTAATTATAAATAACCTTCTTTTAAGAGTGCCTGTGGTATGTTAATGATATGTTAATTTCCCCCATAAATCTGTGCTTTACGAGCAGAGGGCTCCTTTGCACATAGCACCAGCGCTGACGGAGCTGCTGGTGTCGAGCGGGGAGTGTAAGCAGGGTGTTAGAAAGAGACGATCTGTCTTTCCTCTTCCCTTTAATGTGTTCTCTGGTATATTTGCATGAAAAAAAGATATGAAAAACAATCATTATCATCATCAGCCAGAAAACAGATGATCCGGTTTACATGTGTCATCTGAGGACTTTCTTTAAAAACTGTCCATTTTTCCATTTCCATGTTCTATTTAACATATGAAAGTGTCAATGTTCTATCTAGGGGAGATCTCATTTGGTATGAAACCAATCTCTATGTGTGACCACAGCATTTGCATATGATATTGTAGATATAATAGCAGCTTTCATACATGGGGGCCCCTCTCGCAGCGCTGATAAGAAGCATCCGTGATCCAGCAAAAGAGTCCAGCTAAGCAGCCCACGGTGGGAGATTACAGCTGTCTGTTTTTCATATCTATTGGCAGCATCTCCCTCCTGTTTACATTTTTTTTCCCTCTCTAAATCTACTTATGAAAAGCCCTTCATCCTGGAAACAGAAGGCCACGACGCTCTGAACGCAGGAGCTCCTGCAGACGGAGCTTAGAGGTAAAGAATAATGTCAAGCTTCGAGCGTTCATGCACAAATGAAATTACGGACAGAAGCTGGAAAATGGGAGTAAATTCTGACACATCACGTTGCGTGCAACACAGATGTCTCCTAGTTCTATACAGTGTTTGTTTACACTTTTGACATTCAAAGATCACGTCCTATTTAATAAGGCAATGTAAACATATACTTGCCATATAATGCCAGCTTGCAGCAGTCTTAAAGCAGTGAGAGTCCTTGCCTGTACCAAGAGAGACCATACTGTATCTGCCCTTTATTGGCCTCCATTCACTGGTTCCCAGTAATATAAAGAAAGATTCTTTCATTTGTTTTTAAAGCACTGCATGGACAAGCAACAGTTTGTATTTCAGTTTTCCTCAGCTAGATCTATTGACCAATCACTTAAAGTCAAAGGTGATAAGTGATACCTATGCTGTTCATGATTAGTTCTTCTCTATACACTGACATCTATAAACCGATGTCTATATCGTAAACACAAGTCTGATAACATATATATAATCAACATATGATTTTTTTTATGGTCATCAAATTCCACGAAAAGAACAAAACCAAGAATGAATTGATCCTGTAAATCCAAAGCCTGATACATTTTATTCCTCTGAACCATAAAGCTCCATTGTCCTCCAAAACCTATTACAAATACATCAATGAGCCACTATTCTGCTGCTGTAAATAATCTTCATCATGTGTATTAAAAATAATCCCAAGCAAATGCACTACTTCTTCTGAAAACCACAGTGCTCAGTAGGACTGTGATGATAACAGCATACTGCAGTGTGATGCCTGTGGTGGGGGTGGGGTTTACCCTCATCACCGCAAATTTTATTTTGAAGGGTTAATCTCATGTTGAGATCAGTGCATCTATCTATTAATACACCTAAAGATCAGCGTTGTCACACACAAATCAGGAACACAGACTCTGATTGGTCGACAGACTCGACCCAAGGCATCGTGGTATTGCCAGTGGGAAGCTAAGAACATGCTAACAACAATAATAACTGAATTCAAGATGGAAATATGCATAAAAAAACTACAGGAGACATTTGGTGCTGGATTTATCATAATGGATTTATTATTCTGCATCTTCAAAAAACATGCTGCAGTCCGGTGCTGGATTGCAAAGCCTCTGAAAGGGATATGACTGCACCAAGCCAATGTTGTAAAGTTACAACCTTAGCGTTAGTATTAGCTTTACTCCTACTCAGCATACTTCAGGGCTAACCCTGTGAATTTTTCAGCAGTTGGAAAACAACAGATGAGACTTTTCTTGGTGTTGAGAAGTGACACTGTTACCAGTACTGTACATTTACTGCCAGGCTGACAACTTAGTGTTATGTTTCTGCTCTGCTATGAGCAGCATCATCACTTGCTTAGCACTCACTCTACCTGGTTGCAGACTGCACACATTTATGCACTGTCCCATTCCTTAAAAGAGCTATGACAGTATGTTTCATTAAAGTCCAATAGAACATAAGTATTGAGGAAGTCATGGTAAATCGCCATCTCACAGGAATATGTATACCATCACAGCCGTAGCAAAGTCAAATGTAAACTGTATGATGCTAATGTCCAGGCTGCACAATTAATCACAATATCACTGTGACTGCAAGATCCAAATTGCAACAACAGAGCCAAATTACAATTTTTTGAAACAGGAAAATGTGTGAGAGAACAGAATTATAACAAACTACTGTAATGCTGCATAGATGACCTGGCCTTGTTTGTTTGGTACAGACTCCAATAATAACCCATCATCACAATTTTAATTGCTTTTTTTGTCAGTAAAAATGAAAAAATGTAATGCAAAAATTATCATTCTCACTGACAGTATTGCAGATTGTGAACGCAATCACAATTTCAATCATAAAATAATAATGATGTTGTAGAGCCTTTCTCTCCATCCACATGTGGACTTGATTCCACACCAAGTTGAAATCCAAAGATGATTATGTACATAATGTTTTCATAATGTTCAAAATTTTTCAGTCCATTGATGTTTTTATAGCCTTTCAGTTGTGTTTTGACTTTATAGTAAAAGCATTTTGGTCAACATTAGCGCTTTTAAATGTGTCATAAATAAATTTACTCGTCTACCATTTCCTATAAAAATCTCATTTGGTAAAAACTTTTATCTGTCATTAACGGGAAAATCTTTTGTACAATCCACCCATTCACACGTATTTTCTAATTTTTTTGTTTTGACTCCATCTTTGGTGGTACATGCTAATAGCTCAGGGGCTTTTGGTTCACTGACATTAAGCCTGATTGCATGGATTCTCTGTTCAGTATGGTGAGTGGCATTGGATTGAATTATTTTTTTCTTTGTTGTTCAGGAAGTGCTGCTGGTCACACTGCACAGTTATTCCATTTATTCCAAATAAACCACACATGCATCATTTCCTGCGCATCACGAGATGTTTTCAAAAAGGACACACAAGATAGCACACGCCCTGTTGTACTGTACAAGAACGGAAGACAAGAGTAAAATCCCAAGAAATAAGAAGAGGCACTCAAAAGGTGAAGGGAAAGAGCAATGAAAAAGACATTGGAAATGATAATAGAATGTAACAATGAGGCAAAACACAATAGCAACAACAACTCTACAATCTGCATTTATTCATTCAATATGACAATGTCAAAAGATTGACTTAGTAAGCCTGTAAGCTGGTGAGTACAATTAAAAGTGTAATTTGTTGCAAAACATTGTCAGCTTGAACTTTATCTCCCATAATTCATACGCTTGTTAATGTGATTTAAATTGTATCATCCCTAGATCTTCTACTGATAACAGACTCACAATTTATTTTCAAGCAAGCACTCATGGCTAGGTTAATTTCTGGGTGTAGGACAGTTCTCACTCATACAGATCAGTCCTTTGCAGACAATGGAGGCATTTCTCTGCAGCAATTAAAGCCGACACAGGACTTACCAAAAGTGAAACAAAGACAATGTGATTGTTTTGTCTATCAGGAAAATTAAAGAGGGAGTACAAGTCCCAGGGAGGAAAATGGATGAGTTAATCACGGCGCTAAAGAGAAGGGGGCGCGGAACACGGATGCCTTTACATCATCCTGCTCTGACAGCGGCAGGACAACCACGGTGCCATAACCAGGCGGGGAGACTCCGACTCCGACAGCTTGGTGCCTTTCAACCTCTCTCCGCTCACATTCTTGTCAACACAAGATCAAGGTCCCGCAGCAGTGACTATCTGAGCAATTATCCCGGCTCTTCGCAGTGTCTCCGCCATATGCAAGAGCTTAAAAAGGAATGTACTGAACATTGTACAGTTTCATCCTCCAACACATCTATTACACTGTATTTTCTGAGTAGCAAGACTACAATTACGTTTCCATCTCCTGTCTTTCACGGGATGAAACCAGTATATTATCTTCCTGTCAGTCAGATGTCTGGTACAGCATGTATTTTCTAAAAATATTCTAATATATATACATATATATATATGTGTGTGTGTATGTATGTATGTATAGAAACATGTTCTTCTGTAATAGCGAGACTGCTTTATTTTCACTTGACTTGAAGACGCCTTGAAAGCAGACCCCTCTTTTTGCTCTGCGGTGGTGCAGTTCTCTGACCTACACAATCGCAAGTGCAGAAAATGACACATGATGCGCAGCTGAAAACTGTGGAAGCCCATTACCACCTGTGAAAGAAAAATACATCCCCATGGTAAACCATAAGTATAAGATAATAAATCAAAATTATGAGATAAAGAGTCAAAATTACTATAGTAATGACGTTTTCTCTCATTCTTTATCTTATAATTAGGACTTTTTATCTCATGAGTTTGAAATTTTGCCTCATACTTATTACTTACCAAGCGGATATTTTCTTCTTTAACTGGCATAGAAACAGAAAGTCAGCAACCATCTGAAGATAAAGTATTAGTTTTGTAGCGAGGGTATATCCGTCTTCATGTCCTTAAAAAACAGCAGCGCTGCGTGGCGTGGCGTTGCGTTGACAGAAAGCTCAGTCATTAATCCCGCGGTGTGTTTGCACCACAGATGTCTTATAATGAACTAGATACAGGACACAAAGATGGCGCCCATTCAGTCCAATGAGAATTGCTCGCTTGGCACTTAAGCTGAGAAAAAGTTTACAAGCTTTCAGGTTTACTTCCTGAATATGTGGCCCACTGAATATGTGCAGTAGTGTTTCCTCCCTTGTCCCTGTGCTCAAGTTCATGCTCGGCCCATAGAATTTAATAAAAATAATAATAATAATAAACTTTATCCATGAAGCCCTTCTCAAAACAAAGCTACAAAGCGCTTTACACGGTAGACCTCAGACTGAAACAATTAAAATAAACTAAAATTAAGCAAATAAAGATGAATAGTAATATTAAAACCTGCAGTTAAAAAATGGTTGTTTTAAAATGGTGCATTTTCAGAGGTGATGTAAACTGATTTAGCAAGCCTCAGATCCTCAGGCGGGACGTTCCATAACTGAGGAGTCTTGACAGCAAAAGCCCAGTCGTCTTTAGTCAGCCAGTAGAGCCCTGCTCGAGGACATGTCCCGGATCATATGGGAGGAGCAATTCAACTTTACATTGTGATGACATCACAGCTTTTTAAATTGCATTTCCTGGCTCAACTAAATTTTTACAGATATAAAAACTCCATGAATCAAAAATTCATCATTGTTTTTGCCACTGGAAAAACTGGAGTCAAGGCCAAGTAGCAATGCCCTTTCTAGGTTTATGTATCTATTGTTTGTGCAGACAGGTAAGGCTGCCGAGGTCAGAACATGTGTTTGTTACCTGACTGTTACAGTCTGTAACTGTTATTATAGTCTATGTGTCAGTTGTCTTCTTTGCCTCACACTGATGCAAAAATCTTACCTGCACTCCAGTGACTGAAAACATTCTCTGGATTTTTTCAGACACAGGTGGAAAAGGCTGGAAATGGTACACGATACACACGGCTGTAGAGTTTGGGTGCACACCTTAAGAGTGACCTCTGCTTAAGTGAAAAATATCACAATATCACTTTTTGCTTAGCAACTTGAGGGCAGCAGAGAAACTGGAGAGAAAAATGAGGAAAAAAGGGCACAGAGGCAAAAAGAAAATAATGATATTGAGAAAAACCATGAATTTTCCATAAATATATTAATCTAGAAAAAGAAGCACTAAATTCCAATAAAACCAGTGTCTTCTATTTGGCCAGTCTAATAATCTAGTTGCTTCAGGTTTTTGCCGGCTTTTTTGGGATTCTTGCGAGCAAAAATGCCTGATTTACAGCAGCTTTTTAAATAAAACATTGTGATACATATTGCCGTGTTTTTAGGCATTTTTTTTGCTATTAAATTATTGTTGTCAAAGGCAACTCAAACATAAAATAAAAGCACTGTTCCTCGTGCTTTATCAAAATAATGATGCATCACTGAGTCAGTTCATTGAGACGTACATGTGTTACGTTCACGTTGGGGGTTGCTATGATTGGTGGAACTTACAGCAAAGTATGACAATTGGTTAAATTTGCTTAAAGTTGCAGTGATTGAGAGCCTGCAGCAGCTGAAGGTTATCCCTTCAACCTGTGGCCTTCTTTCCTGTTTGCTCTTCAGCTATCCTGTCACAGTGAAAGAAAAGAGCCAAAAACCTTAACCTTAAAAGAAAAAAAAAAGTTGTGGTGATTGGACAAAATTGCAAAAATTCTCAGGGATTGGCTTTCTCTCTTGACCGATCGATTAATTAATCCCTTGAAACACAAAAAAATATATATAATTTTTTAAGTCTCTCCTGTAATGATTATTTTCACTCTCAATTAATATGTAGATCATTTTTGTAAATAGTTGATTAGTTGTTTGGTCCATAAAATGTCAAAAATGTAAATGCCAAGACGTCGTCCTCACAAACCAGAAAGAAACCAGAAAATATTCACTGTTAAGAAGCTAGAATCTGAAAAAAAATGACTTTTCTCTCTTAAAAAATTGCTCAAACCAATTAACTGATTATCAAAATAGTGGGCAACTGGTTTAATAATAGATTCCTGGACGGACTGATAATAAGCCTACAATTTAATATTGAATTGGAGTCACTTAAATGAGTCACTGAAAAAAAAAATACAATTATTTCCAATCCAGATAATTATTTAAAAGAAGTTAAGTACACATTAGCAATGACTTTTCGTTTGTGTGATGTTTGTTTTCACTTGACCTGAAGAAGACTTGAGAGCAGACCCCTCTTCCTGCTCTGCAGTGGTTCAGCTCCCTGACCTACAGAAGGAATTTCAAGAGCTGAAAGTGACACATGCTGCACAGCTGAAAACAGAAAGTCAGCAACCGGCTGAAGATGAAGTAGTAGTTTTGTAGCGAGGGTGTATCCCTCTTCACCCCCTTAAAAAGGAGGAAGCAGCGCAGCGCGGCGCGTTGTCGACAGAAAGCTGTCAGTCATAAATCCCGCAGTGGGTTCGAGCGGACAGGTAAGGGCCGCCGAGGTCAGCACATCTCCATGACAGATCTTTTTCTCCAGGTACTCGAGGAGGAGTCAACCATCAAAGACTATTGATCACGGTAATCAAAAAGAATGTGCTGTATGATAGCGAGGATCATCGCCGCCAACAAATCAGCCCTGACAAACAGAGGGAGAGGAGAGACGCAGACGAGCCAAGTGAAGTCGATTTATTCTCTGTTAACCAGTCCAGTCGGCAATCAATTCTGCCGCTAAAGAGCCGCTGTTAGAGCAATTTATATCCTCTCTTTATGTACCCACATCATCACGGATGATAGATGCTGTTAAACTGCATTGTGTTTGAAATTTCAAGTTTGAGCCTCTTCATAAGATCCGTCCTTTTTTCACCACTTATACTCCAATCATTACGAAGAGAATTTCTCTTGTCTTGTGACAGACTTTATATGAAAACAAAAGCATACATCTATACCGAGTGTTATCTTGTGCACAGTCTGCGCTGTGATTTGACTGTGTGTGTTTTGTTTATGAGAGAGCAGGCTTTGAGAGATGTCAGGCGTGTTTGGTGATCCCCAAGATCATTCACATTTCCATAAACTTTTGAAATTTGTTTTCAAGATGAAGCTGTTTTTCAAAACTGAATGCAGCCCATGTGACCCGCGAGCTGTCAGTCAAACGTACTCGGTAGTTACTGGGATGATCCGCTCACATCTGACTTAAAGAGAGACAAACATCTAAAGAATTTAAGGTACAGTGAAAGGAAAAAACTCAGCTTTATTCAGAATGATGTGATCATATTTTTAAAGGAGAAATATGTAATATAGTTTCTGTACTAAAGGGCAGAGGTGTCCTAAAGTTTAGAGAAACAAGATTGGGACAAGGGGCTTAAATTAATACTGGGGGTAGATCACAATATCATGATACCAGACCAGATTGTGACAATATCTACTGTGATATTACATGATCAGTTGTTTTATTTTGTTAATGTTTTATGTTATAAAAGGATTGCCAATGACTGCTGCACTGTTGTGTTGTTCTGTTGTTTTACAATGGCATCCATAATTAATTTTATTGAAGAAGTAAAGCAGAAGCACTTAAAGTTTAAGGGAAAACAAATTTTATATAAACAAAAGATTCTGTTCATGTCAGATTTATTATTTAATCACAACAGTGGTTTTTTAATATTATGATAAACATCATATCACAGACTTTTTATCATTTCTTGAGTTTTTGGTATTGTTACATCCCATATTAATACTGAATTTTGTTAAAACTTGCTGAATAAGTGTCTGAGTCCAGAGAAATTGATAATGTTTTAGAAGGAGGACTGTTAAAATCAGCAAAGTGTTAATGGAGTTTGGCAGCAAGGCAAGCAGTCAATGAACTCAGACTCAGAGTGTGTATTTTCAGAGCAGCAGGCGTTTGTTTCTGAGATAACAGGCTTAACTTTACGTTGACAGACAATGAACAGAGCTATAAATAAATTCCTCATGAGCTGGTTTATAATTTGCAAACAATAAATAAAGTGTAAATACATACATCAGCTAATCAGCTCACGGTGTAGGATTCATTGTTGCTGTCATTGGAAAAGTATAATGTTACACTTGTCTTGTGCTTGTGTGGGTTCAGTGTTTATGAAACCTCCAGGCCACCTGCCTGAGCTTCAAGTCTGGGGTGGAGAGAGACAACTTTTTCTAATATTTTATATTTGGACTGCAATACCCATTTGAAATACAGACAAAACAAGACATTTGAAGGCTCAGGGAACTTGTGATGTGCAATATTCACTCTAAGGTGACATTTTATAAACTGAACAATTAATAAGGAGTGACTAATCTGATTAATTTTGAAATAATGACAATCAAGAATGTTTACAACATGTCATGAAGAAATATCTATTTTGCGGGAAACTGGAATAAGAGCAGAGATTTTCTGACAAACTACTTGGATTTAAGTTGGATTTTCATTGCACCACCTATTTTAAATCTCTTAGCTTTAAAAAGAGGCCCAGCCCACCTTCAATTCAAACAAGGTGAAAGAATTCCTGCAGCAGAACAAAATAAAATGATGTGGAAGTAAAAGAGAGAAAGGAGCAGGGAGAAAAGTGAAATAACATAGTGGAGCGTTACCTTTTCTTTGTCTCTCATGGATCCTTTTCCGAGAATTGACATCTTTGTGAGAGTGTCCTCCTGTAGCCTCTTTAACGAGTTCCCGCGTGGCCCGAGGAGTTTGCCGACAAAGTTGAACTGCAATAGAGAGCGAGGGAGAGCACAGATCAATCACAATCTGTGCGTTTGAGATAAAGAGTAAAGACATTTCTTATGTCAATCACACGTGGCTCAAACAGCAACTGAAGCTAATGAAAACTTATCAGCAGTTTTTCCTGTCAGCATCAGGATACAATCAGTCTGTCCAGGTTCACTGTTTCACCTTTTAATGGCTTTTATATTGAAAGAAGATGCTCTGCAATGGACTATCTGTCTGGAAATCTTCACATAAAATTAGCACTAAATTCACAAAGCCAGCAGCAAGGGTGTCACTTTGGTTTCAAGAGTGGGGAGGAAATGATGAAGTCAGATATTCTTTAATAAAAAGAAAAAGGGGATGCTATATCAATAAAAAAAAATTTAGTTAAATTAGTTATCGTATTTTTCATAATGGTGGTGGTATAACAAAAAAAAAAAAATCACCTTTAGTGTTCTTAATAGAGACATGGCACTTATGTATCAGGTTATTCATCATTTTTAATAATACTGTTTTTCATCTTTCCAACAAAAGGTAGTGTCCTTCAGGTTCCAATACAGCGTAGACAATAAAGATAATTCTTAAGACACACAAGCTCCAACATATAGACAATGAAGTGAGTGACATTATCATTTAAAAACATAGAATTAAATGGAATTAAATACACAATAAAGAATGAGTAATATACATATTTAAATAATGTTGAGATCTTGACTTTACTGCCTTAACTCTTGTGTGTTTTTTAGGAGAATATATGTTGTAAAAAAAATACAGAAAATTGCAAATCATATCAGAGCAGTCTAGGTGGATAAATAGTGTTACAGGCGAGAGGGAAAATGTGTAAACTGTGCCTTTAACCCCTGGGTCACCAACCAGCCTTAATTCAGTCGTAATTTTTCAATAAAATTATCACAATACTAAATTATTAAAGGGATTATTAAAGGGCAGTGCTATTTGAACTTGGGGTGTAAATAGCCACTGTGGCTACATGGCAGACATAAACTATTGTCTCACCCCAAACCTCACCAAGTAGGTTTGTTTCCTAAACCTGAATTGCAATTAAAATTGAAAACAATAATTAAAAAATGGTACCACTGACATGTAATTTCACACTACTGTCAGATCTTGACAGGACTTGAAACCTGCTCTCCCACAGGAAAGCCTTGTGCTTAACCAATTCATCCACCGTGCACCAGTGTGACAAAAAAAAAAACTGGTAAATGTGAAAATTTATGTTGAGATATGAAGTATTTTGGGTCATATCATGCGCTGACTTCTGCCAATATACTTTTGTGAAGTCAGAACTTTACTGATATCAATTCGAAACATTTCCTAAATCTGATGAACCACATGCTCCCGAATGTTTAAACATAAATTTTAATGTGAAACATTATCATAATGTGCTGGTTTGGGCCAACATTGGATTTGACCACCTCTGGCATGTTGCCATCTATCAAAGGCTTCCTGGCTTTGATTACTTCACAAGGTCACCGCTTTTTAGCCATATAAATCCAAATGTTATGCATTACCATGAGCTATGCCACTGCACAGACACACATCTAAGTCATACAGCCTTTACTCAGGCTAAACACATTTGCACACATTTAAACACAGATGCTTTACTCCCCCTCTCTATGCTTTCCTGTAACAGTGTTACCTATGTGATGTCACTTGATTTATTTTCATAATTTTTCATCTTTGTAAAGTTATGTTGGTGTGATCTTTTAAGCTGATGATATATTTAAAAAATCAATATAATCTAACCAGCAGAATTCAACCAACTAATTAGCCTCAAAGTGCAGTCCAGAAGTCCCTCATAATGGCAGATGCTATTTGCACCTGGGTCAGAACAGTCAATGTGGCTATTTGCTCCCACGTGTATATAGCCTAGCATGGCAGAGACAAGTACCCAGGTATCAGTAGCCAAAAATGCAATTTGAGGCTGGGGTGTAAATAGCCACAGAATCAGAAAATCATTTATCATTTATACACCAGTTAATGTGAAAATTTATGTTGAGATATACTGTATTTTAGGTCATATCATGCACTGACTTCTGAACTGCATGTTCCCAAATGTCTGAACATACATTTCAATGTGCAACATTATCATAATGTGCTGGTTTGGGCCAACATTAGATTTGACCACCTCTGGCATGTTGCCATCTATCAAAGGCTTCCTGGCTTTGATTACTTCACAAGGTCACCATTTTTTAGCCATAAAAACCCAAATGTTATGCATTACCATCAGCTTTGCCACTGTGCAGACACTCATCTAAGTCATACAACCTTTACACAGGCTAAACACATTTCCACCAGCAGCTGGAGATGGTCAGGGAGACAAAAGGAGAGCGATGCTTTACTCCCCCTCTCCATGTTTTCCTTTAACAGTGAGTTATACAGCTGTCTCCCTCAACTATCTAGGTCATCAATTAGCCAGCAGGAGGTAAAAAAAAAACAGCCAGTTTGGTTATACACCTCACCTATATCTCTTCTTCCTTTTGTTCACAACACAAGTGCTTATTAGGAGGCTCCTGCCAATTCCTGGGTGAGGGATTTGAGAGGCGAGCTTTAGTGATTCGCTCTAATGCATTAACCGACTGTTGGGTTTTTATCCTGGCCAGGCTGAGCTCCAGCACTTCTCAGCTGCTATACTGTATGTTCCTTCAACTTTTATAATTACCACAAGACCTGTGGCTCGATGTGATCATACAGGAGCACACTCAGCCCTCGCCTCAACTTAAATACCATGCCCCACTGTGCTAATTCCAACCCTGCGCTTGCAAATGGGAATAAGTGGCAACCTGCAAAGTTCTGACCTTGGATTAATAAATATGTAAGTATACCTTCACATTACAGTGTGAGAACTTTGATGCTCCATTTGTACACTCCATGAATCACCTGAAACATAATTGCATACGAGTACCATTTTTACACGAAAATTACTGTGTATATAAGTTTTTTGTTGTTGCTTGCTTCCCCCAGCCCACAGTGGCATTTTTTCCTTTGTTATTTTTTTCAGATGTGCACTGGAAAGCTGAGGATCAAATTGTGTGTGCAGGTGAGCCTGGAGGAAGACATTTTTAAAAGTATCTGTGAGTTAAGTAGGGCTGGGGGATATATTGATGATATCTGTTATGTCTGAATATGAATTAATCATGACTATGTTGTCATGTTCGAGTTTTCAGTGTTTCCACTGGTCGCTTTATCTATTTATTTATAAGAGAAACCATCCTGCCAGGCTTCACGTTATCCAGTTGTGTCTGCAGTAAAAGTGGTGTTTCTCAGTAGAAATGAAAATTGTAATGCAAAAATTATCATTCCATATTGCAATTTCAATCAAAATAATCGCAATTTGACTTTCTAACCATATCGTGCAGCCCTAGTTGGAACCGATAAATACCTGTGACTGAATGCCAACTGTACCCTTTTCGATTGAAGACAAAAGCCAGATGTTAGTAAGTGTCCTCTGTAAATGAGGCTTAATTAACTCCTAATATATTGAGCAGGACACATATTGTTGGGTCAGGAATGTGAGTTTTAAAGTTATCTGAGCAAACAAGATGGATCCCGCCTGTAATGTATTCAGGTTTACAAAAAGATCATCGAAGGAGACAGCGCTACTGGGGCGTCACAGGGTTTCTGGAAATATTTTAAAATGTGCTGAGTTTAACCGACGTCCCGCGCATCCATCATTTCCACCTGGATGGAGCCTTGATCACTGAGCTGTGCCGTCTTCTTGAACAATGATTTGCACAGCCGGATCACACGGCTGACTTCCCTCTGTGTTGCTACAGCTTTCATGCACACGTTCCACCTTCCTGACAGGTCGTGCATCGGACACGGTGTCCGGGATGTTTGTAGGGATATCTCAGTGCACAGTCTAGCAACAATGTGCTGCACGCCGATGGATGAAAACGTTTGAACAGGGAGGAAAAGCTGTTTTTCTGATCGGGAACAAACGCGCTCCTGTGTTGCTTTCAGAGTGGCAGCGTAGGTGCCATTTACAGAATTACACAATTTACAGGAATAGAAAAAAAAACAGACTGAGACAGAAATTGATGCAAAGACGAGTTTACTCTGGAGCCTGTTTGAGTTTCAGTGAAAGCAGGGACACAACTAGACACTGGATTGTTGGTGAGCAGAAGGGAGAACAAATGCAGTTTCATTTGGAAGATACAGTGTAGACTAGTGTGCAGTTTAAAATAGAAAGACCCCAAAAAATCTGTTGAATGAGAAAATGGTCTGACTGAAAAACCAGCACACTAACCAACTGATCTACCAGAACACCTGAGGAAACTCCTCCTCTGACAGCCTCTGACAACTTCAGTTTAATTATGACTTTATTAACTTCAGAATTTGTGTGACTGTCGGATTTGGTAAACAATGTGTGTTCATGCAATTAATATCCTGTGGGCAAGTTTCTAATTGAATCTGTCATTCTCAACAAAAAATTAATTAAAAACACACAAAATGTGAAAAATGTAATGTTCATTAATTCTTTTCTATCAATTCATTTTCTTAAACTGTCTCTTTTAGATCTATTATATCAACCCACTTGTACAAAATAATAAAAAATAAATTCTTAGTGCACACATTGAACAGGTTTGAGGTGACCCCGTGGCTCAGAGGTTAAGAATACCACATTCCTAGTGTGAGTCTGGCCGGTGACCTTTGCTACTGTCCCCCTCATTTAACTGTTGTCTCTCTGTCTCACTGTCTGTAATAGCGGCTTAAAATACCCAAAAAAATAATTTTCCAAAAAGAACTGGTCAGGCTTGAAGAGAAGTATGGGCATTGCCCAAAAGATATTACACCTCTCATTCCTGCCCAAAGTAAATCAAAAGTTTTTCTTGAACCATTTGGAATACATGCATGGATTTGGTCTCTTTCAAAAGGTCACGCTGAAGAATTTTTCCTCAACAGTCAGAATTACAAGAAGTGCTACGGGCCTTGAGTAGCAAAAGTTTAAACACACTGAAGTTGATTTTTATTTCAGTCTGAATAATATTTTTGCAAACAGCTGCCCCCAGATGACCTATAACTGTGACTTATTAGCTAGAAAACACAATAGGACCACAGCGTTAAGCATTTAACCTTACTTAGTCCAAAGGTCAACTTTGCCAATAATATCACAGAAAATGAATATTTATGTCTTTCCAAGGGTTTGTCTAAGCATTTTCCACAAAAAAATTGGAGGCTGCCAAAAAGCCCTGCTTCATTATTGTGCTTTTCCCTCTTCTCGAAACTTTGTGCAGTTTGTATAAAAAGCAACTCAGCAAACTATTTAAAATGACATAATTTCCATGTTCTGGCTTTATATTACACACTAAAACCACATATGTCTGTTTTGGGGTTTCATTGGACATGATAATATGGTAAAAGGTAACATAACACAAAAATCTGGGAAATAATCTGGGAAACATAATTCTTAAATGGATTGTGCTTTTTCAAGTTAGATTAGTGCTATGTTTCTGTACACAAGTTGTGAGGACCTGGTTGGGGTGGACGGTGGGTGTGTAAAGTGCAGGATAGACACCAGAAAGCAGGGTCAGCTCCCTGAGTCCAGATCGTAGTGGGGGTCAGGCTACACAACTACAAGTCAACTGATTAGTTGGCTCAGATAGGGAGTTTTCCAAACTAGGTGTCAGTGGAACTTGGCTTGGATAGTAGCCAATGGCTGCACAGCCTCCACCAGTCATGCAGGGATGTAAGACACTGTTTTGCCTGGAGGTCAAAGCAATGTTGCATTGGACTGAATATAACTGCTACTCTGATGAAATCACACTGCCTCTGTTATGCTAGCAAGCATGCTCATTAGAATTTGGCTAGCCTTAAGTGCTAATCTTGCATTATGTGCCAGCAGCTATATCTGATCATCGGAGGGCCACTTTTTGCTGAAAAAAATCTGTGTTTCTAACAAAGTCAAAGATTGTTCATTTCCGACAGTGGCGATTTCTTACATGGGGTAACTAGGAAAAATGTTAAACCATCAGTTTTAGATAATCAGCGTCCTATTTTTTTCAACAGTAAACCTAGACCACAGTTTTTCCTCTAACCTTAACCAAGCTTTAGCAAAAAGTCTAATAATGCTTCATTTGCTACTAGCAGATATTCTTGCAAGAGCACTCATAATAGTGAAAACAAATGTGTGCACATATTGCAACTTTGCAAATATGTTCAGTAAAATCTTTCCTGATTAGTTTAATACAACCAGGTGGTTTTATGTTTTATTTTTTTTATATATACATATATATATATATATATATATATATATATATATATATATATATATATATATACACATATATATATATATATATATATTCGGGTGCTTTTTATGCCTTTAATCAATAGGACAGCTGAAGATATGACAGGAAATGGAGAGACGTAAATGGGAGACGAACCCACGGCTCCCATCGTCCGTACATGGAGCACACACTCTACCAAGTGAGCTGAGGTGCTCCTTTCAGGAGGCTTTCTGCTTCTCTCATAATAAGTTTCCTGTTGTGAATTTTTCGTAAGAAACAATTTCTAGAGGACAGAGTTGGATCTTGAGACACTGTCTAGTTTTAAATGTAGTTTCGACTTTCGTTAGTGCAAGCGATTGTCTACAACTTAAATAGTGTATTTTCCTAACTTTAATCAAATACCACACAATAAACGTAGGGCCATGCAATTTTGGAACCTATCAGATGTCACCTGATGACACTTGGCCCTTGGGAGCAATGTTTTGAGCCTTCCTGTGTAGCCAGCAGACATTGAGATAATGGACGAGGGACATCCGGGCCAAGACTTCCTCTTCACTGCACATTCGCTGTTTACAGTCCGATTAGCAACTTGATATGCGAGAATGGAGTTGGGAGTTGAGAGACGTCTGCAACCAGATTGTATCCGCACACACTGTAAGAAAAGTCAGTAAAAATACAGGCAAAAAGGCCTTTTACCCTAACTCTGGAGAACCTTCTGCATTGTTGGAGCAAGAACGTCCAAAGGTGCTAAAGTGAAAGAGAAAACTCAATGGAAAATGAACTAGTAATTTTCTGCCAGGATATTATCTGTACTTCTACAGATTTTTTTTTATTACAGTTTATGAATGCTAATGAATTTTTAAAAAACAGATAATCAAAAGCTAAATCATCATGAGACGATAGATAGTCCACATGGACTGTTGACCTGCATGTTACAAAAGCTGATAGATAAATACTACTACAAAGGGACTATAAACTCATATGCAGACATTTGTAGGGCTGCAAATACTGATTATTTTCATTGATTAATCTGTTTGATTTCTTGTTTAATTGATTAGTTGTTTAATCTGTGAAATGTCAGAAAATGGTAAAAAAAAAAAAAAAAAAATGCTGTTCAGAGTTTCCTAAAGCTCAAGATGACACCATCAAAAAACTTATTTTGGCCTCAACCCAAAGATATTCAGCTTACTGTCATAAAGGAGTAAATAAACCAAAAATTATTGACAAACCCTCAAACCAATAACCTCAAACTGATTAATTCAACATTGATTACAGAGAAAGAGATCAGGGACCAGCAGCTCGTTTGTGTTTTTTCAAGTTCATCCAGCGTTAGGTATAACTTTTTACAACTTGTTCTCTTACTCACACACAGTCTTGAGCCACTTCAGACAGCACTGTGGGTAACATATTGACATGATATAATGGTATTTGCTCGGCACTATTTTAAGTTCCAGGCTATTTAAAAAGAGATCATGCAGCTTTGCTTCATATTTGTTTGACTAATGCTAGTAAATGTCAGAGTCTTAGTCTGGACATTTAAACACATCACCAGCCAGTCGATACATCTGCATGGGCACACACACACACACACACACACACATATGGAAAATCCTCCAACTATATGAGTCTTACTGAACACATAACTGTAATCCCTGCTGTTTATCAGAAATCAAAATCCGTCTGACTCCTACTGTGATTGATGCTTTGGGGTTTGGCTAATGCTTTAGTTATCATGGGGGATTATGTGATTTACAAAAACCTGCCTGGGCTCCTGTACTGGTTCATGTCAATAAACTGTGTGAGAGGATTGTGCTGCTGATGCTGCCTGTAATCACCAAAAGAAAAGCTGATGCGTTTAATCACAGGTTGTCGCCTGCTGCTCTGTTGTGGTGTTACATGCACAAAAAAATAAATACAATTATAAAACTACATAAAAGATGCATTGACTGACAATACATACACACACAAAAAAAACAGACTTGTGGGATCATATTCAGCTGTAACAAAAAAAAAAGCGTCATGTGGATGATTAGAAAGACAACGGACACAAGCAGGGAAAGGATGTATGATTAATCACACTTAACGTGAAGGGGGTGCAGGAGAGAGGGTGGGAGGCACATCTGAGATCTTTTCATCATTCGCTGGATGTAATACTGCGAGTCTGGCGAAAGGTGTGCTCACAGAGAGCCAGTGCGGTGTGATTGTGCTGAGGACAGCAGGACAGGAACGACGGCAGAAGGATAAATCACTGCTCCCAGCGCAGAGAAAAGCCACAGTCTGAACTGGAAATAAACCAGTGGGACTCCTTACGCCTCGCTAATGGCCTGCGGTGCTTTCTGCCAAAAGATGCTTTCTGAGAGAGGGCCCACAGATCCGGCAAATGTACAGATGAGCGCTGATAGAGCATCCTTGTTCAAAAGGTGTAGTATTTTTAGCTCCTGAGTAGGAGTGACACTGTGTGTCATACTGTTTAAATCATGATATGAAATCTTCGATTCTCGCTCTATTTCTGTGGACGAGGTTTCAATTAAATCTGATCTTTTTCTATAAAAAGCGTTTTGGGTGGGCATTAAAAAGACATTGTGCCTCATGCAGGAAGTGATTTACAAACAAATTCTGTCTTATTTTCGTTCATATCCAAGATGTGTTCTTCTTTTATTAGTACCTATTGATTTCTTTCTCAATATTCACCAGTGTATTTTTTTATTTTTGCTTTTCTCTTAGGTAAGAGTAAATTTTATGAGCGGGTGAGAGCATTCTCACCAAGACAGAAAAAAAATCATTCTTATTCTCACAGTCAATCGTTTATTAAACAACCAAAAAGATTTAAGTATAGTTATTGTTATCTCCACTGGAGGGGATCATGCGATCGCTTGCATATGTGCATGACCAACAGAGCTACAGTTTGTCCACAGCTAATGTCATGTTCTACTGCAGCCGTTAGCCTAATGTTTTCTGGACATTCATGACTGTTTGCTGAAAGACCTCTGTGATTCAGAATTTTTGAAAATACTTAAAACTTTTCTTTTAGGTCCACACAGCCATGGCCAAAAGGATTATTGGGTCATCCCAATAAAAAAAACCTACATTAATAAATAGTATATTAAATATTAAAAATAAAAGTTTAAAGAGAAATATAAACATTTTACTTCAATCTCCAATTAGCTGGTAACAAATAGAAAAAAGCTTTCTTGAAAAATGAAAACTTTCTTTTCCTTTACAACCAATCATTTGATCAAACAGGTTAAGACTTAGTTTACTTAGCTCTAAGTTTGATCTAACTCCTCCACTCACGTACTTCAATTACAGATTGACCCTCTGCCAACACGCCATTTACATCATTGCAAATGTTTTGTCGTTTTCCAGGTATTTTCAGTTTCCTTCAAGGCCAGTACTGACACTCTGGAAAATAACACATTTACTGTGTTTAAGTTTCTTTAACAGTGTGTTGATTTCACCATTGCTGAAGTTCTTCTTCTGACAGCCATCATTTAGTATTTGTTCACTCTCTCTCTTTTTTTTTTTAGGGGGCTTTATACGCTAATAACAAACAATGGGACACGCCCCTCCAGTTTATGATCAAGTGGTATTCATAATCCAACACACCTGAGCACGAACAGATTTGGATGATTAAGAATTCAGTCCATCTGGAATTGACTCCTCTTAAAAGAAAATTAAAAGAAAATATAAAAGAAATTTAAGAGACTGTTGCACGCAGAGCTTTCTCTACTCCACACAAGACCATAATACCATCACTCTTGCCAATATCTTTCAAAGTCTAAAAGATTTGTCAGTGTTGGGTATTAAAAATCATGGTTGAGGAAAAGCTCCATTTTATCACAGAGAATCAGCAGCCTGGAACTTGCTGCGTGGCGTCCTTGCCCGCTTCATTTTGATAAAAAGCGATGTTTGTGCAGGATGGATTTAACCTCTCTCCACGTGCTTCTAAATGGCTATTTGGAAAATGTCTGTGCCACTTTAATGCCAGAAGCCAAAAGGTGATGCTCGCAGCTCAGGAGAAAACCCATTCGAGTCAGACCGATCACTCTTGCCATTGCTACCTGTCAGATGGAACAAATTGAATTTGTCTTCCTTCGGTGGCTGGTTGGAGCTCTAAACAGCGTATTAGTGGCTCTACTTATCAAAGCTGTCAAAGCAAATCTGTTTAGCTGTGAACCTGGGAGACTCAGATCAGCCTCCAGATGACACTACATACATGCATACACAGCTCCCAGCGATCCCCAAAAAATTTATTTCAGCTCTTCATCAGAGCGCATGTCAACACCTGGTGAGAATAACTCTTTTTATCAGAGTTAAAGTCCAGATGGAACAGCATTTCGAGAGAATCGTGACGTTTTTTTGGAGCGAAATGGGACAGGAGGGCGGGACATGACAATAGAAGGAATGCAGTGCTGCAGGGATTTTTGTAGGCCAGTCCAGGAGCTTGCATCGCTCTGGTTCCCTCAAAAGAAGCCAATGAGGTCTTTTCTTGGGATTTTGGATCAGGGCATGAAGTAAGCTCTGTGGTGAACGTTTATTATACTGATATGCTTTGTTCTACAGCTGCAGCAATTAATTGAATAATCGATTATTAGATTAATTGATAGCTATTTCTATAATTGATTAATTGGCTTGAGTCATTTTTTAAGGAAAAAATCAAATTTCTCTGATTATAGCTTTTTAAATGTGAATATTTTCTGATTTTTGAGGACGTTGTCTTGGAATTTACATTTTTGGCATTTTAGGGATCAAGCAATGCGAAAGTGTGGACCATATTATTACCACTGATATATTCAAAAAAAATGCACTACAGAATTATTTCCTGGGTGTATGTGTATATGTGTAAATGTTTTATTTTATTTTGTTTAATATTTTATCTCATTCTACTAGTATCTGTGTATATGTTTTATTTATGCTTAGCATGAATGAACTACAACTCTTTTTTCGTTATGCAACCCTGTGTGTGTAATGATTTTAAATTACCTTGATACGTTGAGACCTTGTGAAAGTTCTCATTATGTAGGATGTACATGATTATATTCTTAGAAATCTAATTATTGATTCATTAATGTGTCTTTAATCTTGCAGCTGGTAAATGTGGAGCTTATTTTAATTTATTTATATATGTTATATATTACTTTACATGCTGCTTGGTAGCATAGGAACTTCCCCCAGGGGAACAATAAAGGCTTATTATTATAATATTAGCAGATAATATTTGCAACTGTCTGGAATCAACACATTCATGTGAATGACCTGGTTGACATGAAAACAGCTTGACAGTTTGCAGATATATGAATACAGCAGTAATTGATCTAAGTTGTGTAACATGATAATGGGATAATGCATTAATGAATTTGAAATGATCTTTTTATAATACAAGATAAATTTAAGGAAAAATAAGACTATTTTAAGACCATGAATGCAAGACTTATTTCGCATCCATACTGGCAAAAAGAAAAAAGACATGCACAGTTTGCATGCATTAATATTTATTGGTTCAATGTTGGTTTCGTTTTGCAGCTGTTAAAGTGTTAAAAAAGTGTTTAAAAGCAATCCAGAAGTTAAATACAACTTTATAACCATAACCTTATCATCATAAATCCATTTTTAAGACCTGTCAAAATCATATTTAAGACATTGTAAGACATCTTAAAGCCTATAGTTCAGACTGGATCTGTAAACCCCTAACATTACCAGATAATCCGGGCTGAACATGGGTGTCGACCAAGGTGCCACTAATCTGATTGTTGGGAGCGGTGAATCAGAGGTAAATCGGCCCACTCCTGTAGTGTGGGGCCACCGTTATCAGACATTTTAAGGCCCAGCAGAAACCCTGTATTGTTGGTGGATGTTTCCTTACTGATATTATTCTCCTGTTTAACTCCCCAGTGCTCACAGATTTGATCCTTCAGTGACAATTATTTTAATATAAAGAGCCTTGACTGAGCGTGTGTTTGTCACAGAGCTAACACGCCTCTATAGTTGGTCTTCAAAGCGACCATTATGTGTAAATTAAATGCTGGGTGTGTACTAATATAAAACCTGGGATACTATGGATGATTTTCACACCCTGCATTTTAAACTTACATTGACATTAGTTTACTGTACATGTCATTAAAACTCTAGTAATACTGAGCAGAAGAGCATGATTCAAGGAAAACTAAACCCAAATGCAGCTATAAAGCTTTGTTGGTTCAGTGCCTGACTCCTGTGCTGTGTTTCCTCCCCGCTGTCCTCTCCATTCACATCCTGCAGGTTACCGCTGTCCTTCCCCCCGGAGGGCCGAGGTGAAAACTTGAGTGATGTCCCCGTCTAAGAGCCGGCCCTCTCACTTTTACACCAGCCTCCCCATCGCGCTCCCAGCGGGAAATCCCTGTCATGCACAGAGCGTGCGCCTCCAGTAAATGCAGCTGCCGGTGAAGGCTCCTTGGTGGCGGGCGAGGCTGGAGTGCTCTCAACGGTGGCAACAGTGCTATCGCTCAAAAACAGCTTCACGTGGAGGTCATCGTGAAGCCGACTGTCCAGGACTCTATACATGTGACTTATGTGCCGCTCTGCAGTCATACACTCACCCTACAAGCTACATTTTTTCATGAAAAAAGACAGAACTTGAAAAAGACCTCGAAGCGCATTTATATAATACCAAGCAGGCCAGCCTGGAATTTGCCACTTGGGTTTTGGTATCGATATTTTTAGGACATGCAGGCCAAATGCCAAGACAGCAAGGCCATGAAATACTGTACAACAACGATTTTAATAATGAATAATGAATTTAACTCATTTTCCAAAGTCAAATTCAAGCACTTTTTAAGCATTTTCAAGGTGTATTTTTTTTTCAAGCTATTTCAGCACCTTACAGTTGGTAAATTACATATTAATAGACAAAATGATTATTTCTCCTCTTCGTCACATTAAAGCAGCTGTTATTGTACTTTTCTCACCAAAAATATGTTTTGCGATAGAATAGACAAGTGAGTAATAAAAAAAGAAAGAAAAAAGTTTCATGTTTCAAAATGTGTCACTTGTCTGTAAGTAGACTTGGCTTCCTATTAGTGTTGCAAATCTTGTGCATTTTCCTCAACTGATAGATCAATCATCAATAATTAATCATAATTAAAACACTTTTTTTTTTCTTTTTTAATTTTCTTAGTTAAGTTTCTTATTTAGGTTTTCTTCTCTAATTAATGACCCTGCCAGACAGAACAATGTCAAATGAGGTGCAATTAATGTAATTTCTAGACTATTGATTAATTATCAATTAATACATGCTTAATCGGTTAAATTCTTATTTAGCAATCAATCGATTAAGGATTAATCATTAACTTTCAGCTTTCCTTAGATACAAGAAAGGGGGTCTTCAAGGAAAAAAAGGTTGGGAACCACTGTTGAAGGCGTTGTTCTGAAATAATAAGTCATAATTTTTTGATACTTACTAATTATTTTTAGATTCTAACTTATTATTTAGTGGTCGAAAGTCATTATTTTGATAAAGTTTGTCATTATAATGACTTCCAGGATCTTTTTTCAACACATTGGTGGTAATGGGCTTCCATAGCAGAGACAGCATATGAGTGTATATAATGTGTTCCTAGCTGTTGAGAGAGACTCCAGTCTGCAGTGTAAACCATAGAATTGTAGCTTCAGACTTCATGATCAAAGAAAGTTTGTATCACATCATCACTCCTGTCCATAAAGTACACACACACACACACACTCCCTTTCACACACTTGTCCTGGGTGCTCTGTCTCTGCTGTGAGTCTATACCACAGTTAAATAACCCAGTTCTGTAGGTTGAAATCCAACCCATCACTACTTACGTGCGCAGCATTTCACTTGATGTTGTCCAATCAGAATCTCTACAAAAGATGCTGTGTCTAAAAGCTGTATCGACAAGAAAGAGGCTGAGGAAAAAACGGTGAAATCAGCTGGGGCGGTGCGGGCGGGGCATCAAGGCCACTATTGCCGCAGGGCAGATATTTTTTTTAAGGGGCACAAGGCCAGAATGAGAGGGCAAATTCCTGCCTGATACCAAGTATCATAAGAAATCCACTCAAGAAAATGAAATCCACTGCAAGATAATTCCTTTGAATCATATATTCATAAATATTCATTGACAAATTAATATACCGAGACATCAAAGCGTCATTGACCAAGGTCAGTGTAATGGAGAGGTGTGTGTGTGTGAGGGAGGAGTGTGAGAATTACGGTTGTAACGTCTCTAAAGCTTAAACAATTCTTCCGACACAAGGTAACATCCCTAATATAGTTCTACCCCAGTTCTGTCAGCCAACACTCTGCCTGTACGCTGGCTTCCAGATATGCTACATCTAATAACATAAAGCATCAACAAAACGTGTCAAGTGGCTGTTGTAAGGAATTTAAATCAAAACCAGAGCTACTGTAGTTGGCTTCATTATCTATAAATAACACAATCTGAAATTCTCTATCTGTGCACATCACACTCTCAGAGTCGAAGTCTCTGGTGGTGGTACTATAGCACTTACTTTAGGAAACTGCTTGACTGGTATTAAAACTTTCTGGCCCAGTTTCATGTTCTTGTTGATGACGACGTCAATGAATTTCTCCTCTTCTTTCCCCTCGTCTTTCTGAATTTTTTCGATCTCTAGAAAGATGGAAGAAGAAGAAAAGCAATCAGTTGGTGTTGACAAGCAGCAAATATACAAGACTGTGAAAAGGCTGCAGCAGGACTGCAGCTAATGAATATAGATTAAAGGAGCGGTTCAACATTTTGAGAAATACACTCGCTTTCTTTCCAAGAGGAAGATCAATAACACTGGTGTTTCTGTAGGTTATATACAAAGCTGGTGTCAGTTGGCTGCTTAGCATAGTTTAACATAATGACTTGAAATGTACAATATCTAAGTTCTGGTTCTCTCACAGCAAAACAATAATAACAATACATTTTTAGAGTTGTTTTCTTCACTTTTAAACAACCATCATAGCTGATGAAAATCTATCTGACATGACTCAGGCAGGAATCATATTCATGGACGACGTTGCATCAAAATTTTATTCACATTATGTTTAGTCACGTTTGCTAACTTTCTTCCTCACTCTCTGATAAATCCCACGTTTTCTCGGAAGTTATAGCAACGAGCATCTACCTAGCAATGACTAGAAGGAAACACACCATTCAGCTCTAATTTTAGACTGTTGGTTGGACAACTACTTTGGGCTCAAGTGAGGTCAGTACATTTCTTAAACACTAACTGAACTGATTCACTGAGAAAGAATCTGTAGTTTAATCAATAATGAAAACAAGTAGCAGTTGCAGCCCCATTTTTTAATGCACAGATTAAATTGATATCAATCTGCTTGTCCAGAAAAAAGAAGGAGGAAAAGAGAAACTATTTGTTTTAACTCATAAAAGTTAAGTGCAGTGTCCACACACCCTTTGAATTTTAAGTCGACTGAATTTGGAAAGACAAGTTGGGGTAATTTTTTAATGATTCAAAACAAACTGACTTCATATTGATTCAGCTGTACTTCAGAAAACATGTCAGCTGAACTTAACTCTCCAATAGTGCATGCTGGGAAATCTGCTAATATGCTAATCATGTTTCTTTAGAAATTTAATTTAGTTGATTGAACTCTGTACAGTACATTGATTCAACTCATTATTTCAAGTCAAAATACTTAACTTGAATAAATAAAACCTATTAATGAGAAAGAATTAGTTAATTCTACTAAGTTCTTGTATGATTTTTTGCAGTGCAGGTGACATTGCTGCTTTTTATAAACCAACTCTCCATTTGCACACAGTAGCGATGTATGTTTTTCACAGATCGCCCGTCCCTTCATTCGTCATAGCTGTCAAATCTGCAGTATTTGTCTAGGCTCAACCAAGTCCTTTATCATTCCTAAATTATTAAAATACTTAACATTTTACAGTTTGATTTGTACATATTGTTAATATTTTACAGTTTGCTTTGTATGTAGTGTGTATTAGTGTTTAGTTAGTACTTTTCATCATTTTGATAATCACATAGTTGTTTTTAAGTAGCGAGGTAAGCCAATTAGCTGGCCTAACTGGCTACTAACATGAAAAAACCATGGTGAAGTTTATGAGGAGGGCGGTCGGCTCCACAGAAGACCTTTTTACACAGGCTCAAAATGATCAAAAATACTACCTAAACATTAATACACACTATATTCGAAGTGAACAGTAAACTATTAATAATATGTAACTGCACCAATCTGTCGATAGTGAAATATTTTAAAAGACTGGGGATGAAAGAACCACAGGGGTAAACTGCAGATTTGACACAGGAAGCTCAGTTGTGGGCAGTCTGTAAAGTGTCACCCTACATCGTGCAAGAGAACAGGCCAAAAACCCAAATATATTTCACTTCACAGTGATATAAAAGAAGGAATAATATTTGATAAAATGGCTGCTCAGACTTCTTGGAATTTCTGGCTCACACAATGACTTAAATAATTAACCAATTATCATAATTGTTGAGTTACTATCTCTAAATGGGCTTATCTTCCTGAGCAGCAGGCCTTGTAAATAAACCTTATCAGTACTGTTTTTATTGACAAAAAATGCTAGATCTCTTTAGAATCATTAATCTCACCTGCTGGCTGAGTCTCCATCATCATAATACTTTGTAATTTGAGCAGAGACACCAATTTACTCGTACAGGGTGGAAAAAAATGACAGGGAGGACACTGGAGCTTGCACCTCCAGGCTACCAAAAATACTGGCTGTCACGCTTTCCTCTTATGGGAGACGGAGACTTTGATGTATTTGGAGATGTAACCTTGAACGTTTAATCAGATGGATAACATCTGTGTTTCAGTGCCAGGAAAATGGTTTTGCAGAGAGGGCAGCTGAGAGGTAAGGGGAGGCTACGACAAAGACTCCAGGCTAAAAGCCCGGCAGGGGAAAGGGTGAGGCAGAGGGCGAACTCTGTCTACAGATTTATTTCTCGTGTTCAAAATGATTTTTCAAAGGAGAAAAATAAGACTGAAACAGGGAAGTCATGATTCTTTAGATTTACAGTTTACATTTTAATAGAGACTTTTGAAGATTGGCTCAGACCCAGATGTGACGGCGATTAGATTCAGGCGAAATAAGCTCTGTCTCAATCTGAAAACATGATAAACTCAAACATGTTTGCATGTTCAAACACGGCACGAGCAGATATACCACATACCCATCTTTCAATTTTACTGGGTCAGAAATTAGCAGAGCATATCAACGCTGCAAAGTGGGAACTAAAAAGGCAATTGTGATTTCTCTACAAAGCTGTGCAGCGTTACATTTGCAGGATGTAATTAAAACCCTTGATATGAGTTTTAACAAGGGTAAAAAAGAAGTATCAGTGAGATGGAGATATCTTTAAGCTTCAGTTTATCCCAGGGGGGGCAGAGAGTGCACACGTTCTGAGAAAAGACAACATTAATATTAATGCATCGCCTAGCAACATGCCAAGACAGAGTTTCCTCCTTCCACCAGGCGTTGTCCTCAAAACATTCAGTCTCTGATGTGTTGGGAGATAGTGACTGAGATTGTGTTTCAACTGCAAATCGTCTAATTTCTTTGTCGTTTTTTTTTTCTTATAGCTTACAGCACAATTTTTCAGACTTGCCCACAAAGACAATTTTGCATTTTGAGTCCAAATAAAATCCCCAACAGGGCACAGCAATCAATCAGCAGGTGTAATAAGCAGCCAAACTGCAGCTTCAAATGAGCGCACCCTCTGAACACAGAGTCAGCTCCTGTGAATTAACTAACCACAGTTTCTCTCAAAAAGATCCCGTCTGTGCCGCAGTTTACGAGGGAGAAAATATGGCAGCGTGAACCGAGAACCACCTCCACCTCCGAGTCATTACCAAGCGTTCAGAAAGCGAGCAGTTTAAACATGCATCACTGGAAGACGTGCAACGTGCCTGTTGTTTTCTATTCCAGTTCTACAGTATGTGACCCCTCTCTTCCTGCTGCAAATGGATGGTGAATAGCGGGATATTCTGACACAAACCTTTAGTGAATCAGTGAATCTGGAACTCATTGAAAAATATCACTGCAAGTTTCTCTTTCTAGATGGTAAGGGTTGCTGTCCTTTATGAGAACACCATCTTTTATTCTGCCACAGCGTTGACTTGTGCTATGCGAGGAATGAAAGAAAGCCAGTGGTATGATAGAGCTTTGAAAGTCAGTGTGCTCAGAGACCCAAATGGAATGAATGAATACAATATTCAATTTTGAAGATTTCCTTAAGGTCTCTTATGTTTGACTTTATGGGCTCTAGAGGAGCCACTTGGCCTATATACACTATTGTTGGATGTACTGTACATACTTTTCCCCTGATGAGGCTGGTGAAACATGTTGGTTTTTCTAACTGCCCAAGAGCAGCTCAGTTCTTTTCATTATTTTGCTCCAATTTAAGCCTTAGCACACATAATGTTTAATTGCTTTGGTTTCTCAGCCTTTAACATAACTAATACTAAAGGATAATTCTGGGTTATTACAATTTGGCTATTATTTTACTTATTTTTATTATTTTATATGAGAGTATGGTGAGAACTGTACAACAAAGTCTGATAGGGAAAGACACAATAAGACAGAGTTCAGCTACATACACTACATCGCCATACACTTGCAAGTCAGTCTTTAAATGCTTCACTTAGCAGAGACTGGGGACAATCTCCCAGCTCTTACTGAAAGTTGAAAAAAACTACACTGCAGAACCAACACAAAGTTGTTAGGGTGGCCCTTCAAATTGGAGCAGCGACATTGCAAAGTCGTGTGCCCACCACTAATGGGGGGAAGAGCGTAAGGAGTGCATGTGAAAACACGTAAGAAGCACAGGTCTGCCAGCGGCAGTTCTCATCATTGTTCAAGGAACTATTTTGCCTTTAGAAATACCCAGGTAGTCAGTGGACGACGAGATCTCTGTTATCTGGTTTTGTGCCACTCACATTGCCTAAACCGCTTTGTTTTGAGGTAACACCAAAAGGCAGCACACCTGAAATGTTGTAACAATCCCTCACTGCACAGGAAAACTATGAGCTCAAACCATTTATTTATCATAGTAGCTGGATACTAGACTCAAAGCTGGTGCCTAGTCACTTGAAAGAAAATTGTTCACCGAACACAAAAGTCATAATACTTAAGCTTTGGGTTTATTTACACATTGTTGCGCACTACACATGCACATTAGTGTTTCTCTGCCACATCTAGCTCTCTTAATACATTGCAAATGGCCCAAACAGCTACGGTAGATAGGGTTGGCCATTAATCATGATAGCCCGTGGCCATTAAAGGTCACTCTGTGGCCACCAAATATTCCATATAGGTTCCACAAGCATTCCAATTTATTCACACCTTTTAGTTCACCATTCTACAAAAACAGCAAATACTGAGTTTGTTGCCAGTGAATGGACGCAGAAGTTTCAGTGGCTACAATAAGACACATCTAAGGACGTAATGTACTGGAGCGTGTGTCGATGTGTTTCCTCCACTGTCTGAGAAGTCCAGCTTGTTTTCCACCGCAAACGATGCCTTCAGAAGACACCACATCATAATTCATGGAAAAGGGACAACACAAGTGTCATAGTTAAGGAGGACTCCGATAGTGTGAAGTTGCATTCAGTTGTCTGTTCTGTATTGCTTTTACATAAGTTTATATTTGGAAACCTAAAAATGTATTTTGGCCAACGGATTTAGGAGCTTTGTTGGCCCCTGGGATAAGCACTTAAAAATATCAGCATACACTTATCTTCACCTATGTTTTCCCCTCCAGTAAGTGCAACAGACCTGCAGGTTTCTGAATCATCTGTCTTTTGATCTTATTCATGTTTCTTGCCCTGTTTTTAAGTTCCCATATCTCGGCTATTTAATTGGTAAAAACCAGTGTTATTATTACCATAATTTCCGGACTATAAGCCGCGACTTTTGTCACACGCTTTCAACCCTGCGGCTTATGTAATGATGCTGCTAATTTATGCATTTTTTCTAACGGCCGCCAGGGGCGCTCGAGCAGAAAAGGCAAGAGTGAGACAGGTGGAATATATGTGTCGAGGAAGACGCAAGTTTAATGTAACTTCGCTGTGCTACCGTATTGCTGCTATGTTACTGCCGCGTCACAGGCACTGTTTGGAAAGAAAAGCTAAGGTATATTATTAAAACTTTGAAAACTCTTTCTGTGTACCGTCTTTCTTTGTAAATATCTCATGTTTCAATGTGGGCACATGCGGCTTATAGACAGGTGCGGCTTATGTATGTACAAAATGGTTTTTCCTTTAAAAATGTACTGGATGAGGCTTATAATCAGGTGCGCTCTATAGTCCAGAAATTACGGTACTAAGAAAAAAGGAAAAAAAGGATGTTTCACATGCTTCACATGAGGTGTTTGTTGATTGTTTTTCAATTACAACCTCAGTGCAACTATTATATTTTTAACTTTCCCAAAAACACAGTCTCACAATTCTTTATGCAGTGATTGAACAGATGAGAAAACCCTGTATTTGGGCTTCTCTTTCAAATTCTCTTTTTTTTTATTCTTCACACGTTTACTTTTCATGTGTAAAGCAGTTACATCTGTACAACTCACTGCATTTTAGCAGAGATGGTTGAAAAGTGTGTACTTGCTTCTTTTTATAACAGCAGGTTTATCACCTGGCCATTTTTAACAGTCTCTGCACGGTGACATGATTGGATGACACTTCGAACAACTTTTTTTTTTCTGAAGAATAAACCAACCTTAAAGTTCAGGTCAATGAAACAAATGTAATAAAGCAGAATTATCATTTACTTTTTGTTTTATCAGACAATTGTGGAGCATGAGAGAATCTAAAGGATTATATGCCTGCTGTATGTGTTGTACATGTGCAGCTGCTCAAAGGTAAATGATTCAAATCAAACCAGAGGAATGAAAATTATTCAGCTGCTCTTCACCAATAAGAATACCAACACGTTTCAGCAGCAACAGCCTGCAGGGAAATGGATGTTACATACATATTCAACAATATATAGGGTAAGTGGCTCTTGCTGAGCATATAGAGAGCCAAACATAACTTAAAGAAATTTTCACAATTCAATATTTCATTCATTTATTCCATTTAAATCTCTGAGCAGCTGTGACATGTTGGCTTTAAAAGCCAAGCCATTTTTTGCATAGCTTCTCAAGTCAGCACGGTTCCTGAATGGCAATCCCATATCAGAGCAATTGGTGGTGTGTACAAAACTACTAAAATAACTGATGTTGTAATGAACTGGAATTATCATTTAAGCAAAGAGAACTATAGTTCCCACCCTGGTTTCCCTGGGCTCTTCTTGTTTCAGGTTTTTTTTAGGGTTCCTCTTTCATCAAATATGTCAACCTTCCAACCTTTGCTCACATTAAAAATATATTTACAGTCTATAAAAAGCGTCGCCTGGGTGTCGACACCCAACAACGGGACACCATCCCAGCTGTCTGCTTTTCTATTAGAAATGGATTCACTTAAAAGCAGCTCTGTGATTTAGGCCTCCCCCATTTAAAATTCATAAGCTGGGTAGATTTTGTGGGATTATGCATGACTTCAGCTGTGTGCTGGAGAGGCGAGTTGATAACGGAGGCAATTGGGTCATTAAGTCTCCCAGTTTCATGTCGAGGGGTGAGGTACGTCGTAAATACAGTATCTGCACACCGGGTGCGTCCCTTGTTGCCAGACATGACCGAAGGGAGATTCATAACTACAGTAATGGAATCATGTAGCTGTTGTTCATGTAGTGAATGTATCGAACCTCGTTCTGATCTGTTTTGCAAACAGAATAAATGTATGAATAAATAAATGTAAATGTGTTTTTTTCTTTATAATGCATTGTTTGTAGAGTGCACAAGATTTTTATTTATATTTTTTCTTTGTGTGTTTGTTTTTATATGAAATGACATTTTTCATCTGCCTAAACCATTGAGGCTACAACAGAGAACAACCCCAACAAAATTTCAACATAAACTATATGGTGCGGTGAGAAACAAATGCATGTCATTTTCATTGGGCCTCTTAAGAGTGAAGATCCCAGCCATATAAAGCCTTAACGCCATGCTTTGCATGTTTATCGAGTCATATTTAATGATCATGAACAAAAACTGGCTGAGCACCACTTGATGACAAAGGATGCTAACTGTGGCAACTCATTTGACTCTAAAGCCTTTTTAACACTGGACAAAAACCCACTAACACTTACTACCATCTGGCCTTTGTTTTCAGTAGGAAAGGGTAAAATTGGCATTAACTGCCAAGTCAAATGACTCTGCAGAGGTTACAGGTAATGGACAGTTTTGGGGGGGGATCTGGTGGGACACTGGATTCTTGTGGGATTACCGTCAATTACTTGACATAATGGGACTGAAACAGGGAGGGAACAAAAGTCGAGGGAGCGGCGCAGGATCAGGAATCATAATTTTTTTTCTTTTTTTATTCTCTCCTGTCTGCAGTGGGGGCTGGTTGCAGCCACCTGACCAGTGCATGACATAGGTGGACAGTTGGGAATTTGATGGGAGTCATTATTTCAGGACTGGGATATCTCATCTCATCTCATCTCATCTCATCTCTGCCACAAATGCCATTAGTCTCCATTCGAGCGGCGCTCAAACATCTCAACATCTCATGATTTGAAAGACAGACTGAAGTAAAAGCTATAAAATTGTCACTGGACTCCATGGAGCTTTCAACTGTTTAATAATCCTGTTTTTTGGTGCGTTTATAACGTTGAATGTGAAATGTCAGGTAAAAAATCTTGTTTGATTAGTCTTTAGAAAAACTAAAATTCAAATTGACAAGTTGTGTTGTAACTATTCATTGACAAACAACAGTTTATTCAACCACCCAGTGCTTCTGGGCTAGCTGTCTCCTGCTTCCAGTCTTTACGCTATGCTAAGCTAAGCGTATCTCCTAGCAAAATCTAACTCTATACATGTCACACAGACACAAGAGTGGTGTCAATGCTCTCATCCAAATCTTAGCAAGAAATGAACAAAGTGTTGAACTATTTCTTTTATGTCAATGAAACAGATCCAGACAAAAACGATGCTCGTGTTAATTCATTCATCCATCCAAAGCATAAACAGTTGCAATGGTATGAGATAATGGTTACAGTTTCATGGTATACTGTACTACAAAATCATCACTTTAGACATGAAACTTGATATCAACTTGATTTTTCTTCTTTGTTACACTAATACGGTATGGTATAAACATATATACATGCTACCATAACCATCTATTTTCATACTATGGTAGACCATGAAACCAATGAACCACTGCAATCCTAAATGCATGCAACAACAACACAAAGAACATCTATTAATGGACAACTTTACCGGGAATATATGCTTTAAATTGGATTATGAGGTAATGGTTCACTTTGAATTATCCTTCTTTCATTTCCTATAACTGATTACCAATAATATCAAAGTGGTAAGAGCCGATGTCGCTTTAATTTAAATGAGAAAAATGGCATTGGCTCAGCAGTTCTCTAATAAGGCAGTGCGGGTGCCCTTAGTGGTGCCACTTTGGTAAACAATATGTGTGAAGCAAAAGTTCACAGCTCACAAATATAATGAGAAGTACATTCTCCCTGGTGTATGCAATGATTCAAACTCTAATTATCCAAGACCTCGTAGTGGCTTTGGATGTTCAAGGGCACTCTGACACCACTTTGTGTCTCAAACTTTGAATTAACTTGACACGGACTTTGAATTATAGATCTTATGACACCTTTTTATGCTGTGAGTGAAAGCTGTGGATGAGACTGAGGTAGCATGGAAATGAATAAAAACCCCGGCTGGTGTGTTTTCCTTCAGAGCGCGAGTGGAGCCATATAACCCCATATCTGGGTTCAATTTAGTGGAACTGACTGCTGCTTTGGAATTAATTGTACATAAAAAAGATGCCACAATTCTTTATGTGACTGGCTCAACCTACAGGTATTTATCTAACTGTGGTATTTATCTAAGCATGGCGCCCCCGGGCAGCTTACGCTTCACATAGAAACCTTTCAGCTGCAGGAAATAAAGACTGTCAGAGTTATGTCTGCCTTTATGCACTATTCATTGACACTCCTTTGGTCTGAAATAACAGGAGGGATATTTGGCATTTCAATTAAGCTACATGCTATGCAATCTTTTATTATGTTTAATGTAAAATGTTACATGTTGAGTTACATTTGTTATCTCCAGGCGATGCTGCTTGCATTTCTAATCATGAAATAGCAGCACAACTGACAATTTTTCTGTATTCATTTGTGTTTTATGAATGTTATTAGTGTTTGCACCACTCTTCATTTCTCCACAGCACAGACAGGATGCACCTGCACAGAAAAGCTTAGCTCTCAGTGTGTTTCCTTGCGTAAATAATTGAATTGAAAATTGGAAGACAGTGAGTTTCTCTTCTGCTCCAGCAAGCGTCTGAGGCAATAAAAATGAATCTTGTCTAAATAGCACAATGGTAGTTTATCGGCAGCTTTCCGCCACTTCCTTTATGCAACTGATGCTGTATGCTGCTGTCTGCCGCAGACAGACTCATTATTTTGTTGTTTTGCAATTACGGGTCAAATGAATGAAATGCTCAAACAGGAATGCCGCATCATTATTCTCATTTTCCACTTTCTATCCACCAGAACATGCTTATATAAACCCAATCAAAGGACACTGAGGTCACTCAGAAAGTTAAAATGTTCAAACTGAAAACGTACGGAAATTCAAGATGAACAAAATAAAACTTCCTGTGCACATTTAAAGTAAGTAAAATGTGCATATGATTTTAAATTTGAGTGTCTCATTAAATAGATATTTGGAACTGTTAGAAAACCTGGTTTAAAATACAGGTCACTGTTTTCATTGACAGGAATATTTGCATGGAAGCTAAGCAGTGTACTTCTGTGGAGGCAGCAGCAAAATGTATTTCAGCCACCTGAAAAAAATCTGTATCAGTTTAAGTGTACTGCCATGTTTGCTCTCTTTAAAGCTGCCAGACTCCTTTTGACAAAGACAGTAGATTTACGTCGCAGAACACAGAAGTTGCTGGTCTACCGCTGCCTTGATCGGTCAGTTTGTTTCTATTATTGTGTGACTTTAGTGTTTACAGCTGAGGTCCTGTGTTATGTGAGGTAAAATATCTGTTTTTGTCAAAGGAGTCTGGAGCCATAAAACTAACCTAAATAGCTTCAGTTCCTTGTTGTTGAGCTGTCTGAGACTCAGAAGCATATTAAGCAGGAGCAGAGAAGCCGTTTGGACAACTAGGACAACTTATGTGGATTTTTTTTTTTTTTTTTTGGTTCATGGAATTGATTGCGTAATTTTCATCAGGGCTGTCCCAAATACCTATATTTGGGCTTTAAAACTTTGTCAGGATTTTTTTTTGTTTTGTTTTATTTTAGGCACTGGGTGCAGCCCTAATTTTTGTAATAAATGTCTGAGCATAAGAATGCCCACTTCAAACCGATTATCAGGAAAATGGACAAAAACCTAAATGACAATATTTTAAATTTGGATTAAAACTTATTTCAATACATCTTAAATGCTTACTGAAATTACATAGAAGGTTACTGTGGATTTGGGTTTTGAAGTGGCCAGGGCTCAGCTGAAAAAGATAATGTCATTTATTTCCATCCACCAGTTTATGAATTTATGTGTTAAGTTTAACGAAAAACAAGTTCTGATTCAAATGTTGCTTAACGGTTGATTATTAATTGGCTAACAAAAGCCAAGTGGCTAAGGTTGTAGCAGCTGGAAAATCCCCTAAGAATTGTAATAAGAATAATCCAAGAATAATCACAAAATATAGCGTCAAAAATGAAATGATTTTTTTAACTGCCTAACGTATTAGTTGCTTGAAAACTGTAAACACAGGCTTGTTTCATCTGATTTCAAGGAGAATCTGACCTGGTAGCAGGCATTAAGAATAACTATATAAGAACAGCCAATCTTCATTTTCTTCATAAGCAGTTAAAAACTCAATAATAATATGTAATAGCTTTAAACATTTTAGAGAAATGTAAGAATTAGGGGTGTAATGATTCACTCATGCGTCCGATGCATCAGACTTTAATGTGTTAGATACGAGTGCATCGGTTCAGACGGCCCTGCATCGGTAAAAAGCTGAACATGAATCGGAAACAAATCGATGCAGCACTAGCGTATCGATACATCTCATTGGGATGTGCATACGTTTAATTTTGGCATCAGGGAGCTGCCACTGTTAACGTTCCTCTCCCGCTGTCTCTGCCTGCACCGCTCTCGCTGGACGCCTGCTGCGGGCTCACAAAACAAGCGCTCCCTCGTCCCTCTCCTGTGTCTCCTCTTCATTTGCTCATAACAGACGGCGCTGAAAACAGCAACAGAAGTGACATTGTACCACATCGCACCACCAAACTTTCATAACGCTTAAGTGTAGAATAAGTTTGGGCTTCATAAGAAAGATGAGAAACGCTGCTGCAGATCATTTATGCAAAACGTGTCTGACAGCAGAGAACAGAGACACGAGTCTGACCCACAGAGACGTCATGTCACTGTGAGAGCAGGTAACACTTCACTGTTCCTCCACACTGATCAAAACCACAGCACTCTTCATATGAAACAGAGCAGCACATCATCTTACTGCAGAAATACTCATATTTCTCATCTCATTTACACATGAGACTCATAATAAGATATAAACATCACTGTAATGTCTCCTTCTCTCTGTCTCTACTTTTATTATATTTAGTAAAACTATCAGGATTTTTTGGCAACTAACAGCACTCTACTTGTATTGCATCGTATTGTATTGTATGGTATCGAATCGTGACAGAGCTGAATCATATCGAACCGAATCGTTGGCCACTTAAAGATTTATAAAATATATTGTATTGTTGAGCATGTATCGAATCGTCTCAGTCAGTGAGATACACACCCCTAGTAAGAATGTCTACCAAGTTTTTAGTGGCTTTAAAAACATGTCAAATACACTGTAGATTCATGTTAAGTAATTTTATTTCATTTAAAAAACAATCTGTATTTTAGCACTGCAGGATTTTCTGTGCAGATGCCAAAATCATTTTTCTTTTGTCTTCACTTGTCGTTCTAGGTATAATGTGGGACAACTAAGTCTTCAAACATGTCTAAATACAAAATCCATGTTGGCTTAACATATGAGAACAAAATTGAGCACATTGCCATTTCCCAGTCTCAATAAATTAAGACATGTTTTATGTTGTTGCTTTATCCCACAAAGACTGCAGTGGACTGACTGACTGCCGAGGGTTTTCAGGCAGTATGGTCAGTGCCAGAAACAGTTTGCCCCACACACATTTCATGTGTGCTACCAGTGTGACCACACACATTTAGCGTGAATCATGGTGTCAAGGCTATGACCCTTGAAAGAGAAACGCTAACGCTCAGGAAAAAAAAAAAAAAAAAAAAAGCGCCTCGACTCGCTCCTGTCCTGAAATCTCAATTTCACTCTGGCTCCTCCATTGCCTTGACAAGGTCAGGCTGGCAGCAGGAATTCGTCTCGCCCCCTAATCTGGAGATTACATTCTCGGCGGCCGGGCGAGGCCCTCCCTCCTTCCCCTTCCCTTTCTGCCTCTCTCCCTGCAACCCTGCCAGCCTGGCTCTCTACTGCGAGGTAACGAGCCAAGACCCGCTTACAGTGTAGAGATAATGTCCACGGATTAAGACAGAGAGCCCCTCGAGTGGTGCCTCTTTCATTTCAGCATCCGGCCTGTGAAGCATCATAAATATATCCAGCCAGTCAGAGACTCCATTCTGTGGATCTCTGTGGAAGTCAGACTCATATGATCTTAATCCGCCAAACTCAGTGGTAATGGCGAGAGCATTAGACAAACACAAAAGAACATTTTCACTGCAAAAATCATGGGATCTTTAGGAATGCTCTTGTCACCCTCGGGGGTGAGTCACAAATTTAAAATGGTTCTGTAAGAACATTAAAGTTCCTTAAAGAACCCCTCGGGTGGCGAGGGTTGCTCAAAGTGCAGAAGCTTGTTTTAAGAGGCCTGTAAGGGTTCGACTCGCCTCACAGATGCCAGAATTGCTGCAGGCTTCTTGCTTCGTGTGACAGCATTCCTTATACTTTAGGCCTGTGTTGTTTGCTTATCATTAGGATAGTTGCAGGGTGCATTTATCTTGGCACCTGTTCATTTGAAGACTTGAAGCGCGAGGAGATTATCAAAGTGTTCTCAACCTGCCAGAGCATTTTGCTTTACAAAATGTGCCCTCATCCATGAAATCATGAGCAGCTGCATTAAATAGCAAAGTGTAATAGATTGAGGTTTTATAGGATAAGACGCTGACAGTAAGTGTCTTGGAAGTTTCCAAAGTTGCACTTGTTGTTTGTGGTATAACTTGAAATCGCATGTGGTCTAAAATTAAGTCAAATTAGCAATTAATTTGCATTGAAAGAAAATAAAGCGAAATTAGCAAGCCAGCAATACATGAAACATTATCTAGTCTCTTTTAAAGGTGGCACTCAGTCACAGTGAAGGAGTTTAAGTTTTTCCTGTGGAAAAGCGTGATGCAATTGTTGTGGAGAAGGAGGAGCTGAGCTGGAAGGCAAAGCTTTCGATTTACCAGTTGATCTATGTTCCAACCTATGGTCATTAACTTTAGGTATAGTGACTGAAAGAATGCAGACTGCAGATACAAACAGCCAAAATGAGTTTCCTCCATAGGGTGTCTGGGCCTTAGAGGTAGGGTGAGCTGGTCCTCTGCGTCCTTTTCAGAATTTAATTACCAATAATTAGAACTGAATTAAAAAGAAAAGTAAAGTGGGAATAAGCAAGCCAGCAATACATGAAAAATTCTTTGGTGTCCTTAAAAGGTGACATTCAAGCTGAGGAGTTGAGCCAGAAGGAAAAGTTTTAGATTTGCCAGTTGATGTATGTTCAGCTCCCAGGGACCAACTCCAGATCTAAGCCAGCACTTTGGTCAGGGGTACTGAATGGAGAATTGATCTAGCGTGCATGTTTTTGACGGTGGGGAAACCAGAGCACCCATGAAGACGCAGGGACTCCAAACAGAGAGGCTGTGGCTGAACTGGAATGGAAACCCATGACCTTCTTTGCTGTGAGGTGTAAATGCTAATCGTGGTGCCATGCCTTGGGTACAGATAGGATGATAGGGTGAGGAGCTCAGACATCAGGAGTGACCTTGGACTAGAGCCGCTGCACCTTTGTGTCAAACAGAGCCAGTTGAGGTGGTTTGGGCGTCTGATTATGATGTCTCCCTTTGGAGGTTTTCCAGGTATGTCTAACTGGGAGGAGACCCTAGGGCAGACCCAGAACCCGCTATCTCATCTGGCATAGGAACGCCTCTGGATCCCCCAGGAGGAGCTAGAAAGCATTACTGGTGAGAGGGACTTCTGGATTACCCTGCTTAGCCTGCTGGCACCAGATAAATGGAGGAAAATGGATGGATGGATGGATGGATGGATGGATGGATGGATGGATGGATGGATGGATGGATGGATGGATGGACGGACGGACAAATGGATGGATGTCCTTAAAAAGTTCTCCCCTAATAAGTTTCCAGGACTCCCCCGCCTGAGCATCCCCATGGAGGCAGATGCAGCGAGGTTCAGTAGAATCTAAGAGACATTAAAGGACATGTGTGCGTTTCATCACTTTTTCAGCCACAACCCACCTCCTGCTCCTCAGATAATAAAGATGTCAGCTGAACAATGCAAATATTGGACACAAACTCTGATTCAGCAAAATTACAATATCATGAATCAAGTCACACTTTATCTTTGCTAAAGTCGACTTTTTGGCTGATGGGGACACTTTTGCTGAGCTGTCAAGAAACAATAAAATGTCCTGGAATGCAAAACAAACACTACTGATCATAATACAAAGCCTTGAGCTTGTAATTGAGCTGTCTGTGTGACCTTGCCATCCCATCAACTCAGCACAGAAGTGCTAAGTGTATTATGAATATTATAATAAAACACATTGTTTAACTTGCTGACTATGGTAAGTTCCAAAGCAAATCGATAGAACATTCAAAACCGTAGCCTAAAAAATGCTGAATATGGAATGAGTTTGATCCTCAAACATCCTCTTATATAGGTTAATAATATTCTCCCATACATAATTCAAAATATTTCTCGTCATAAAATATTCAGTTTTAACACAATACATTAGAAAAACATCAAACTGTTCTGAAGTTTCCTGAAAGCAGCAGGATGAAGCCAAAGCCTCCCACTGAAACAAACTCCTGTTTTACCATTGAGGGTTTGTATATCCATCAGAGAAGTGAAAGATATACTACACATAATTAATTAGATTCAATTACCGATGGAGTGTAACTGTAAACATACAGCAGCTGCCTCTAATCCAAATCAGACTAATGTTGTATCTCTATCAATGTGCATGTTCGTTTTTTCAGCCACTCTTAGGCCAATATCTACCATATTAGAAATACAATAATGAGATGGTCACTATTACTGAGGATGGCATTAAACCAGAACTGGTCAAATTGGGCTCATGTTTGGAAATGATCCTAAAAAATACTGTGAAAACTCTACCTATAGCTGCAGATTATAGACTCTAGTGTCAATACTGTCTCAGTTTAAGTGAAATAGTGACCACTAGAAACTCTGCTTCTGGCCTTGTTAACCTAGGAAGTGAACACATTAGTTGCAGTCTAGGCCTGCCAGTCTGCAATAGTAGCTTTGGCTAAAGACTGTAATTCGTTGCACAGCCACAACTGAATCATAGGGTTTTAATATGTGTTTTGATGAGTAAGGCTTAAAGTTAAGTTAAAAAACAAAAAAACTCCACAGCGTACCTCTAATGACAGCTTGCAAGCAGCATTTTAAAATGCTTAATATACTTCATCATGCATCATGGCTACCATGCAAATCCAGTATTTCTTTGAAAAGTTGGTTGCACTTATCACAAATCAACAAGTCCACAAACAGAGCAACAGACCTTTTTTTCACAAATTGCTATGAAATAGTAGGGTAAACATAGATGTTACCAGCGATACTAATTAAGGTCCTGTTCCATTTCCTGTGAGCCAACATGCACAATGTGAACATCCTGACTCTGTTCGGCCTGAATGGAACAAAATTTTAATTAGTATCACTGTTAACAACTACATTCACACTACTATTTCATGTCAAATGTCTGCTGTGAAAAAGTTCTATTAAGCACATGAACCGTGGGGACAAAATATCAGAATGTGAAGTAAAGTTAAAAATAATGGTGGAAAGTCTGGACGAAAAAACTAACTTATAAGTCTTGGTGCTGCTGCTGCTCTTTTCTGCTGTGATTTAGGATTTTGCAGCCCATGAGAATGAGCTGAAGTGATGTCATGTTGCACTAACCAAGTTGTTAGGTCATTAGAATTTTTTTGACTAGTAACTAGTAGCACTTTGATTTACACACAGGACTGACTCTTCACTTCACCAACTTTCCATCAAAATTTAGCGCTTAACCAAACTGGTTAAAGATTGTTTCCGTCCACTGCTGTCGCTGGTTCATAAAGATAAATAGCTAGCAGCACTAATCAAGAGAAATGTTAGTCTTCTCATCACCCCACACAGATCTGATGTCTTTATCTGCTGCTATACAGATTGAGAAGTAGGACAAATATATGGGCTATCAGCGACCTGCTAAGTCTGTCGCCGGTTGGCTTTTAGCTACTGCTCTCAGACTCTCGTTCGACAGTGAAGAGCCAGAACAGAGCAGCAAAGGGAAGCAGTCAGGAGTCAAACTCACAGCCACTGCTGAGGATTCACAGCCTCGGTACATGGGGCGCATGCTTTACCAACTGAGTTACCAGGCCACCTTTAGTAAACATTTATGTCACATGCTTCACTTCATGATGTATTCGTTAACTCCTTGTCTAGACCACAAATGTCTCGTTAGCATCATACTCATGTGACGACAGCGTTCGTGCCACACTGAAAAGTCTGTCTGCAAATCAGGAGCAGAACTTTCTGTGAAATCTGCAGTTCTCCTTTGATATATGTCAACATTCCTAATCTATTTTCCATCAACACAATGCATAAGCACTGCAGTGTGTGTGTTCGCACAGTGAAGATGGCTGTGCTCAGGGCAGAAGGGTGTTGGCGATCAGAGCGGAGGCATTTAAGTTTAGCAGCAAAGTTGTCTTTTGGCAGTAAATGCACAGTCTGCCCATGAAATCACTGCAGAAACAGGTCTCTAGCTGTGGAGCACACTCTGCACCACATATATTACAAAATGTGGATAAAACAAAGAAATACCTCCACCACCGTTGCACGCAAAAGCAGGCAGATGGAACTGCCTTCTTTTAACAGGAATTTTTGGTGAGGATTCATTGGATTCCATTGGATAAACTTTTTAATTCTCTTGGTACCCTGAACATACGCAGGCATATGAACGACTCACTAGTGATCACAAGCCTAACACAGGGTGACCCGCTGCACCTGGAAACTCAAAAAAGTACAGATGCAAATACAAAAAGTAACAGAAATTAAGTGAGCAAATAACGCATGTAGCTAATGAGAGTATAATATTACTGCAGGCTCTTTTTATGTGTCTGTGGTCAAGGAGGTGGACCACATGACTGTCTGAGATCTGATACTTAATAAAAGGTCTGTATGATACCAATATGGTGGTCTAACACTAAAAGACACCCATTTTCTTCTCTCCTCAGATTACAGTTTAGATGAATCACCGTCTTTGTTTAGCAGTCCACAGTAACAGTACAGCCTGTAATGCTTTCTCTTCATTAGGTTATCTGCAGACCACAGTGTACAACACAACACCGAGCCTCAGTGGCTGTGTCCCAATGAATAGGGAGGAAAGAAATGCATGGAGCTGCAAAGATAAATCATGTATTAATTAACAATAAATCATCTACCCCAACCTCAACTTTTTTTTGTGGACCTCAACATGAAAGGACCACAGCAAGGCCACTTTATCCCACAATTAACATAAGCTGATGTTTATCGGTCTCGACATCCCTTCGCCTAATGAAGTTTCCCATAAAACTGTCATTAGGCCGTGAAAGGGTTGGGGGGGCCTGGGGAGGGGGGATTTAAGGATGAAAATGAAAACTGTGCAGCTTAATGTACATCATTATCTGGGACTCATCTCGGGCCGCATTATCAAAATACACTGAATCATCATAACTGATAATGACCAGACCACCTTCATTTTTTATTTCAATTACTCATCGCGTGTCAATTAAGACTGCAGACAAATGCTTCAAAGTGCGTAAGTGCCTCTTAAAAGCATTCAGCGCTGGTTTGGATCCACACGAGCCACGTCTCGGATTCTGGTGCACAGAGAAATTCATTTCCACACTAAGTCAGTAGGCATTAGAGAAGCATTAAAGGGTGCATGAGTGGCTATGATATCATCACATGCATATTATTTTCTAACATTTTCCAACAAGCAAACACGCCGCCTCTCACCGCCGCTTGTCCTCTGATCGCAACAAGCTCAGTCAACCTCTGTTCCTAACTGAGCCAAATCAATTTGATTGCAGTTTGTCATCTTTTCATGGTAGTGCGCTTCAAACAATTCGAGAAGGAGAAAGATCAATATTGCAAATGAAATAAGGCACTTGATGTTCTCCAGCGGAGGTACACTCATTTCTACACAGAGACAGTGTTTGGCATCAGCTGCGCAGGGCTGGCAAACACTCTGGATCAGCTCTACAAATACATCCTCTGTTGTTTTATTACCACAGATTATCTGACAGTTTTGTACGTGGGATTAATAGGCGCAGCGGCTGAGTACATGATCACACAGTAGATGTACACGCCTGAATTTGTCTGTCTATCCAATTCATTTAAATCTATTGTAAGGTCTTCATTGTATATCCTTACAAAACTTGAATCTTAGTGCCTCAAAAAGGCACGTGTGATTTATGACAGATGAACTTGCAGCATTATTCACTGTTAAAAAAAGGTGTTACAATAATTCAGCTCAATTTCAATGGGCAGACTACAAGATCCAGAGTGTTTCGGGGGCACTCCACCAATTTAACACGTAAAGTTCAGTTTACTCGCCACACAGTCTGTGAAAACATTTGTTAAATGCCTTCTGTGGCTCTGAAGGGAGCTTTGGCCTGAGAAAAAAAACATCATCAGGGTTTCTCAACTTGGTTTGAGACTTTTGAGGTTGTTTTTTTTTTTTTTAACAAAGTCTGTGTTACAAGTTGGGGCTGTTGAGACTGAACAACATGAGCATTTACCAAGTATGAATGGTCTGATCAGAGACACCAATGAGTTGAGATTATGGGAAGTGTAGGATCCAGCATTTGTGGAACCTGACTCATACTAGGGACTAAAACTGAGGATATTTCCGCCCCTGCATCTTAGATTTTGACTGCTCTCTTCTTCAAAAGCTGCCTCTTGACATGTAGTAGCAAATAGCTAGAATGCCCATTTAAGAGCAGCTGAACACTGTGAAGCCCTGTGAAATCCAAAGTGCTAGCACTGTCCTAGTGTTACCATTGTCTGGGGGGACGGGCAGGCCACCATGGTAACCCCGCCATTCATGACAGGAACAAAATATCATGTTTATTTTATGTTGTGAATTCTTCACATTCAGATGTTTATGTTCAGAGGCTTTTATTTTCAAATCTTATTTTGAAACCACTGTGTGTGTGTTTATGCTTCCTGTCTATCCGCTCATTATCTGCTATCATTACAGTGCAGAAGTCAGTCACTGTTGCACAATAAATATATTCTCTCTCTGTATTTTATTTTGTTGAAGCATCTTATCGATGTTAAGTGTATTTACTGTAATGCTATAATGCTGGTAAAGACTTTTTTCAATAGACAAGTGATAAGCTAACGGGCTAGCCCAGCTAGCCTGCTTTGCCATGTTAACTGCCTAATATCATATACCCAGATAAAATGTCAGGAGTGTATGAAGGTAGGAAAAAATGGATACCGTCCAAGCCTAATATGAAGCATTGTGGTGCTTCCAAGATGCCCTCATCAACAAATAATATTCTCCAGACATAAGGGAACGTGTCATCATGAGTCGAACCGCAATTACAATATCTGCAAAATAATTGCAGTCCTACTTACTACCCTCATATTTGGTCACATCCTAAATAATGTCAGTGTTATCATGCAGATAGACAGCCTCATAAATGTTGTGTAACATTTGCTAAATAGCACAAAGCTGACCACAGTGTACAGCTCGGGCTGATGGCAATGTCATCAGTTTTATGAGCATTTGGTCATAAAATCAAAAAATATTGAGTAAATTAAAAGTTTGACCTGATGATGGTAATTATCCAGCCTTGCATAATTTCCTTCCTAAACCTAAGTAAGAAGTAAAACTGTGAATAAATACATAAGAAAGAATCCAAGTCGCATAATATATCATGCTGTACCACTAAAGTCAAGATGTAGTGAAAAATCTTTTCATAATCTATACATTTTAATTATGAAATTACTCTCTGAGGCACCAAATCATGTTTCAAATGCTATCTGACTGAATCTGAAGTGAGCTGACTCCTCTAATTACTTTACTTCCTATTAAAAAATGTGCAGATGACTAGAAAAAAAGGACATCTAATGTCATACAGCATGCTCACTGTGATGCTCAAAAATGCAGCTGACTTTATTAGTCATTTGCGAATGACTGGTTGTCAAAAATTGCTGACAAACTAACCCTTAAAATAATGGCCATTTAGTCCCAGCGACACCGGCTATGACCACCACTGTTAACTTTAATTTGCCTGCTCACATTCTCAGTCCACCTTCCAACATTAACACAAGAGTCCCATTACAGATAAGAGCATCTTCTATGTAATGGGTTGTAAAGAATTTGTAATTGTGACAAACAAAATACTACTTATCCCTGCATGTGTGTTTGACTTTGATCTGTAAGTACAGAGAATGCTGCTGGGGAGTCCATTACACGTAAGCAAAGTAAAACAAGACATAAGATCTAAAAGAAAATGTCTTGATTACGCAGGGGTGAGACATTCTGAAGCATAACCAGATGCCAAGAAAGATCGCAGTCTTACTGCTCGGGGAGCAGACCATGACGAGTTTTACAGTTATGAGGGAGGTCCTAATGAGTCTCCGAAGGCACTGAAGAGCGAAGAGTGACTCTACGCTGCCTTAACAGAGTTGCTTAGGCCAGCTGCACGGATGATATGCCTCCTATGAGGGGGAACAATCCCTTCTATTCCTCCTTGGCTCTTATTTTATTTACTTTCCTTCCTCCACTTTGCACCTACACGATGCCTCGACGGTCACATGAATATTTCAAAGCCGCCGAGGTTCCCAAAACCTTTGTGCGCGCCGTATTTTTGGTTGCTTGTGATGCGGGGAACTGAAGCCCGTTCGACTGTTGCACTCAAAGTTAAGGCGCTCAGGATGAAGGCATCGGCTGAAAATGTAAAATGTCATAACTGCCGTGTGGAAGATGTCATGATCTGAGCTCCTAGACGCGCAGCGGGACGAATCTCAAGGCCTACAGTTTATGGATGCTTACTGAAAGAAAATGTTTTGACCATGAACTCAACTCCGCAGGGGAGGGAAAACCAACAGCTCTATTTTGTGTTTGTTGAATACACTCCATTTCTTTTCCTGTTGCCCTGTGACAGGCTGTCCCTACTGAGGCTGCAACAAGACTCTGAGCACAGGAGGAGCAAAAAGAGATCATTACCCCGGTTACTGCATATGTATCTCTCTAATATCTTCATTTCATTGCTATGAATTTATAGATAAGTAATTATTTATATGTAATTAGCATAATCTATTCAAGTTTGACACACAAAAGACAGCAAAACTGAATATTTTCCTTTTTTCTGTTCAAAATGACCCACCATGTCATTCCCATACATCAGATTTATAGGCAATGTGTATGCAAAAATCCTCTAATGAGTTCCGGGAACTAATTAAATAGTTATGTGATATTTTCCACATTTCTTTTGCCGAACCTCCATTACATGACTGTCAAAAGTTTAATTACAAAAGGAGATTAAAATGATTTTGCAATGATCAAATATTAATACAGCTAGTGTGATCATTTCTCTTGGTCCTCATATTTCTTCATAATAACTTGACTTGTATGGGATATTTTTTTTTCTCGTCATGTCATTTGTCTGCAGGAGATTTGACCTCAAAGAAAATGCAGCAATGAATGACTTCAGATGAAGCTTTTGTCTGACGTTTGGAATTGAAGTACAGTCATTTCAACTGAGATATTTTAGAGAGAACATTACATGTACTCCTCACAGCTTTGGACACAGTTTGGACAGCAGTGAAAAGCACCTCAGCGCCTACTCAGTGTCCCATGACGGCGTGTAGAGTTACAGTAAGCGATACCCTTGAATGGACAAGAAACTGATACGCGCTGCTCTCTCATTTCCAGCCGCACACACTGAAAGCATTGTTCACTTTTACTTTTCTGTGCACCTTTCACTTTGAAACCGAGGCAGCTAAGAACAGACACACAGGTGCTAAATGTAGCAGAAAGAGCCGGACAGGAAACAAAAGAGATTACATCCGAGGTGGGGGAACATGGGTTTAATCTGCGGAAGCAAATTAGGATGCTAAACATTCGCCCATGAATCATTAATTCCAGAGTGGAATTACATTCATGCTAATTACTGTAGTCCAGTGGCTTAATTTATTTGACTTTAGCTTGTTTTACTTGCAGATATGGAGAGCTAACTTCAGGTTCTCCTTAGGCTTTTCATCAAAGGCCAGAGAGACTTCAAATAGTATTATGAAATGACTACAGCATTATAATTTTTACAGTGTGTTAGTGTGGTAGCTGCAACCAGCAAGCTTTCATAGCTGGTAAAAGAAACACCAATGTAACATTACAGAATGACAGGAATATTTTCCATTGATCAGACAATGAAATAATGGCCAATATAAAACACAGGGTTCCTTTCAGATCTGTATGATCTGTCTTTACCACATATGGTTTAATTCAGTTCAGTTCATTTTATACCATGACAGAACCTCTCAGGGCACTTTTCATATAGTGCAGGTCTAAACCTCACACTTCTTAATATTATTTACAAAGACCCATCAGATCTGACCATGAGCAAGCACTTGGCAACAGTAGTGAGGAAAAACTCTTAACAGCCCTTTAACAGGCAGAAACCTCCAGCAGAACCATCTCTGGGCAGGTGGACCATCTGTCTCTACTGGTTGTGTTACCACATATTGAGCACATGTATATTTTAGTGTTATATAGGAAGGGTCACATAAACCAGTGTGTTCAAAAAGGAAGCCAGCACTTCCCACTAATTCTTACAAAAGAATTCTTACAAAAGAAACTCTCCTTACAGGAAAGAAATAGTTTGAAATTTTGGGAAAGCTTCCCAGCCGAGAGTTAGAGTTAGCTAGCCTGACTCTGTCATGAAAAATTAAAAATCTGCTTCTACCAACATGTCTACAGGTAGAAAATAAGCATGTTAATCACAACTGGTTGCAACCTCACGGTGATGGCAATATTCTGAGAAGTCGCTCCCTTGGCCAAGAAATAGTTCCATTACTTTTGTAAGAGAAAAGTTAATTATCTCAACAAAAGATTAGTAGTTGGTAAAACTTTTTTAAGACTCAGAAGTCTGAGTTGGGCTCAAAACTCAAAAGTGACTCGCCTTGAAATTTTGAGTTTAGTTTTTACTGTCAATTCTTGTTTATATTAAACAAACAAGACGGTAGGCGGAGGGAGTGTGACCACTTGCAGTCTTTATCCTGAGCTAAGATAATCGTTGGCTAGCTTTAGCTTCATATTAGTTGACAGACATCATAGCAGTATTGAGCGTCTTATGTATCTTTTCAGCAAATAAGCATATTTCCCTAAAATGCAAACTGCATCTCTAAAGGTTAAGTCTGGCAACATTCTGAGTCAATACCACACACTGTCCTGGTGCCATAAAATGCATATTAATCCACCACTGAAAATAGTTCCCAACAGATGCTTTAATTAGCAATTAGGTTGTTCCAATACCAATACCAGGATCAAACTCTGATACAGCCTACAATGCTGGTATCGGTAAGTACACCTGTCTGTACACTAGTCCCGTACTACTGAATATCATTTATTAAGCTCAAAATGAGACGCTGCTATTTCACAGGAGCGTCCCATATGTAATTCTTTCCCCCAAAATGGTGAAGTCATGTTCTATGGCACTTATTCTCTGTATGCAGTTGTTTTATAAATGGTTTAACCTGAGCAAGGCTGTACAGTAATGATAGTAATCACATTAAATCATACAGCAGTTAGTAGTATAGATTGGTACTCAGTAACCGGTGACACAAAAAGATCAGGTATCCGAATTGGTACTGGAAGTAAAAGATGGTATCGGAACATCTATAATTTTAAATAGTTTTTTAAAAGTACAGTGCCCAGGTGTATTGTGAAATTAATTATACTTTTCCAAAAATGAAACTACATATTTGTGAGCCATTTTAAAAAAATACATCTTCAGGATCAGATGGGGTTTGGTCTGTATACGAGAATTGTTGACAGACAGAAAGATGTTTTCTATGGAAGCTGAACATACTGGTACTCTCCTGACACTGCCTTGTTACTGTATAGGCTTAATGCAAGCCAGCGTGTGGTATATAATGCATCACTTAACATTAAATATTTGTATGGTTTCTCTTTTTGCTGTTGTTAGTGGTCAGGTCAGCTGCAGATGATCAGGTATAATAAATTATAAAATCCAGGGAAGCTTTTAGTGTACAATATTTGCTCCAATGGCGAGTCTAGAGAGGCTGTGAATGACAGAAAGAGAGATGTTGATAGAGGGGGGGGCGAAGGAGGAGGCAGGGAAGTCGGAGTGCGAGGTGGTGGAGGGGTGGTTAGCAGCAGGCAGCTGGGGCCGGCTGTGCTGAACGGGCAGCAGCCAGGCTGATGGATTACACCGGCTCTCTCCTGGGTAAACGGACACCGCCACCCCTCCCCTTTTAACAATGTCTCAGCCTGTATCGTCATTGAAATGTCTCCAAAGATGGAGGTGAACATGCAGCTGAGCCACTTAATCTGAGAGGCTACATTTCTACCACAAGCAGTGGATTTGAGAGACCCCTGCAAAAGATCTTTTCTAAACAAATCTGATATCATTTTCGCAGAAATGACTTGTCTACCAATACCAATATTATCTGCGAGCCAAGAGCAATGCTGAAAAACAAGACAATCCAGCCGCTTCATCGATTCAGTCAAGACTAATTGCCGGGAAAGAAGCCCATATTGTTTTCATACATATATCCTATCTCATTGTCATTTGCAGTGCAGCTATGAGTGGAGTGACTCCTCAGCCACGGCTTGGCATGTGGTTTTACAGGTTATGACACCAGGGATCATCATTGCCTCTCCTGGTATCAATGAAGCATTTTAGGGCCTGCTGATGGCTAGACTCTCACAAATAAGGGTTCCAAAAGGGTTCTTCCTGGAGGGATTAAGTTCTGCCCAGAACAATTTGCAGCTGATGAACAATTTTTGAAGAGAGAGGGTTTATCGAGGGTTCTCTGAAAGACTACGGATTCCATTAAGAGCCCTTTTCATTCAAAACATTATTTTTGGAAGAAAGAGTTCTTCGAGGGTTGTTGAAATCCTTGAAGAACTCTTTTGTCAACGGTTCATCAAGGGTTCTTATGGGTACCCACTAAGTACATTCTAGAATAAACCCTTGGAATATAAAAAGGTTCTTGGTAGACCCCCAGCGAACAACCTTGGAATATAAAAATGTTCTCTTCTCTGTAGAACCCCCTGGGGGTGTTCTAGATAAAACCCCTGGAATATAAAGATGTTCTCAGTAGAACCCATTGTGTTTTAGATAAAGCCATGCAATTTAAAAACTTTCTTGGGAGAACCCCCTGAGTGCGTTCTATAACACTCTTGGAATATAAAAAGGTTCCTGGAAGAACCGCCTGAATATGTTCCAGATAAAACTCTTAGAGTATAAAAAGGTAGTCCCCCTGATAAAACCTTTGGCATACAAAGAGGTTCTCAGTAGAACCCCATGTGTTCCAGATAAAACCTTGAAATTTAAAATCTTTCTTGGGAGAACCCTCTGAGAGTGTTCTAGATGAAACCCTAAAGATATATCAAGGTTCTTGGTAGAATCCCTTGATGGGCTCTAGATAAAACCCTTGGAATATAAACAGGTTCCTAGTAGAACCCCCTGGGTGGGTTCTTGATAGCAGTAGAATTGCCTAGAATACCTAGAATAAGGTGGAGGGGTCTCTGGATAAAACCCCCCAAGAGGGTTCTGGGTGGAACCATTACAACATCGGGTTCTCTGTAGAACCTCTCATAAGGGGTTCAGGGTGAAACCTTTCACAAATGGTCCTGGGCAAAACCTTTTATGTCAGGTTCTATGTAGAACTCTCCGAAAGGGTTTCAAGTGAAACCATTATAAAATGTTCTGCCAGGACCCAAAAAGGGTTACCCTATGGGGACAAGATGAAGAATCCTATATGGTTCTAGTTAGCACTTCTGTTTCTAAGAGTGTACACAGGCTACTTCAATCAGGATGGTGCTAAAGGTCACTCTGCTTAAGAGTGTACTCTGACTAAATAAATAATGAGAAATGGGAATGTGTAAGAGCAAAGCAGTGCAAATTAACCCCCCTGCTAAACACACACACACACACACACACACACACACACGAACACTTTCACATTTCCTCCCATAGTGTCTATGTCAAGGGGCTGTCCTCATGTTTCTCAGCTACAAACTGAGTCCTCTGTAGAGCCCTTGACATTTTCTAAACTACTTCATCAAGCCTTGAAGCAAGGAAATCCCACAGCCCTGCCCTCTGTCTGAACGCTTTCCTGTGCCAGCCTGCAGAGTAACATATTACAGTAACAGTAATTCAATCACGGCAACTGTAATCCCTTTAAACACTTACATTACAGCAAGATTTGTTTAGGAAATCACTGAAACAGATATTAAAAATCTAAAATAAAATCTCTAATTGTTAATTCCTTCGATTTCCTAAAATTGTGTCTTGAGGTAAAAGAGCTGTAAAATTATAGATGAAACAATTACGGCTGTAAATAATTGTAACATCATTCGCATAACAGCTGGGTAATTGTAATAGGGCATTTTCATGAAAAATCCTCTAAATGGCTGGCATGTGTCCATTAACACTGTAAACTGGGACATATCAGCTACAGTCAACAGTTTAATCATCATCGCTTATTGTAAATCATTTCTCAGGCAAGACTGTAAGTAACCATAACAACAATACTGATGTTACACTAACAATGAAACTCACCAGTGGTTAAAATGCTGGTTAAAACAAATATATCTAACAAAAGAAGTTGACAGCTTTCACCTTCATCAAAAGAGAGCAATGTTGACTGTCAGCAGAAAACGGGAAATGAAAAACAGTCTTTTGTGTCAAAGTCTGACATTTTTCTGACACATCCATCCAACCCCAGCATCCTCCCTGTTCACTCTGAGGCTCCATAAGAACGCCAAGCTACAGCCTCTCTTGCTTCTGACAGACAAGTTAAAAGTCACAATTATATTAGACATTAAGCCTGAAAAACGATACTTGTACACATTCTCACAAATGTAGTCATTCACTTTCACTGATTTTTCTGGGGATACCTGTCTCCCATAAAATGAAAGAAAATAAATAAAAATTCCCATCCCAAAGTCCCAAGTTTATTTTCTCCAACGGTACTGTCAGGAAAATCAGCGGCCCGCTGCGGCTGAAATTTACACTATGAAAGCGATGATAGTGATCCAAAATAGTAAAGATGTGGGTCAGACAGCTAAACAATGAGCTGAAACTCAGCATGAAGTTCAGTACAGCTGAGGGGTGATAACGTTCTGTAGCTCATCCATATGAGGGAACCCTTTCATATTGTCTTCACATTACTTTTGATACGTTGTTATCATACAAATTTAAATGACAGCTGTTCTACTGCATCACACAGAGCCATGTAAAGAGAGGGTTGGGGTTAAACTCCCTCTCTCAGCACTGCTGGTTATACCTAACGAGGCACCAGGTAATTTTTAAGTTTTAATGTGAACATTTTGATAACCCCACACGTTAAACTTCAGCTAACATAAGCTAGTTTTAATGAATAATGTCAGCCTATCTTTTATAACACCTTGGGAGGAAGTGATCACTTGGGGTAGTTGGCTAACTTTAGCATTAATTTATTACCTTTTATTAGTAGTAATGATATAGCATAAAAGATTTCACTCATTCATTTTTAGGTCTGGATGAAAAACTTCTTTGAGTTAGAATTTCTTCAGGCTGTAAATACTGATAACATTAGGATATATAATCAGATTTTTTAATTATGTATTTTGACATTTTTAATACATAAAATTATCGCACATTTTGCCTTTCGTGTGGTGTGTCTTTAGCCTGCGTTCAATTGAATCCTGTGCCATATTGTATTATTACTATGTAAATAAAGTCTGAAACAACGATGCAAATTAGGGCTGTGTACTGACAAGATTCTGCCGATACAATATCTTTAGCAACTCAGGGAATAGGATCCAATATATTGCAACAAATTGCAATACTGTCATGGAACACAACATTTTCATAAAATTTGAGTTTAAAAAGTTTTTTTATGCAATTAGAACTGTGACTGTAGCAGTCTAGCAGTCAGGGGTTTAAATACAACACAAAATTAAGTATTGCCACAAATACTATCACAGTGATTTTGAGACCAGTACTGTATTGTAAACTATGATATTGTGATATGTGGGTGTATCAGTATTTTTTTCACCCCCCTTATGCAAAAAAGTGCCATCAAATCTTGTGCTGTTTGACCAATGACAGTTGGTAGTGAGTGTGCAATCAATGGAAAAGTTAGTCTGAGGCACTGTTCTAGTATATTCATATAATTTTCCATTATAGAAAATAATAAAAATCATTGCTTTGTGTGGTGGCATTCTTTACTTCCACCTCATGTCTTGCCCGTTAAGGACACCTCCATATATTTTTACTGACTTTACTAACCTGCTCTATATTTCTGACCACATTCTGACATGAATTTCAGCGCAAAATCGGTATGTTACTGTGTTGGAGTGACCCAGTGGATGGCATTATTGATTGATTAATCTGCAGTCCTTTTTGAAAGTAACCCTTGCTACTTTGATAGCACAGTCTCCAGCAGGTCACCATATCTGATTAACCTTTTGTACGTGGCCAAGCTTTTAAAAGCAGGGGGGAGACATGAACAGAGCCTCCCTATATTCTGCTCCTATTCTAAGTGATTAAATCAATTGTGAGTGCTTAGCCTCGCTTCAGGCCCTTGCTGTGGGAGCGATAGTGTCGGCCTGCTGAATCCGTGGTCGCTGAGTCACCCGGCGTGCACTGCCAAGCACTTACCAGATCTCCGGTAAGCACATCAAACCTGGGATTTTATGAAAGAGGATACTGCAGAGAACCACGATGGGGAGCCAGCTTGGTGACAAGATCAAGGCAAAGTAAAATGGGAAAAAAAAAACGATAAAAAGAATACACGCCTTTGTGAGGTTCATTGTGCTTGGCCAAAGCCTGAAGCAGGGGGAGTGCTTGTCCTGCGGCCACCTCTATGGTCTGGTAGCCTGAGGTCACAAGTTGCTTGTGGGCTTGGAAGTTGCAAGGAAATCTGCAATTAATCACCCTACATGGAGCTTAACAAGGAGATTTGTTCACCATCTTTATTAAAGATATTGAATTACGGAGCGTTTTTCATTTGTGCAGTGGATTTTTCTTCCCTTCTTTATCCTGCCCCATAGGAGGCGATATATGTGATCAAGTAGCAGGCAAACTGATGGAAAATAATGACTCAGTGTTGCTGGACTGGCCTGTGGGCAGAGATTAAGGAAATGAAAAAGAGTTCATGGAGTTATTCATACCGCTCTCCCAGTCTCATTATCGACCACACACCAGAGGGGATGACACTTTGGCTCTCAGCACCTGCGTCCTCACAGGCGCACTAACTTTGCGGTGACTCCAAACAATATCACGATGGAGGAAATTAAAGCTGTAACTGAACGAGGCAGGGGAGTACTGGCAGGGGGGGGAAGCTATAACGGCAGTGCTCGATTGAACTCTATTCACTGACAGCTTGAATGTTGAGTGGGAAACCCACAGTGGATGTGAGTGCAGGTAGGCTGTATACGTCTCAGAGTTGCTTTCTGATTGTGTTCACAGCTGCACAAAACTAAGCAAGTAATGATGACTGTGGATGCAGATTGTGGGGGAGATATTTAACACATTTTCCTGAGAGGTCTCTCACAGAGGAAATTATTAGCAAAAGCATTGGTGTGTATCACCTAGAGATGCACTTATCCACTTTTTTCAGTTCCAACATGATTCCTTTATCTGACTTTGGATATCTGCTGATACTACAGTAATACCAACCCTCTTGTTATTATTGTTATTGTCATTACTGGCAATATTGGTATTGGTAAGATTGCATGACACCGAAACTGAACTTCAGTTTAGTGGTGAAAGGTTCTGTTTCAGCTGATGCTGATGCATATCAACTCAGAGTTTTCACCATATGGAAAGCTTGTTTAGTTTGTGTAATGTAACTTGTGGGGTGCTGTAAGATTGTGACATTCATATGTGCAGCTGATAGGGTGAGAGACAGCCCTCATTTGTACCATTTCCCATGTCGCATTATTGAGAATTTAAGCTTGCAATTCTATGTTCCAAAATACAAATTATTTTTTCTTAGTGTTTGTAATGTATTTGTTCAGAACATTGTGGTTAATGTTAGTAATTGCTATTTTCATGTTGGTTTATTGTTATGTTATTAGTGAGGTGTCTGGTACATTTCTTCACTGTATATCCACACTATAATTATCCCAGCAAGGCAGCATGTAAACGCTTGTGCATGCATGATGGTCACTGACCCTAGAGCTTGTCTGAAGCTGATCTCAAATTCTACTGGACCATCAGTCTAATTTATTTTGGTGCTTGGAGGGAATTTCTTCAAACTTTGCATAAGTGTCCCCTTAGACTCAAGGATTTTATTGGTTAAAGGTCAAGATCACAGTAACCTAACTAAATGTATTTTTGGCCATAACTCAAGGTTGTGTTACACTATTTATGACAAAATTACACACAAGTATCTACCAGGATAAATGATGGTTGATCCAAAAGGTCAAAGGTCACTTCACTGTTTTATACGACCATTGACAGCTGACTTCTCACTCTTCTTAACCAACCACTAGGGGCTGCAAGATCAACAACTGCTTCAGTTTGGAATCTTGTTTCAGCTAAGGACAATGTATGTTAATGTTGGCAGAACTTTGCAAATTTTTGCTGGTTGCATCTGGCAGTTGTGGTGACACTGCAGTAGGTGCTTCACCATCTGCTGTCTGGCAGGGTTAGGGTCAGCACTCTACCAATTTCATTCTTTTACTTAACACTTTTTCCTGAGAGGTTTCTGGGAGAATAAATTATTAGCAAAAGCAGTGGCATGTATTGCTTCTGTTAGTTTACACACTGCACAAAAGAGTGAATGTATGACCCTTGACTGTGCACATTCTTTTATTTTCACCATCTCACTCAGTCATTTGGGCAAACAAACACATTTCAATGTATCTCTAACTTGAGTGGGTGGTTAGCTTTGTATGGGCCACCATAGTTTAAGATTGAGCTGCTGCTCCAACTCCTCCACACCACTGAAAAGCTTTCTTCCCTAGCATCTGCAGCAAAACGCACATAAATACTCCAGGTATAGCCAGTGTTATGGGGTAGCATTCATTCTGCAGATTGGAGTTTTTGTTCTATAAACATTTTTCAGAGGCAGAGCAACTCTGGAGGCAGATGGTTCGGTTAGCTCCCAGTGCGCAGAGCTGAACAAAAACAATGCTTTTTGAGAGGTATATGAGCAGCAAACTTGAATGACAGTGAGAGAACTTTTGTCAGAATACAAATAAAAACAATCACTTGTTATTCCGTTTATGAAATTTATGCAAGTATATGAGGTGTAGCAACTTGCTTTTCTGCATGCATTAAGTATAGTTCTCCTCAAATGCCACCAACGTGTTTACTTGCTACAACACCCTGTCATTCACAAGGAAACCGTGCATAAATCAAGCCATATGTTTTTTTAACCTATGTCTTTGGATGCATAAAGGCTGGAACATGCCTTCTGGCTGCACAGTAGAGTGTCATTCAGACAGGTTTGCGTTGTTTTCTTCTATACTTGTGTAAATTTAGGTTGTAATGTTACATAAAGCTGTACTAATAAATTAGATTAGCAATGCATCAAATGATTTATCACAAATTACATGTTTGATCAAGCCCAAAAGCCAAAACAGAATATAAAAGTAAATTTGTCATGTGGTACAGTGTCCTTTTGCATTAGAACTAAAACTCAGTGTTTTTGTTTTATGGCATTCGACTTCACTGATAATTTTCAGCTTTTAATTACATCTCACAGTCTTCATCGGTGGATGGAGTATGCTCAAACTGACTCAAGACTCAAATTATTTGCTGGTGGAGACCATGTGATGCAGTTGAAAGTTGTGGAAAAAGCCAGTAAATGGAACTTTGGTTTAGGGCCACCGCCTCAAAGTCAAGGATCTGAATCAACAGTTGGAGGCCCATCACTCTACTGAAATTCCTCAAGTTGACTAGTCAGTTTTTGCCGTTTGTGCTTCTGGGGACATTTCGTAAAATCAATCCACTGTGTCAAGTTGTCCCGTCCACTCAATGAAGATGTCTGTGATGAGTACCTGCAGCTGTGGACACGGCCGAGTTTGAGTGAAGCCTGAATTACACTCCCAAACGGACAGGTACAAGAACACCTTGAATCTATAGTAGTAGTCACCGAGATAACTTTATCTTCTGCTTTCTGTGATGTGGCAACTAACAATTTTGCCCATGTTAGCAAAATTGTTGTTGCACATTTCCAAATCACCGCGCAGAAAGCACACATTCGCTCAGAGGGCTAACTTACTTGTTTGGTATAATATTATCTATATGAAAAACAGAGTAGAATATAGACAGATATTAGTACTGAAGAGCCAAAACTGATTCGACTGGCAAAATTTTGAATCAGGCACAGTCCCTCTTAGGTCAGGATTGTTTTGCCAATCCATACAGCGCTGTCAAAAACGTGAATCAATAATTGATTCAACTCATAAATGATTAACAATTAATGATTATGAGTCATCCAAAAAGTGAGCCACATCGAGGGTTTCAGAAAGGCAGCTTAAGGCCAGAGTTATATGATTTCCAGAATTCGTACTGCTGATGCAGTAGAGCACCATAATTGACACACTGTAGGTGCTTATTTAGATGTGTGCAAGTGTAGCTTTGTGTAGAAACTTCCTTAGCTGCCATCACACTGCTGCATTTCTGATGCTGCCTGGATACTGCAGGCTGGTACGGCTCATTTGAACCTGGAGGTTAACTAACTAACCCAGACAGCTCGGTATAGTCAGATGATATACTGTATATATGGTGACCAAAGCTCTGCCCGTCCTCACTGTAATGAAATCTGTTGTTCTAAAAAAGGCTACGAAAAAAAGCTAAGTCCTATATGAATGATATAGTGATCTGGGCCAATCCTGCCGACAGAAATGCGGCAGAATGTGCAGGCTGACACAGACCTCCATCTCCCATGGTTGCAGCCGCAGCCAGGCTGTCAGGAAGATGAAAATATGCCTGGCTTCATTTAGTGCTGTGGGGATCCTGTGGAGAAAAGGGGCAGGTAGAGCTAATGGACTACTCTAGGACACAGTGGGGCTGTCGACTCAGCAACGCCGCCGGCTGTCTCTTCAGGACGCACCATTTTTATGACAATCTCTCCGAGGCCACAGCAGGCATACACCAGAGCCCAGGAGCCTTCACCTCCGTGCCCAGATTGTGCAGGATTTACTGTAAACAAAATCCATTTTCAGGGAATTTCAGATGATTTTAGAACCAGCTGTGTTGACATAAATCATGAGGGCTGCTTTTTTGTACACTGTAAAAAAATAACAAGTAATGTAGGCCAGGTTTAAAAATACACACACAGCTAGAATTTAAATGGGTTTTCAGATTCAAGTCTTAGTACCCATGTAGGAATTTGTTATAGATGGTAAATGGCAGCATTTCAATGGCTCTTATTCACACAAACACAGAGAAGGCAGCTAGCTACTAAGGGTGTAAATCAAAATTTCATCAGAATACAATGTCATATCGATTCTTTGGACAGTGGCGCAATATTTGTTGATATCACCAAGTCTTCCACAACACAATTTCAATCATGATTCAGTTCAGGGGCCTGCACTCAATATGAGACAATATCATATGCCCATTTAAAACAATCACTTAAAGAAGAAGCTGCCAAAACTTTCTTTTCTGCTTTCGGCAACAGAAGAAAAAAAAAAAGACATAAATTATTCTAACTGGTTACATGCAGTATACTTCACTTTAAACGCACAGTATGTAAATTCCTCTCACATAAAAACAATAACAAAAGACATAGTTTGATGACATTGTGAAGTAACATGGGATCATGTGAGTTGCAGTTTTAAGCAACCACCAGTTACCATTTTTCACCGTAAAATGGATGAAACAGAGCAGCTAATATTACCATAGCAAGAGCAACAAGTTGGTGGACTGGATGCCCGGCCGGGTTTGTCACGTATCCTGAGTATTTTATTCTCCAAACACCAATGACAGCAAATATTTCCACACTGTTGATTTATTCCCGAGATGGGAGTAAATATCTTCACTGACTTTTTCTTGGCTTCTTGTCCTAAGCTGTCTGGCGCTACCACTGTTTAGGAAGGAGGGGCAGTTGGACAGAAACCGTGACACAGATTTGCCATGAGAGTTTCAAAATAAAAGCATGATTAAAGGATGACAATATGGATCAGCGTTTCCACATTCCATTTGTGTTATAATTCTCCAAATCCATGCTTCAATTTGACTTTCGATTCGATTTGACTATTTTATTCAAGCTTTGATTAACACATATATTTTTTAGGACTGATGACTATGCCATTGTTAAACTATTAAGTCTTGTTTCGTAAAGATCAGCAGATCATTGGTTTAATGCTCCGACTACTGTCATTTACATTCGAAAATTCTTTATTAAAAAGATAGTGTGTCTGGTATCAAGTGTGATACAAAGGCCAATATGCTCTGCTGTGTTGTATTTGAACTGTTGTTTTTTTTAAATCCAGACTTAATTTAGATTCATTCATTGAAAATGAAAGCTCATTTTGATTGAATTTGATCAATCAGCTACCATTACATCCCTACTGGCTACCATTAAAGGTACTGATCTGAACACTGGGAGCAAATTTGGTGTTCAGTGTCTTGCCAAAGGACATGCTAGTGAAAGGAGCTAGTGGTCAAACTGCCAACCCTGTGATCAGTGGACGACCGGGAGCCTTTTTATTTAGATACAGATTTATCTAAAACAAGGTGGTTGATTCCTGCTCATTCTCGGCCTCAACCCTAACGGAAATGGATTTGCAAGATGGAGTTTTCGCCATGCGAGTGTGCGCATACGCAGCGCGAGCAGGTGTATGTAGGTCTTGCTTGCATGTATTTGCATGCTCATCTGTGTAATCACATATTTCTGCCACTAACCGAGAACTAGATCTATCATGAGCTGTCAGTCTGGCAGAGCAATAAGAGAGATACAGCAGCCACAGTGATTGACAGAGAGGAAATTGAAGTGTCACATGAAACATGTTAACCATATTTTGCTGCGTGTTGTCACCCACTGGCACGTCACTTCACTCAGAAGCAACCAGAGCAGGGAAAACAACAACAAGAGGAGGAAAAAATTCAAGGGGAGGAAACGCTGAAATAACAGGGATTGTTTCCCCAATTATTCAGCGTCTTAACCACAAGGTAAGACATGCTGTTTTAGGCCGACACTCAAGCTCTGGGTATATTGTCTGACAGTAATCTTTGACAGCGTTGTCAATGTTAGACCTGAGACGTATGAGCAAATAAGGCTGTGAAACTTAGAGAAAAGAGGCCGTGAAGGGTACGCACACTCTTCAGGATGACGGTTTAACACATTGCAGACATGTCTTTGTGTCATCTGAAAGACAGAAGCTGTTCTCACACCACGGCGGAGGCATGTGTAATGCCTCAGTGCATCACCACCCACTGCACATCATTAGCATGGTAGATGGAATATATAGGAGGCAGTTGACCACCGCTGTCGTCGAGTTCGCCTGGTTAGGGTCTGAGCCGTTATTGCTTAAAGCCGCTCAGGAATTAAATTGCACCTTGCAGGGTTAATGGGTTATTTCAATCTGCATAAAAACATCTGGACTCTTGGTGTGACAACGGCTGATAATAGAAAGTGTGTTTGCATGAGACTTGGCAGTGAAAACTCTCCATTAAATGGTCGCTGTGAAAGTCTGGGTGCAAAACACGCCTTTGAAGCACATACATGCCAACTGTGGGCAGGTGATAATGGGATGGAATCTCAGCAGCTGAAGGTCACACACGTGTGATGTTTGGTTAACTGCGCTGACAGTGGAAACTATCTACCAATATTGGTCATTTCTGAAATGTGAAAAGTAAAAATGTACACACCGTTGCCTCCTGAAGACAGTTTCTAAAATAGTCTCTACATTAATTCCCTACCTAACAGTTAAATCCTCCAGCTCATCCAAAAAATAATGACTGAACAGGCGTGAAAGCTAGTTTAAGGTTACCTCTGAGTCGACAGAGAAGTTATTTTTGAGTCTGTGCACTGGATTCAGTCATTTGAAGATACTTTGTCAAGTGGTAAAAGTAAAAATCTGTGTTGATCAAGGGCCAGAAAACTGCTTCTAAGTGTTTTTATGCCGTGCCAAAGCTGTCATTACACACTGTTATGCAAAAACATAACATATGCTGTTTATGATGATTTTAGTATTGCCACAGGGCTTTATTCATTGTGTTAAAGAAGCTTTGTTTAATTGTCGCGTTCTGCTTTCCACAGCTTTCACTGAATAAACTACAAGAGCAAAACAACTATAACACTTTGCTGTAGTGTCAAACAGCCCATACTGGATGAAAAATAATTTTCAAACCATGTGTTTGACTGTCGGTGCTCTCCATCGTCCACCTTTTAGCACCGCAGCTGGCTTTAAATTCAGGAAACACAATGCCAAGTCTCGCCACTTTCATTTCTGGCTCAGAATATCTGAGAGCAATTTGGACGAATTTCAACTTTTTACACATTCAGATCTGTGGCTGCAAAACATTTAACATGTGAGCAAAGTCATGCCTTTCGCTAAAAAGATGCAGAAGCCATGAGTTGAATGAGTTTCACATACAGGGAACTTGAAGATGAAACAACAGACATGAAAATGTTCTTCAGGCGCTCCTAAGCAGGAAAAGGAGAAAGGGTATAAGAAAAGCCTTAATTAAGCCTGGCATAAGAGAATATATTCTAATATAAATCCTTGGTGAGTATAAATCCTTGGTGAGATCTCATCTTGAATTTGCAAGTTCTGTCTGCTGCCCTAATAAACTAAAATATAGAGAAAAGGTTCAGAGAGGAGTTAATTCCAGGTCATATGTAGAAAGGTTAAGATAATTACAGTTACCTCGGGTATACAGGAGACATGGAGGAGATGTGACTGAGTTCTACAAGCTGGTTCACAGAATATATGAAATCGCAGCCGAGCCTATCATCCATTTTTGGACTAATTGGTATGAGTAAAGAGAGAACTCTTAAAAATTATACCCACTTTTTCACACTTTGTGCTGTAAGAGCATGGAACAAGCTTCAAGAGGATAAAGAGGCTCCTTCAGGTAACTATTTTAAAGACAGACTGGATAAATTCTAGTCAACAGACGACATTTTGTATATTAAAATATATATATATGATTGCTTTTGATAATTTGGAAAATTATTGTCGTTTTGAAATACATATATTGTGATATTTTTGTTCTTTAGTTAGAAAAGCTTCAATAAATGTTAATTAAACATTGTGTCAACTAGAGACAAAACTATAGTGACCAAATTATCACAGTTATCAGTATTATCACAGTTTCTTTAATGTGCTGCACATTTTCAGAAAGTACTAATACACACACTGAAATCATTTGGCCAGGTTTTATATCGAAAACCTAAACCTTTTGTTGCTGCTGAACCATCAAAGGAAGGCTATAAATCAGGGATATAATGATAATTAATATTTGAAATGGTTATTTGGAATTTTACTGTGGTTTATCTGGAAACCAGTTATCGTTTCATCTCTAGCTTCAACCGCCAAACACTTCATATGTCTGTCTTTATCGGCACAAACTAATAAAAAACAGATTATTGATTATATAGACAACACACTGTAAGTAAACACACCACAGACACTTTCCTGAACGTCTCGAAACTCTTTTGAGGGAGGAAGGAATAGATTTGCGTTAAAGTGTTGATCTTTGGGGGTTGGATTATCAAATGTTATGCCTTAATATATCGTGTCTAAATGAAGAAAGAAATTAGGGTTGCAGTTAAGATTATTTTCATTATTGATTAATCTGATAATCACTTTAACTTCTCTGTTAATAGTTTGTTCCACAAAATGTTAGTAAATAACAAAAATGCCAAAAGATATTTTTGTTATTACTGTAATATTTTATTCATAATAGCTGGTGAAGCTTGAAGCAGTGTCTTTTTCCTTAAAAAAAAGCACTTACACAATAAATCAATTATTAAGATTTTTCCAATCAAGAACTGATGAATCACCTAATTATGTCAGTTCTTAAAAAGATCATAAAGCCTTTTTATAGACTCATAATATGATTTAATTAATACTATCTTCCTAACATTGTGATAACTGTGTTTTCTTTGTATCTGCTTGCCATTTCATTTTATGATGGAATAATATTTTTTCCAGTGTATTGTCTTGACTCACTCTGCTTAAAAGTGCCTGTGGAATTCTGCTTTTGTAAACAGGTCAACACTACATACAGTGTAGATTAGGTTTCTAAATCCATGTTTAAGGACAGTAAATTTTCTTTGATTCCAGGTCATACGGCACCTGAGTTGCTCTAATCTAAACAAGCAGACCTCTATGTAATGTGTCAAACAGACGGTATAGAAAGAGTGCAGCCAAATTCATTGCAGTTGCGTGCTTTGTTTCTGAACAGTTGTTTATTTCGACATTGTTTCTAAAATTGTGGTCTTGGTTCTACTGTTGCTGCACCTGTGTAGCTGCAGTAAGTATCCACTCTACTCCTCTTTCTGCTGCTTCTAGCTCCTATACTTAGTCCCAGCAGACGTCTTACAGTGCTTCGCTCAGAGGAGAGAGAACCAGACATGCACATCTCATTAATTATGTCTCAGTTGAAATATCAGTCCAGAGCTCCCGGCCATTTGACTAAGGCAGAGGTAATGAAACCCCGTGCATTGAAGCTAAACGAGACAGTGTGGGGACGGAGGGCGGGGCGGAGGGTTGCCAGGTTGGGAGGGAGCTAAATCTGAAGCTAAAGCTGGAGCTGAGGTTAAATCAATTTGAGGCGAGAGTTTTAGGGCTGTAGGGCCGAGTGGGTTAGACTAGGTTTTTCAAAGGAATACACCGTGGCTTTGGTATCCAAAATCCTATAAGATACTCCTGAAAGAATGTCATCACCCTAACTCAAGGCGAGCAAAGCAGTCTGGTAGGGCTGGATATCGATACCTTTAAGGTACTGACTGAAACAACCCAGTACCAAGAAGTATCATAACATCTGCTGTCAAACCACATCTGTATTTAGTCAGTTTTGCACCCTGATTTAGAAAGAAATTACTATTTGTGTGAATATCTGATGAAAGTAAATGCATAAAATGCATGAGGTTTATTTCAGGAAACTATTCTGATAACTGATAAACTGTTTTTTATGAAGAAAAAGTTATTTATGTCCTTTATGAGAATAAACAGAATATCTTTGCATTGTGGGCAAAACAAGGATGAGGATCTCACTTTGGGCTTTGATGAACACTGACTGACATTTTTCACCATTTCTGACATTTTATAGACCAAACAACTGATCAATTAACCGAGAAAATAATGAACAGATTAATCAACAATGAAAATAGCTATTAGTTGCAGCCAAAGTACTCTATTCATATTCATATCACTTTAAAGGTACTGGTAGTGGTACTTGTATCAAAGAATTTTAAACAAGACTAGACTCATAAGCTGAAGAGTCAATTACGAAAAACACTGATCTGCTACTTCCATGCAGTCAACCATATTATATCAGCATGTGCAGTATTTAAAGCACCAGAGAACAACCTTTATCAATAAACCTTCCTAAATGTAAAGCATTGAGAAGGTCACAGTCAATTAGATGGATAAAATAACAGCGATGACATTCACGTTGTCACAAAAGGAGAGGGCTCGACCCTCTGGGACTGAGAGAGCTGGGACCTACTGCGGCAGACGCATCTGCAGGAAGTCAATGACTGATGCCAGGAGAGACAACAATGTTTTTGCCTTTGTGCAAATTGAAGAAACATAACCATAAATTTGCGAGTGGCCGATCAATACAGCCCAGACGTGGCCAAGTCCTGAGAAACGTATCCAGGGGAAACCATTCGATAACTCCGATCAGAGATGGACCGGTAGCCTGCTATTAATCTTCCATTACCAGCCACGGGACAGTGGCCATTGTGAACGAGCTCGAGACGTTTAGTGACAGATTCGGCCATTAAAGCTTGCACTGATGTGTATGCCTGGCAATCGGACAGATTTCTCCTTGTATTATTGTCGCAATCATGACCATTCATCAGATGTGGTCCATTAGAGTGGTCACGTTACAAAGGGTGGCACCGCAGCCCTCTCCTTTCACCAACATGACTCTATATACTATATCACTAGCCACCGGGCAAACATATTCAGTATTTCATCTGGTATTGCTTACATGACAGATCATTGATCGCCTGAGTTGGATTTCCAACATTCGCTCCATAGAAAGATGCTTTCTTCCAGTCTGCAGTTTTTTAATGTATCTGTAATAATGCAGTCATTGTAACCTAAAACAATGCTTAGTTAGGAACAGAAGAAGTGTTTCTGGTTTCATTCTAATGACAAGGACGGGCCTGTGACTATGCTTAATAGTAATGTTCCCATTATGCACAGCAGCATCTCTGGAGACCACCCTTAAATATGGGACTACTCAATCATGACGAGAAGAAACCCATGTTGGAATGAAATGGGTCATACGATACTTTAAATAAATATGATAATGAGGCAGACACTACCGATTGCCAAGGGGGTTATTTGTGTTATGTGGAGAGAACAGTACTGGAGGTAGACTGGAGCTGAATAATACAGCTACAGTGGAGAGGCAGTGAGAGTGGGAAGTGGTCTACAGCAGCGCAGAGGGGATGTGTTTTACTGTGGTTTCTCTGTGTGTGAGTGTGAGTGTGTGTGTGTGAATGAGCTTGTTGTGTTCTCATGCAAATTCTTCAAATGTGTTCAAATGATGCGAGTTGTGTGAATTCAAAATACATTTCAGAGTGATTGTTTTTTTATTTTTTTTTTTAATATGTCACATTTTCACATAACAAATGTGTGATTAGCAATTCACTCTGACTGATAAAACACAATAGTCATACAATGGTTAGTTACTGCTGGAAAAAAATCGGAATGTTTGAGGTTTTGGTGTCCTTTACACTTACTAGAGCAATGTGAAGAAAAATTAATAAATTCATAGCTAGCTTTTCTTATTTTTGGTCAAGCAGCCACAACAAGAGTATGATGGCCCTGCATAAGGGGAATAAAGTGAGGAAGAAGATTTTTTATCATTATTATTATTTTGCATTTTGACGAGAATCAAAATGTTGCGAACAAGGTGGAAATTGAATTGAAAATGTTGAAATGTTGTATTTTTTTTTTTTATTTTGAAAATAAAGTCAAAATGTATGATGCTGAAATGTTGAGAAGTCCTCTCCCCCCTTTTTGCCTCATTTTCCTATCTGTTTATTTTATTATTTATTTATTTTTATTTCTCTAACTTTGTAAAATACAAAATCTGTAGAAAGGTGGCAGGATGAATAAAATAAGTGATGAATTTGATAACTTGTAACAGCAAAACCTGGTATAAAGTTATTAAAAAACAGCCAAAATGTCCACAATAAAGCTGAAATGTTGAGAATTAGTACTATTGCCAAGCACAGGAAAAAAGAATTTATAGATTTTTACTTATTTGTTTATTTTAAGTTTAAGATGAGGACAACAGTAAGCACTAAAATGTGGTGTAACAGAAGCATGAGTAGCGATGAGTCAAAGTCAGCAACACTGACTCAGTAAAGTCTGTTTCTGTTTGCAAACATGAGCCACACTAAGCTACTGGTCAGACCAGACCAAGTTAACTTCAGTAAAGCCCCTGTGTGTACTGAACTGAGAGCAGTCGCTTTATTTGTTGGATGAAGACTGTTTGATTTGTTTTATAAGTTACACAGTCTGCCTTTATAGAGGAGAAAATACGCCTACATCCAGGGATAGAGTTTAGGTATACAAAATTCAATTCTGTGGACAAAAGTGGACAGCTTGGGCTTTTTGTAAATATACGCCTTATACATTATAAAAATGCATCAAAATGTATCATCACAGTTGTCTTACTGCTGGTGATTTACTGTTTCTCATGAATACAAAAGAATAGACAGGCTGTGATGTGTATTGGGCATACACTCAGACCAAAAAGAACAGATTTCCAACCAAAGTGATGAAAATCAAGTCATATTTACCATTTAAAACACTTGAATTTGCAAAAAAATAATAGAAAGCTTATACAGTAGTTGAGATATAATTAAGGGTAACATATGTCATAGAAGCAAATATTAAAGATTTAGATTCTTTTGTGAATTCCAGACTTTAATGTCTGAATACTGTGAACTGAAAAACCTGTGGGAACACTGAATTGTAAATCTGCAGAGGGCCCTGGCTGCTCGCTGTAACTACCTCTGAAAAATGGAGAGGATATAAGAAAAACATCGCAGGAACGAGCCCAGGATTACCACTTTAACTCGAGAGGAAGAGGCATTCAACGAGCGCCTTGTGATGAACAGAAGGTGGCTCCTGTAAGTTGGGCTCTTCCCTCCCAGCAGGGGTCACAATTATCTCTCACTGGGCGACCTGAGGAGCGCAGTGGGGGTAATGTACTTCTGACAGTGAGATCTATGACACATAAAGTGCAATTTGTCCTCCAGCCCTGTAGATTCTCCAGCCTCAAAGGCATTGTGTGAGGGAGTAAAGGGAGCAATAAGTCAAGTGTTTGCAGTGATGTCACTTTACACGAGGGTTAGCTACGTGTGTCAGTGCACCCCCGTATTTGGTTTTTGTTACACATCATGTATTGATCTGTGATGTGATCCTGCTCTGATACATGCATTCTCCTCCCTGACCAGAGAGCAGCTGAGCCGCTCTGAAAGCACTGCAGCGAGATTTCTTTTTTTCTTCTCATTATGTAGTTCTAATCAAAATTGCTCCTAAATTCATTACAGTGATCAACATTTATGTGGATTAAAAAGTTCGGGATGGAATCATTTCTATATAAATGTTGTTTAAATAATTCACTTATAAAAATCAAGCAGTCCACTAACGATTATTTCATTACTGATTAATTTGGCAATCATTTTTTCCATTAACCGTTTAGTCTATAAAATGTCAAAAAATTGGGAAAAATGCTCATTTCCCAGAGCCCAAAGCAACGCCTTCAAATTGCTCCCTCTGTCCAACCAACAGAGACAGTCCAAAACCTGAAGACTTTTCATTTACTGTCACAAATGACAAAGAAAAGCAACAGATCCTTACACTGGTGGACATTTTTGCTTGAAAAATTACAGATGATTAATGGATTACTAAAATACTTGGCTACTTACTTACTTACTTTCCATCAACTAATCAATTACTCGACTAATACTTGCAGTTCTATCTTGCATATCTCACATTTATACATGACAACATGTGGACAACAATCAAACTACGGTGATGACAAACTGGCAAAAACAAGCCAACAAAATCCATACATTCCTCTATTATTAAAATTGTTATACACTGTAAAAGAAAAACCTTGAATAAGTTAGTGTCCAGGCTGCCTTAAAATAAAGTTGACAGAATTTGAAAACATTTTTTAAAAAGCTGAGGTAATTTTGAAACAAAACAAATACACTATTCTAGCCAAATAAAACTGATATTAATTCACTTGTTCCCATCATATGTTTTCTTCAAACTATAAAACAGAAGCTCAGGAGAGTTTGGCTCTCCTACAATGCATTCTGGGAAGTCTGCCAATACTTGTTATGTTTCTGTAGGAACATAATTACATGAGTTGGTTGAACTCTTTATAATGCATTCATTCAACTTAAGTCAAAAGAGTTTAAGTTAGAAGATCTCATGTTTATAACCTGTGAAGTGTTATGAAAATAAATACTAGACATTTTAAAATTTAATTCACTATAACAGGTATATTTAAGTTAACCAGAAAAGATTAGTTGACTCCATTACATTCCTGCATGTTTTATTTTACAGTGTATTAAGAAATGCTTAATTAAGTGCAATCATTTGAAAAGCTAACAGCAGTACAGCTTTCAAACAAACACAAAAAGTCTGGAGCCGACATGAATACTCCTTTGTTTGTGTCTAAATGTGTATGAGCAGATGCTCCAGTAAATAAAGCAGCGTTGAAACAGTGACCTAACATAAAGCGAGCAGCGAGGTCCCCTGTGTTTGTGTTTTGTTGTGTAAATCAATGCACTTTCCCTCATTGATTTCAAATACGATGGTCCTCGTGCGTGCAGCTGTTTCATTTATGTTACAAGGTTGCAGGCTCTTTGCTCATGCATGCCACCTGCTCTGGCATTTTCTCCATCAGCTGCAGACTGTGCAGTAACACTGTTAGATTCCACCCTGCCTCTGTGCCGTCGAGACCCTGGATTTGACGCAGGACCCCTGAAAAGCCGCTCTGATTCCTGTCCCTGAAACGGTATCCACTCCTCTGGGTGTCTCCCTGGATCCTGTGTTCTTATCAGCTCCTCCAGGATGAGAACTTGTCAATACAACAACCACAGAGAAAGAAAACCATTCCTTCCCCCTACTCCTCGTATCATCGTGGCCCATCTTCACACAGAACCAGCTCTGGTCAGACAGCAATTAAAACCCCGGCCCTCTGGTGGAAGGGTGGGCGCGTGCGAACCACAGATCTATAAACTTGATTTTTATCCGTTCACCTCTTGCAGCCTCCCATCGACACGCCAGCTCAGGAGGCGTCGACTGTGTGGACTGCATGCTCGCTGTAATTACAATCATCTTTGCCAGAGATGCATTACACATGACAGAAAAGGATTGAGTGGTGATACTTATGATCCCGTCACTAATGAATGAGCTGCCTAATAAAGAGCTGGAGCTGCAGTTTACTTTTATAAATACCTCTGTGATGGAGCTGCTGTGCACTGCAAAAAATACATGTTGTTTTGATCATTTTTAAGGCCTGAAATCTTTAGAATGTGGAGTCATTTATTTAAGATAGTTAAAAGGATTTTCTTTTTGTCAAGAAAACTCATCAAAAGACCAAAACCATCAATAAATTGATCCTGCTAACAACAACTATGGTCTGATGCGTACTCCTCTGTGCCGTAGAGCTCCATTGTTGTCAAAAACCCCTTACAAACACATCAATGAGCCGCACTGAGTGAACACACACGCTGTAGTTTATTCTAAGTCAGTCCCACAGGCTGCTGTAAATACGCACAAGTGCACAAAATGTGTATTAATCCGCAGCTGAAAATAGTGCCAAAAAATTTGTCCTGTTTTAGTAATATTTCCTTAAAACTGCAGTTACCTTTGCCTTGCGAGGCAGCTGGATTTATGAGATTACAAGATCACGTGAGAATCTATCATGCCAGGCTTCATGTTATCCGTTTGTGTGGTGCAGCCAATTAGCATCCTATATGGCAGACTACAGGCAGACTACAGGCGTGGTTTTAGGTGTGCCAACAGCAAGGAGCGTGCATGGAAACAACTTGTCTCGAAGAAACAATGGCGGCTCCTGAAGAGCGTGGATACTGCGATAGCATCAGTTATGTCAGAACTGGAGAGCATTTCTTCACTGAAAGAAGAGCAAACAACACCGAAGGCTTTTCTCTGTGGAAAAGATTTTTTCATTTTTCTCCTGACTGGCTCCAAGAGCTTGATCAGAATGTCTGTGACATTTTATAGATTTGTGTCTTTGGTAGGAACTAATGAGCTTGAGCAGTTATTGTATTTTTTTTTTCTTTTCTTTTCATACAGGGCTCCAGACCAACTCTTTACATTGGTGCGACTAACTTTTTCATTCATTTAGGTACATGAGCACATAATTTAGGTGCACCCCAGGGTTCAACATTTGGGTTTTTTTTTGCTTTTTCTTGTTCGATCAGGTAAGCAGGTCAGAAATCTACTTACCCAAATTCATTTTTTACTGGCACAAATTGTTTTTTTGTTATTAGTGGTTTTCAAATAAGAGTAAAGTTAACCGTCATGTTCACCTTTATAAAATGTCAGAAAATAGTGAAAAATGTCCATTCAGGTTTCTCAAAGTCCAAGGTGATATCTTATTATAATAGCTAGGAAAAGCAGGAAATCTTCATATTTGAGAGGTTGAAGACAGCTTTGTCTGCCATTACTGGATGAAACTTTACTTTAACAATTAAGCGATTATGCTGTAGTTGAATAAAAATTCTTTGTTACCACTTATCCAGTCCAGCATGAGAGCTGCCACATTTACTTGCCCAACATGGAATTGGACTTGCCCCAGGGCAAGTGAGCCCTGACCCTTAAATGTTACCTTTTTTGCTGTAAAAGTGACAGGGTTAGCAACAAAGTAAGCTGCGAAGGAAAGACTAATGTTAAACTAATGCTAATTCTAGTGTTGTACCTTTACAGTGTGGACTGTGAGGTCTTATGTCCTTCAGAAACTTTGTGATCCAGCCTTGAACTGCAAAATCTTTGTAGAGATATGGTAAAATAAAAATACACTGTCTTCTGCAGTTATTTATCCATTTTCTGTCTTGAAAACAGATATTGTTATTAGCATTTTGTTAGCCATCTCCTGGCAATCCCAAGATGCTTTAGGCAGTCTGTCCCAAATGAGAGGCTGTGTTCCTGACTTGAAAACCTAGCTAAGTCAGCTGATTGCTGCAGTATTGCAGTAATACAGTTATCATTTATCATATGGAATAATCCAAGCTTTGTCATTCAGTTGTTTTGTTACATTTGTTTAATGGTTCCATTGTTTGTATTCATCCAAAAAATAGGTGCCTTACAATGAAAGACCAGTTTACAACAAATTCTGTTTGACACTATTTAACCAAATCGATTGCTATGCATAAATATGAGATGTAGGATTGTAAATGTGACCAAAACAACAAGTGAGCCAAGAATTATTCCAAGAATTAAGTATCATTTAGTGGATTCAAAAGAAGCAGCTGCCTCTTCCTGTCTTGCTGAATACTTGACCTTATCTTTAGGAAAGACATGGAAATAGGAAAACTGCACTGGGAAGCAGCATAATAATTTTGTAATAATTATATTTCCTCCAGTTTTACTAATTGTTTTATTAAAAATGTTATGCACCACACAACTAAGAAGAAACTTTAGCTCTGCGTCTCTGCCCAGATAATTTCTTCTTGCAGAACAGAACATCTGTCCCTTTTAAATAAAGGTTTGTATAATTAAAACTCCAATCTGTTGCTTTTGTGAGAGCTATGTACTCCTCAGCTCACAGCATGCTGCGAGGCCTTTGTTTTCTCGAGTATACACGCACACACACACAAAAAAAAGACTCCGTATTAGCTCCAAACATTTTTTGCAGGCTAATGATGGCCGCAGAGAGAGATGGAGATTTAACAAGCAGACAGACAGGGTTCCACTTCCAGGTCAAAATTTAACAAGCCATCTGATTGGGCAAGTCCTAGGTCAAACTTTAACAAGAAGTGCTGCCAAATGGCACGGCGAAGCAGCACACGAGGTGTAGTGTCAAACAGACAGCAGCAGCGGTATGATTTTATTACCGAGGAGAGAGTGGATAACTGTGCTTGTTATGAGGGTCATATATCCTGCTCTGACCCCTTGTTTATGGTGTGCCCATAAGACTTAATGAATGTTTTACAGCCAATTGCAATAGTAGTGACATGTTTAACAGGCTGACAGAAAACAATATACATGCTGCATCTGCTCACTGTGCTGGAAATGAGGCAGTGGGGTCATTTAGAAAGCCTGTGTAAAAACACACAGGAATTACATATTGTGCTTAGCATCTTATTCTATTTTTAATGATTTCGTTGACACGCTATACGATAGAAAAAAAAAGGGCACAAGAAACAGAGGGAGATGTCCCGAAAAACTCTGAACACAATTAGGCTTTAATATCAAGCTCTTAAAATAGAGATGGGGGACACAGCGAAGCAAGCAGCCCAGCAGGACACGAGGAAAGGTCTCCTGGCACTGGTGGTAAATGAGCATCCATCTCTCCTCCTCTCTCAGTACATTACAAGATAACTTTTCCTGCTCCAAAAACCCAGAAAGCGCACTTTAGTTTCATTACTGATATCCCACCGCCCTCGCTCATTAAACATTCATGCCCACCACCACCATCACCACCACCAAAACCTCTGTTTCTTTTTCTGTTTTCAAAAAGTGAACAGGATATTAATACTCAAAGTCCAACTGAAATTGCAATTTGCAATTAAATTTTTGTCTGCTGCAATGTACATATCTGCATTGTAAATCACTTTTCCTGTGTTCTCCTTTAAAGGGCCAGTGCGTAGGATTCAGTGGCATCCAGCATTGAGCTTGCAGATTGCAAAAACACCTCACCTATCCATTACATGCATACAGGACAACCTACGGTGGCTGCAATACTGCAATATTAATTGCAATACTGGGGGGAGCACTATATTTTACATCATTATTCTCATTTTCTTTGAAAAACATATTGAAGTGATTATGGTGGAATTTTTTCCTGGCTCTGTACCAAACAAGATGTTTTTTTGTTACATAGTCTGTAGAATATGATGTGTATGCCAGGGCATCTCTGAAGCAGGACAATATTCAATTTTATTTTATTTTTATATTTCAGGGGTTATTTATGCCTTTAACATACAGGACAGCTGAAGATATGGCAGGTGAGGGGGAGAGAGAATGGGGAATCACACACAGCAAAGGTCCACAGGTGGGAGTCAAACCCACAGCTGCTGCAGAGTCTCATGTGGGGCAACTGAGCTACCAGGCCACCAGGACAATATTTACTTTAAAAAAAAAAAAAGTATTTTGACAGCATTTTGATTTTTAGAAATATTACTCCTCCTGCAATTTGAAATTGCCAGGTGATTTTGATAAAATTGCCATTAATTGTTCAACCCTCCTGCAAAACGTCTTAAAAACAGGCCATATCTCAAGCTGGGGTTTGGTTTGTCCGTTCTGGGCTACTGTAGAAACATGGCAGTGCAACTTGGTAACCTCTGTGGAAGAGGACAAATACAAAAGGCTCACCCTATGGTAGTAAAATCACAATGGTTTATATTTTGAAGGTGATTGTACACTAGTGAAAGCATATTTATGAATATTAAATTCAATTTCTGCCATATTCTGTCAATTGATTCATTTAAATGTATCACAAGATCAGAAAAGAAGTAAGAAAAACTTAGAATTTCATATTTTTTGTTTTCATGATGGCACCCTCTAGTTTTACATTAAGTCTACAGAATGCTTTTCTGTTATCCATCTATGTAGATGATATCTTATTGTAATACAACCAATCAAAACTTGAATAGTGTTCTATCATAAGCTGAGAGATGATCGCATGACTAACAGCCTGACAGCAGCAACACAAGAGCTACATGACTTAACAACCCACATTAGTTTTTCTGTTAAAGTCTCCTTGTTATCTAACTCACAAACAAACATGAACACGTGTCTTGCCCCGCATCTTAGCTTGATGTGCTGTGGTCCATGACATCTATTTAAATGATCAATATTCCAATCACTCCACCCTAACCAGCACACTGGCAGCCTGCAAGCTGCTGTCACTCAAACACAATCAAAAAAAAAAAAAAAAAAAAAAAAAAAAAACATTACTTAACATTACTTTTTACAACATTATTTTTAACTAGAAGATGGTATAAATGTGATTTTGGTTTGACTTTTAAGCATCAAAGCAGATTACTGCTGTTAATGGTTACTTATGGAAGAAAGTTTATAAATGTTTCTTTTCATTACATCAAAGTGACACTAATTTATGGTGACAGAAGAATATTATCTGGTTCTGTTTTGTTTCTATTGTTTTCTGCTGGGATTTGCAATATGCATGTTCTACATGACGTGCAGTATGCGAATGTTCTACTTTCTTGGTTTCTTTTTTAGCTGTGCCTGTGCTATATCAAGTCTCGAGTGCTGTATATCTCAGCACAACTCCCCAATGAAAATGCTGAAAAAAAAAATAATAATAAAATAAATAATAATATTACAAAACAGACCTTTTCCTGACAATAGAACAAGTCTAAAATAATAGATTGGTCCCAGGGTTATAAAGCAGAGTTTTTACAGAGGCAGTGCAGATGACAGAGGAGCGCTGAGGACAAAAAACAGAGCAGGGTCTATTCTTTGCTTTTATCCTCCTCTGTACTTGTTGGGCTGTAACATCAGCAGCTCAGTGTGGTCCACTACACTGAATCTGTATCTGAGACCAGGTTTGAGACATGTCTCACCCGTATAGGAATTCTGAGATCAGAAAAGGCATGAATACATTTAACCTGCAACAAAATTTGCTACAAAACTGCTACATAAGGAAGAAAAAGTTAGATTTTTCACATAGCTGGGCTATCTGTGAGTCCTTGAACTGTTCCCAATGACTAGCGCTTGAAAAACAATTTTTAGGCTTGTATTGTGAGGTTTTGATACCCAATGCCAAAGATTAGACTTGGAGAAGTAATAAAGAAGACTGTATACATAGTGGGCACATTAATTCTCCTGACATCAGAGGGGGCGATGTTACTAAACTGTACAAATTCTCACAACAACAGAAAAAAAGAAATTGAGGTGATGATCTCCAACCTTGGCTATTTTTTCCATGTCACAGTGATGTTTGAGGGGAGCTGTGAATCACAATATTGTACCTAACACAGTATTTACTGAGAGTGTAGGTGACTTACACCATCTGTTTATAAAGCAACAGGCTCAGGCAGATACTCTGCCAGCAAAAAGGCACAAGGTCCCCGGGCTTATCTCGGTAGAGGTGTGCTGCTGCTCCTCTGCACCAGCGAGGTGGAACGATAAACATAATTAAATTGAGTTGGATTACACAAAATGGATCGGATCAGTTGGGAAGGCGGAGAAGCTAATCCAGTGCAATCCACTCTATTGAGGTGCCAACCACACAAAACGACATAAATAAAGAAGAGGGGAAGGGAAGCGGTGGCTGTCGCGGGGAGATCAAGGCAGGGACACAGAAAGGACCCCTTCAAGTACAAACGGTAAAAAGAAACTCCAAAGTCAAATATTAACTCAGTTTAGTGCAGACAATAAGGAGCTGGGCTGCAAATACTTTTTGCTCTCTGCTGAATATGAAACTAAAGTAAAACACTTTCATCATAAAAGGATGTTCCTGTACATGTGCAGAGTGAGGAGTGTGTTTGGAAAGCTTCCATAGTGTCAAAAATGAATAAGCAATGAATTTACACCGCTCCTATCCTTTGAGGAAGTGGGAAATCACACTTGTCTTTCATCACAGCAGCAATGTCACTGATTTAGTCATAGATGAGATGTACCACTCCTTCTAGTTTTTCACCTGTTAGTACAGTATGCGTTCCCAAAAGAATGTTTTACAACCCCAATTCCAGAAAAGTTGTGTGGTGTTGTGTAAAACATAAATAAAGACAGAACGCAATCATTTGCAAATCTTTTTGACTTGTGCAATTGAATACAGTGTAAAGACAAGACATTTAATGTTTGGACTGATTAATTTTATTGTTTTTTGTAAATATACACTCATTCTGAATTTGATGACTGCAACATGTTCCAAAAAAGCTGACAGGGGCATGTTTACTACATCACCTTTTAACAACATCCACTAACTGTTTTGAAAGTGAAATTCTTTCTCATTCTTGCTTGATATATGACTTCAGGTGCTGAACAGTCCGGGATCTCTGTTTCAATAGGAGACTGGTCTGGGCTGCAGGCAGGTCAGTCTGGTACCTGAACTTGTCTTGCTGAAAAAAGCAAGGACATCCCTGAAAAAGACGTCATATGAATGGAAGGATATGTTGCTACAAAACCTTTATGCACCTTTCAACATTAATGGGGCCTTCACAGATGTGACAGTTACTCATCATGCCATGGGCACTGACACACCCCCATACCGTCACACATGATGGCTTTTGAACTTTGTGCTGGTAACTGTCTGGATGGTCCTTTTCCATGTTAGCACAGAGGACACAAAGTCCATTATTTTCAAAAATAATTTGAAATGTGCACACAGCACACTTTTCCACTTTGCGTCAGTCCATCTCAGATGAGCTCAGGCCCAGAGAAGTCTATGGCATTTCTGGATGTTGTTAATCGATAGCTTTCACTTGGTAGAGTCTTAACTTGAAACAATAAAGTTTATTAGTTTGAACATTAAATATCTTGTCTTTGTATTGTATTCAATTGAATACAAGTGGAAAATGATTTGCAAATCCCTGCCTTTTGTTTTTTTTCCCATGTGTCCAAACTTTTTTGGAACTGGGGTTGTACTTAAAGTATAGAAGAGATTGAAGGGCTCACAGTAACATGGGAGTTTCTATATTTTCCTTTACAAGCGAACTTTTTTATTTATCACTAACACATCTACGACAGCACTCCCATAACCGTCTTTTTTTCCCTTCTATTTCAACTCCCATTCCACCTCACTCCTCCATTTTTTGTTCCCCCTCCCTCAGATTGCATTTTCCCTTTTGTAACTGACTTTGGTACAATCCCCTTTACAAATAACCTTTCCCTGGGGAAAGAGACTCTTACTTTCACTACAGCCCTGCCAACCCACTCCTACCCTCTCTTTTCTTTTTCCATCCCCATCTCCCTTTGTCTCTCAGCCTCAGGCACAGTAAACAGATTGATACAGTCTGGGGGTTTCTTCTGCTTTTCAACCTAATCCAGTGTAATCCTGGCCTGTCTGCGTCCTGTCTTGGGCAGCACTGCGGAGCGCATTATCATCCAATAAAATGATTATTAATGGATCTATAAGTGATGCAGAGAAAATGATGAGGGCTCTTCTCAATATCCACCCTGCAAAGAAAGATCTAAACTGTCTGGTCTAGCTGAAAAATAAGGACTTTTGGTACTGAATTAAACCTAACACCTAAATTTATTCTCGAAGACAGTAGCCAACACACCCCAAGTTTGGGGAAGTGGCAGTAGCCATGTAAGAAGATTAGTAACGTACTGCTGTGGACAGGGGCGGAAGCAAGACATTTTTTAGCCACCTAAAAACTCTATATCAATTTGAGTGTACATTATCTTTACAGTGTTTTCACCAGTATTTCAACCACATTGTTGTCATACAGCCTTTTCCAATAGGAAACTGCTGTCAGATCACTTTCGCTCACTCAACCAGACTCCACTGGCAAAAACAGTAATTTTACCTTGCAAAACACAGCAGTTGATGATCTATCACTGCCTCAAAAGGTTAGTTTGTTTGTGTTATTGTGTGACTGAGGTGTTTTAAAAGGTTATTTCAGATTTACCAACATCAAAACAAACAACACTGATCAAGGCTGCAGGGGACCAGCAAATTACTGTTTAAGCCAGAGGAGTCTAGTTGCTTCAGAGAACGATACATAACGCTTACATAACGGTGGTTTTTCGGAAAAGGCTGTGTAATGGCAAGGTAAAGCAGTGAAAATATAATGTACGCTTAAAGTGAGTTTATTTTTATAGGTGGCTAAAATATATTTTGTTGCTTATCCTATTCAGAGCAGTAAATTGGTTTGTTTCCGTGCTGGTACTGAGGAAGTGATGACCTAATCCACCGTCACTAATACATTGATTATTGATAAGTACTCATACAACCCTGCTCCAAATAATCCAAACTATCCCTTTAATATTTCTGAATGGCTGTGCAGGTTTAGACTACAATATAACTTTGGCTTTCTCTTTTAAGCGATAAAAGGGTTTTGTAGAAACAATCAAGAGTAAAGTATCCACAAAAAGAGCACTGTTTGGTGGAATTGGCACCAGCGTCAAAAAATGTTCAACTTTACCCAGCCATACCGAAGACCTACCAACTCACTCCTCATTCCTCTGAATGAGATGTGGAATATCATCTTTCAGCATACTCCTGCCTTAACAAGTACAGTTTGCATTATTTACACTGCCTTGGCTGGCCACTTTAATTGAGAGTCTTGGATAGCCGTCCTAGCAGACAGCTCTAGGCAGGCCCTCAGCAATGTATGCATGCAGGTGGAGGAGGAAAATGCACATCTTTGTGGCATTTGAAATATGAATGCAGCATTTATACCGGAACGGCATGTTCGACATGAAAATTTGACAGTCTCAACATTAAATCAACAAGCTGAGCCCAAGGCGAGCTTTGCGCCAGGTGGAGACGTATCCTGTGCAATATGGTGATGGGATTGCATGGACGGTGATGGAGTCGCTGTGGAGAATGAACCAACAGCTGGAGAGGAGTAATTGCAATTAATAAGCTCTGTTTTGTGGCATAATGATTTTTTAATGGTGGTTTAAACAGAAAACAGGTCCAGAGAAAGTGGACAACGTGTAACTGAATATTAATATTTAAGTTCCAAAGAGACTCAGCATGATCAGATATGCATTGTCACATTGTAAAAGATAGGTCAATATGATATGTGAACTATGGTACCAATGCTAAAGCAAAGTCTCTTGTTTTCTTGTTGTTTGATGTTGCAGTCGCACAGCAATATATCCACATAAAATTTAGTTTACTGAATTTTTGTTTTCATTTACTTTATTAAATTTATTTATATCAGGGACCATGTACAAAATGCATTAGTCTAAAAAAAGAGAAAAGCTGCTTCATATCAGATGTAGCTTTCTAGTTCATTTCTATCTGTAGTCCCAGGGCAGGTGAAGGGAAACAACAAAACACAGAGCATCATCTTGACAAACAAACACAATAGCACAATAGCAAAGGAATAAACACAGAGCAGAAAACAAATCAACTCTAACTTTGTATATAAAATATTGTATGCAGTTACAAATCAACACAACACAACAAATTAATGCTGACAAGCATGGTTACTTCTTTTTTTGGGAGAGAAAATACAGATATCTGTGCAGGTTTTCAGATTGACAGGGAGCTTATTCTATGCTTTAATGGCTTTAAAAATTGTGTAAAATTTGTCAAGTTTTATTCTCTCTGTTCTCTATTAGCTCAAGCATATGGTTGGGCTATATAATACTATATTCCATGCAATGTTAGAAATGTATCCACCAGTAGAGATTTGGCAATACTGTTTTCACTGCATGAGCTACTAACACATGAGCTCACGCCATTATTGCCTGATCGTGAATGCAGTTGCCTTGTGATTAACCCCTTTGTAACATGACTTGAGAGTGACAGTTGGTGGCGGTAACACCTCTTCGCTGGTTGGCCAAACGCCTCAGAGGAAGAGTTAAAGGGATAGTTCACCCAAAGATGAAAGTTCAGTCATCATCTACTCACCCTCATGCCGACTGAAAGTCAGGTTTAGTTTTTTAGTCCACAAAACACTGCTGGAGATTCACAGGAATAGAGCATTGCAGAATCTCCCAAACAATGGAAGTGAATGGTGACCTGTTTTCAAACATTACACGACATGAGCAGTATGGGGACATTTGATGTTTTTTGGGTTATTTTTTCCATTTGAAAACTGATCACCATTCACATCAACTGGTTGGGACATTCTGCCATTCTGTTTTCCTGTACTCTCCAGCAGTGTTTTGTGGACTAACAAAATAACCCTAACCTTCAATCAGCATGAGGGTGAGTGGCTAATGACTAAAGTTTGATTTTTGGGTGAACTCTCTCTTTAACCTCAATCCTGTAACGCTTTATTGTTCTCATTCGTAACGTAGCTTTCATTTTGAAAGAATGTTGGTTTTACAGTTTTGAGTCTTGTTTTTAACTTGTGTTGTTTAATGTGAGGCAGCTGTTTTTGTTTGCATGGAAGTTAAAAATAAAAGAAGTATAGAATAGTAGTATAGTACTGTATGGTTATATCGATATTTCCGCTATGTAGCCCAAGTTCAACAAGGAAAGGAAGGAAAATCTGACCAGGCATTCTGGATGGTACTAGTAAAGTGTTTCTCAACCTTTTCAGGTCGCAGCCCACAGAATAATTCAGGTTGGTGTTTGTGACCCCCTCCCACCACCTGTTCCCAAGACTGTTCAGGGATTACTGTATAACACGTGAAAGCTACCAAACTTATATATTTGAGTGCTTATGCCTGATATTGAACGTCTTTTAGCGGCTGAGTGGGATGTGAGAACCACTGTGGTAAGGAATAGACTGATTAAAACTTTTTTGGCCATATGAGGACAGAGCTCCTCAACAACCTAAAGATCACACACACACACATTTGACATATTACAGCGTAGTAAATCTGATCAAGCTTCAGTCACTTTTTTCCCTCTGGCTACTTTCCAGTTGTTAGCCTGGGTCAATTAAGCTTATCCAAGTGGAGCTGGAAATGACTGCTCATGGCTTTCTTCCAGCACTGTTATGATATATTTGATTACTTCTCATTGACAACTGCTGTGTCTGTTTGTTTACATGCTGAGGAACACAGATGACTTGTGTTAATATTCCAGGTTTGACATTTTAGCTGTATTAAAGCCCATCAAGTGCTGTATCTGAGTGAGAAAAGAGCTCAATCACAGCAGCGTCGTTGGCTGATTATAGCTGCCATAACGAGTCAGAACATGCATCCCACATTAGCAGTGAAATCAATGCGACCATGTGGCACGACATGAGATGCTGCTGGGTTTTATAGCCGAGGTCTGCCAGTGTCAGTTCTGGCCTACATTGATTCCAGTGGGAGTTGTAGCAAAGCAGAGACAGAGCTCTGCAAACACCTCTGATCCACAGCACCGCTCGGCAGCCTTACTCGGCTTGTCTGAATGCAAAGCGGGTCGCCGGTGCTTTCCCCGTCTGCCCTCTTACAGTTCACTTGCAAGTTCACTACATCCGCGGTCAAATCGCCAGTCAGCTCTCAGCCTCGGAGAGGTTCAGGGCTGTGGTGGCGCCTCCACCTCACTGTGTGGCTCAGCATGTCGGCCAGCCGCAGATCCACAGATCATTATCACTATCAAGCACTGTTTCCCCAACAAAACGATATCTCTGCCTTTGATCCTTTGCCAAAGCTTATTTTTGTTCACTTCTGGGCATTCTAACCCAGGAACTGCTCTCACTCGGGGCAAAACTCAAGCGCAGCTAAAAATATCCCTCTGTTCTGTTGATGAGATGGAAATGTATGAATTAACGGCGGGGCATCATAGGATAAGGATACTTTCCCACACCTGCTCAGTCTGTGCAGATTATGTGTTTTCGGGGTTATTTTTTTTGTTCTTGTTATTGTTTTTCTTTGTGAGGAAGCTCTCTGAGGCTGTTAATGTAATGCAAACAGTGTGCTGGGTTCCTGCTGTGGAATATCCAATTAAAAAGCACTAGATATGGAGCTTATGTGCTGTGCCGAGGTTAGGACGTCCAAACTGGGCCAGAGGTCCTGAAACATTCAGAGTGGGATGCTGCATGCTGCTCAGCATCCAGACACTGAACAAACAGAATACATCTGGTGCAAGGAGTGACTTTACATTTTAAACATGTTATTGTTTACACAGTTTTCTAGGAATTTCACCCAAAGATAATATGCATAAACTGTTGAGCAATGTGAATTCTATTAAAAAGATAAAAGTCTTAACGGCTGTGAAAATCACAATAATGATAATGTTTCTGCAGTTTCCTTTTGTGTAACTAAGGATGAGTGTGGATATTGAGATATTTTTGATGAACATGATATATCTGATGTATTATTGTCTTTGTAACTCTTAGAAATTGATTGTACTTTGAATTTTGATACAGTTTTCATTGTGTACCTGTAAAATGTAAATTATTTTGAGAAGTATGAATGGTAAACCACACCAGACACCATATACCGTATTAGTTTATTGGTATACACGTTTGAAAATGTGATCTTACAAAGACTTGAATGGAAACAAAATGCTGTCCTTTTAAATAAACTGGTGGTTTGGACTTGATAAATATTCTTTGATAAAGTTATTTGTTGAAGAAAGCAGTCTACTTAGTATCTTAGCATGTAGAAAAGGTCTATTTTTATTCCAGCCCAAACATTCACTGAATTGGCCACCATATCAGTAATCAGTGAAATTTCCCCCTCTGAAACTGGTCTCAAAAATCCCATGTTGGACAGGCTCTGATTTGAAGATTTCGCCCCTTGGAATATTTTACAGACATTTTTTTTGACATGTTGTCAAATAAATATATTAATCCTGAAAATAGTTAGACCAAAATAAAATTTAACTGTAACTTTACTTACAATGTGAGATTTTTCAGACGATTTCAACTGCTTCAGCTTTTTCAAAAAAATCAGGTTGAACAGAACTCAAACCAACACAAGATTTGTTCAGATTAATTCAAACCCACCCCACGTGACCGAATGCTGAAATACATTTACTATAAGGCAGTTGCATTTTGCAAAGTCAGCACATAGCCTTAACTTTCTCCACAGTTTTTCCACACATTACTCCCCAGATGCTTTGGTGTCATGTTAAAAAAGACATCAGCAATAGCTTAGTTTACTGCAGGCAACAGCTAGGGCAATGGGTCAGACTGCATATTTAATTTTCTAACATGTTAGACCGATAATTAGAATTTCAAATTATAGTGACAGCCCTCAAGTAAAGATTTGTATTCCTGTCAAACTGTTTCCAAGGTCAAGAGTGCACTTTCTCACTCACAGAAATAACTGATAAAGAAATAGTATTGTGGATAAATGTTGCTTGCCGCTCTCGTTCCTCCATGTTTTGTAGGGTAGCAGTGATTTAATGTAAATAGCAGAGGCACTTCATGCCACCTGAGGTGTTTCCGTACCTAGAAGCCTGTCATTAGTATGCTGCTGAGCATTTTTCATTCCATGTAGGCTGCAGGTCCTGCTTGTCTCTTATTTTGGCTTAAGATATTCCTCCAGCTCTGAGTGTCTGTGGCTGACTGTATGAGGCTTGTCACAGGGGCAGAGATATGGTCCTTTTGGGAGAAGAGCTCTGCGAATGGCCCAAACTTATCAAAGCAGGCCGCCCTGTCCCCGAGCTTCCAACACAATGCTCCCCTAATTTCTCCTGAATGGAAGTCTCTCCAGACCTGGAGTAATCTCATATTCGCCGCTTGCACGCAGTAACTCTAGTTACTCTAGCTCTGTTCCCTGCTTCCCCTGCCAATTGCATAATCAAGTCCAGAACTCATCAGCAAGATGGCAGAAGAAGTGCTCTATTAAGCTGCATCGTGTTCCATCTGTTGTGTAAGAGAGAGATAACAGTATTTACAGTTTTGGAGTTGTGGCAGACTGTTTTCGGCCAAATTTTGTGCACCGCAGAGTTCTGCTTACTTCATAAAATGTCACGGATTAATTCTGCCACTTGCGATGGTGTCCAACTGCAATCTTTGCCCCCGACAGAAACATCACAAACTAACTTTATTGGAAGTGTTATATCAAGAAGTTGTGTTACTTAGGTATTTAAATGTTTGGAAAAAGAAACACAGGGGGAACATTCACCCTACACTCTTAGACATAAGGGTTCCACAGGGGTTCTTCCTGAAGTGCTGAGGTTCTACTCAGAACTATTTACTTTGGAAGAACTTTTTTGAAGAAAGGGTGAAGAAGAGTTCTGTTAAAACCCTTTTTATATAAAGAACCCGCCCAAGGATTTGAACAATCTTTGAAGAACTCTTTAGTCAAGGGTTCGTCCAGGGTTCTTTAAACTAAAACATAAAAGGATTCTCTGTAGATCTCCCTGAGTATTTTCTAGATGAACCCTTTGGAATATAAAAAGGTTCTCAATAGAATCCCCTTGGTAGGTTCTAGATGAAACCCTTGGAATAGAAAAAGGTTCTCAGTACAAGATCCTGGTGGGTTCTTGTTAGCACCCTCCGAAGGTGGAAGGGGTCTGGGTGGCACCACCAGAGACGGTTTTGGGTGGAACCATTACACCGCAGAGAGGTTCTCTCTAGGACCTCTCAAAGGGGAAATAGCCAATCTTTGCTGTATAACTTCACAGAAGACCTGCAGTGTGCATAAAGGACTTTAAGAGAGACTCTGTCAAGGAAGTGGTTGGTAAGTGTCTTTCAACTGGCATTAAGTATTCAGTGCTCCGGTCTGGGTGAGGAGGATATGTGTTCTTAGGAAAAAGACTAACCCAGATTTGAGTGAGGAAAGCAGCTGATAACAAAAAGTGCTGAGTAAAACACAGCCTTATCTACCTCACGGACTGGGATGAATTTACCTTACTGTACATGAATCAGCTTACTGAAAGATGCATTAAGCAAAGTCTGTTCTTTCAAACAAGACTCAAATCTGCATCGATATTGTCAAGCCATTACAGCCATTACTCTCTCCAGCATACATTGAATATGAATAGAGGACAGTGATTCAAGTAGAGAAGTATTTGATTTTACACATCACTATATTACAATGTGATGATAAACTGTATGAAGGTTAAAACTGTTATCTATTCCATTCTCAACACTACAGGGAAGAATGTGCCACATTTCCTTAAACCAGCAGCACATTACAATTAATGTATCAGCAGGCTATTTGAGGACATGGCAGGAGCGCCAAACTCTTTCATGTCAGAAACTCCAAACAAGTCCAAAATGCAATTAATTTTACCACAGTACCTCATTTAATATGAACAGATCTGATTGTATCAGAGAGGAAGATTTTTGTATTTGTGATCATTTGAGAAAGTAACTTGCCTGTTCAGAACACACTGGTTTATGTTGTCATTTTTGTGCTGGTTTATAGTTTTAGGCACTAATGAAGTGGCTGTTATATTTCTTCACACCAGCTGTAGTTTGTGACTGTGTATTTGGGTTCTTGTCCCCTGTGTTTAAAGGCATAATATGCAACATTTTGCTGAGAAAAAAAAAACAATGTACTACATGACCGACTGGAAGTGAGTGGTGGTGGCTGTATCTGCACTGACCCTGCAGCCCTTTGAACGTATTTCTTTATTTTCCCATTATTTTGCTGTGCTCGCGATGCTTTACCCAAAACATTAGTGTATGATGTCCTAGGAACAAGACTCAACAATGTTTCTGGTGCACTTACAAACAGCTCAGACAAATTGAACTGATCTTTTCAAGGCTTGACATGACAGCTGATTTCTGTCTCTTATTTTACACTATTTGGTACAATATATAAAATTAAAGAAACATGAGACTGAAATATGGGTGAGTGGCACTTAACTGTGTAATTTTAATTTTACTAAAGACTATGTATGAATAAGGGATAGGTTTCTGGTCAAATACTGTTAATAGCTAGTCACAAAACAATCATAAGGAAATGGGGTGAAGTGGACTTTCCTACACAGGAACAATTGAAAGAGATAGTAAAGAAAATCTACACAAAACGTCTCAACTGAGGTTGCAAGAAACACAGCTGGAATAAAAGTTAAGATCAATACCCAAACATGTTTTTCTTTTTTTATTATTTTGTTTGTGGGTTTGTTTGTATGTTTATCTGCTGGTTTTATAAACGTTGATATTATCAGTAAAAACTAACGAAAGAGCTCTGGATCAGTGATCTCTGTCTGATATCTGATGAATGAATAAGGCTGCATCAGTATCAGCATTAATACCAATACTGGATCCAATTTGTCCCGACTCTAATTAGAGATGAAATGATCCAGTTAATTTGAGTCAGTTAATAGTCAATTAATCGACGAGTCGATGGACATTAAATCAGCCAGCAACTGCTTTCATAACTGATTAATCTTTAAGTTATTTTTCAAGGAAATATTATGAGGAGTGCTCATAACAAGTGTGACGTTTTGCTGCTTGTTTATTTTTATATTATTGCAAAGTGGATGTATTTGGACGGTCAAACAAAAACATGCAATTCGAAGAGATTACATAAGGCTTTAAAAAAGTTGTGAAGGACAATATTTTTATATATATATACACATATATACACACACACATATATATATATATATATATATATATATATATATATATATATATATATATATATAAGCAGAAGATAAATCAATAATGAAAACAGGGCATCAGCTAACAATTATTTTCATTATCAGTTAATCTGTTGATTATTTTTTCAATCAATCTGTTAGTTTTTCGGTAAAAAATTGTTGATCGGTGTTCATCAGATCTCAAGTTGAGGTAATCAAATATCTTATTTGTTCACAACCTAAGAAAATTCAGTTTACTGTCACAAAAGCGTTAAAAGAAAACAGAGACTATTCACATTTAAAAAGCTGGAATTAGAGAATTTTGATGTTCTTTTTCTTAAACAAAAACTCTCAAACTGATTAACTGATCATCAAAACAGTTCCCTATTCATTTAGGCTAATTGTTGACAACTAATTGATTAGCTTTATATGTATGGTCATATGGTATACTGAGAAGGTGACAGCATATCCAGAAAAGTCATTCTGTTTGTCACTTTGGTAAACACCAGCAAGTAAACAACATTAAAATTAAATCATGCCTCACTTTGCTGGGGCCCCATCCTTTTAAGGACCCCTTGAGGTCCCACATTTGGGAAGCAGGAACTAGGAGGGACACGGCTGTGTGTGTGAAAACAGCTTGGTGCAGGAACTGCATCTGGGGGTTCAATAGAATTAGTTACAGTGCAGCAGGACTGTTTACAGACTGGTGCTCCCTGTCTGTTACCTTTAAAGCCGACAACAGCCTGCTAGACTCAAGACAAAGCCCATGAGTGGTACTTGAAGGATGCACTTGGATGCTATAACAGTGCACTTCCCACATGAGGAGCTCCACGGGGCTGCGTCTGAAGAAGTGTTTGCAAAAATTCCGACAGCTTCAAAGCAGAAGGCTGTGCAACGGATTAATTAAAGCGTCTGCAAGCGCCGCCGCTGCTGCTCCATCCGTTCAGAATTCCATTTCAGTCACGTCCACTTCTTCAAAGGAGGAAACACATGTACATTTGAATAAGAGTGTGATTATTCCACTACTTTCACCACAGCTTACACATGTCTGCATGGGATAGAGATGACTGCAGCCTGCGAAGTGGGATGTCAAGTGGTTTAGTGTTTTACTGCTGCTCCCATCCATAAACTGTTGGCTGTAATCTTATGTTATGCCAACTAAAATTAGGTGCATATTTCTGTACAAATATTCACTTTGACACCAGTTACCTTCATTTACATTTTTCCAGCTTTCAAAATAAGCAACAAAAGCCTTATTTAGAGGAGCCAGTGGTAAGAATTTCAACAAATAAAGGATGTCCTGCTGTCCCAGGACAACAAAAATAGCACTTGGAATGCAAAGATTTGGTGTTGGAACAATTCTGGGACAATAGAGACACTCATCATTACAAAAAAATAATTTTACTTTCGTTTATCATCTAGGGGATAATGTACAGTGAGCGGGTCACTATTCTAGGTCCTGTACAACCCTGTTGTAGTTTGTTTAACAATATTGACCTGCACACTGTACATTATCCTGCTTATTATATGACACTTTGGCACAAAATATTAATCTTAAAAATGACTTTATTGGTCCTCCAGAGTCTATGATTGGAACTGTGTCCATACCATGGTCTATTATTCATCAATATGTTATGGACTGTTAATGAGAAATAACAGACCATAGAATGCCGTAATTTCCAGTTCGGAATCACGTATTTAACACAACTGTGTAATAATTCAAGCTGCAACGATTAAAAATCATGAATCAACAATCTAATTAAATAGCATCTATTTTGATAAGCAATTAATCAGTTAGAGTAATTTTCTGCGTAGAAAAAGTCAAAATTCTCTGATTCCAGCTTCTTAAATGCGACTGTAAAGTGAGTATTTTGGGGTTGTGGGCAAAACAATACATTTGAAGATGTCAGATAGGAGTTTGGGAATCATTAATGAGCATTTTTTAACATTTTTGACATTTTACAGACCAAACAACTAATCAATTAATCGAGGAAATTACTGACAGATTATCCGACAATGGAAACAATTGTTAGTTGCAGTCCTAAAATGTAAATATGCAATGTCATTCAAGGTTGCTTTATCATATTATCTGTGCCAGAAAAGTTGCTAATTTAGCTGCACCATAGTGGTTAATGTCAATACATGTGGGGGTTTTTTACATGTCATCTAAAGTGTGGTGTATAAAAGTATCTAAAAAAAATAACTGCACTGTTAAATGTGTGTATTGTGTACAAACTATTGTACTTGACTTAACTAAAGCTTCAGAATGACAAGAGAACTTCAATTTGGGACAATTGTTGTAAGTCTGAGCTGCTGAGAGTAAAATTGGGCAGGAATAAAGTTCATTTCAAGCCCTGTGTGTGGTCTTATATAGCAATGCTTAAGTTAAGTGTAAGTAATGAAGCAGGTGCAGTCCTCAGTCAAACCTGCCCCTGTTTGCTGATTTCCACACTACAGAAGGCTGGCTGTGGCACCTTTGCTGCATAACAACTTGGCAGAATGAGCAGGATGCTGAAAGGACCTCGCTATTTTAGTGTGACCGAGCAGGAAATTCTAAGTAGACCCACAAACCTCTTATTTATAACTTGAAGTAGGCGGGCTGCTGGAGTCATGTAGCCTGCAGCCCAGAACCAAGCGTTAAACCTGAACACTGTGGAGCAGACCCAAGCTGTTTTCACACCGCTAAACTGTTTACTTCACTATTTAACCACGGACATTTACCTTGATCCAGTAGCCGGAGGGAGTGTTGAAAAGACGGGTCCAGCGTGTCCTTCTCTGCCATAAGCTCCGGCAAGTACTTTTCGCTCTCCATTTCGTCCTTCGGGGCTTCGGTGCTCCAAGAAAAACGAGTCAAACGTGATTCAAGTTGATAAAAAAAACAAACTTGTCAGCGTCCAAACGGCTCCAACTTAGCGTTAGCTCCAAATATTTCTTGAGGCAAAAACGCGGGCGATAATTTGAGTCGCGCTACAGGAGCATTTCTCCTCAGTCCTCACGGCAGACACACACACACACAGACGATAACAGGCGGTTAAAAATGTCACCGGGAGGTTTTATCCCATCCAAGTGTTGTTGAGCCAGCAGCAGAGCCCCGCTTCGCATCCCTCTGCTCTCCTCTCTGTGTGGACGGACGGACAGACAGGTTTCTCTTTGAAGCTCACTCTGTTGTATCCAGAGCTCAACTGAGGCAGCGGCAGCTATTGGTCGCCGAGCGCGACGCGCAGCCGGTGGAAAGGGGCGGAGCGACGCGCAGGAGCTGTCCGCGGTGCTGAGTCCCCTCATTAACATATCATTATCATAAAGTTACCACGAAGAGAGGAGGGGTTTCACAGACACTGAGTGGGGGCAGAGAGCATGGTTGCATGTATTTAATGTTCATAACGCATGCAGCAGGAGCACTCAACTTGCTTCAGTGACCAATTTTACAAAATTTAATAACAAATAGGGGAGACTGGGGATGGTTGCAACATTTTTCATAGTCACTCAGACAGTGACTGAGAGAAAAAGTGGCGTTGTCAATCAGTTGTATCAATCACTAAGGGGACACCTCTGTATTTACCACTACATCCCTGGCAGTAACCTATTGTTATTATTATTATATTAGTGAACGCTCATGTGAACCACAGTGGATTGTTTTGTAACTCCATGAGGAAGTAACTCTGACACCTCAAAAACCACTGGTGAAAGTGCAGAGGGAGGGAGGGATCCTTATTTGAAAGGATGTCAGATGTTGCAACTGAACCCAACCCTGGGGATCAGGGGACATTTGCATAATATTAAAAATACATAAAATTTCACTAAGTAACTTTATTGAGTAGCATTTATAAAATAGCATATTAAGTTTTGCCAGTTTATGTGTAGATCTTAGGCCTACCACTGTACAGATGTTACAGATGCTTTTCAATCTCTCTGTGTTTCAGTGTGGTTCTTGGGTGCAACAATGTGCTGCAACCCAGCCCTATCATTCCCATGACAGAACATCATGTGCTAGTTCAACACGCTGACCTTGACACATGCTGAACATGTCAGTTACAACAAAACAAGGATTCCAACCCAGAAAGTTTTGAATAATTCATACAAAATGTCAGGCAGTAGGACAAGAATACAGGTAATGAAAAAAATAATTTCCATACCTCCAAAACTTTTTTTTTTTTTTTTCAATAAATGCAACGGCAGATGTTTTATGTGTCTTCTGTCTTCCTGGTTGGGAGAGGTTCTAGCTGAGCATGTGCACTATGAGTGTCAGAATAAGACTTATTGCGACAACCCCTTGTTGCAACTGTCTCCCGTCTACCCTATTATTATCAAATAAAATGAATAAACATTAGAATGCCCTAACCCATCTTTTTTGAAATCCTTTATTCTCAAATTAAATGACTTAACATATTGACTAAATCAACTTGGAACAAGTACTGACATGGATAAGGGTTTAATGTATTTAATAGCTGCAACTTCATTTTAGTTGTAAATGGTTTGGTTTTATTTTTTGAAGAGTTTATATAACCTTAGACAAAGCTGGAAACTCTTCAGTCACTCAAAGGTTGAAATGATTCATGAACATAAACTGTAAAAATAAACTGCTCCTAGGGACAGAATGAATAGGATATTTAAGCTCTTATATGTGCAGGCTAACTTCCAAAGCAACAGCCAAGGGACATTGTTGAAGATTTACTAATTGGTATAAACAAACAAAAAAAATCCCAGTGTGAACCAATTTATTTTCATTGTGATTTAGAAAATGGTTGCTGGGCCACCCAGCACCAGGCCACAGTTTAAGTATTATTGCCACATAACAACAGCTCATGTCAATGTCATTCTCACTGCCTGTGATCTTAAAGACAACACTACAGTAAGACTTTGCTTTGGATAAAAAGCTGGGACCCATATGTATGATTTCACCACTGACACTATTTATCAAAACCTCCACAACTGCTCAGAACAAAAGAACAAATCTGAGGACAAATTTACTGAATAACACAGATGATAATGAGCCAAATTAAAAAAAAAAACTGTTGTACAGGATAGTAGTCTCATTATCTTTGGCACAAAGACCCAGAAACCAACCAGCGCCCCCATACTCTCTCCCACTATCTGATGAAAAACAACAATAAAAACTAAACTAATAAAGTTGTTAGAACTACATTTTGTCACAGACAAGACCGACATGATTAAGTTTAGTGGTGAAAAGCGCACACTAAACTGGCCCCACACTGAAAAAACTTTAGTGGACTCAATTAATATTTTCTCATTAACTTAACCTAAATAAATAAGTTTATTCAACTTAAATTTTTAATTTTCTATTTTCAGAATACGTCAGAACTTTTAAGTTGAAATTATGAGTTGAATGAATGTACTATACAAAATTCAATCAACTCATTTAATTAAGTTTCTCAAGACGCTGAATTAAGATCAAGTTTATTTACGTCTATTTGTTTTGAATCATTACAATATTATCTCAACGTATCTTTTCAAATTCAGTCACCTTAAAGTAGCCCAGACACTAACTTAAGTTAAAACAAATACTTTATTTTTACAGTGCAAATGATCCAAAAATATCACCTCACATGCATGAAAAAGCGTATAATTTAAAAGCATTTATGTTTAAAATTGTATGTGTTTCTGCAACATGTACCTTTAGAATGGTTCACAATAATTTGATAGGTAATCAGAAATCACATATGTGTGCTACCATGGAAGATGAAAAAGAACAAAAGCTTGATACCAATAAACTCCTTGATGAGCGAGACATAATGAGTCACAAGACAGATTGTTTTAGCACTAACCTATATGTTTTCCAGGTTTATCTCACCTAGAATTAAATCAACTGTCTGCAAGCACAAAGTAAAGTCATGCATATGACCTCTGACAGTTCCTGACAGGTCTGCGCAGAAGATACATCTGAGAAAATATATAATTCCTTCACTTGCTGCAGATGACTGAGACATGTAATTGACTGGCCTTCAGTATACTAATTATTGCTGTCCATATGGCATTCAAAAGGATTTATATGATCAGATAGTGTATGTTAATATAGGTAAAGATATATCTGAGATTAGTGTGTACAGTAACAAGAGCATCTCAGGAGGCTACATGATTGTCCTCTTCACTCTTTTAAGCAATTGATTATGGCTGCATGGCTCCTCCTTAGGTTGCTTTTACTTGTTAGGACAACCTGTCAATAGTTCTCAGGAAATCCAATCACCTTCTCATAGGTCAAGCATGCTTTTCTCCCAGGCGTGTTTATGAATTCATTAAATAAGAAAAAGCCTGTTGTTTTCGAAAACACCAGCCAAATAAAGCCCTTAAAGCCGAACATGGTGAGTCTCCAGTTTTATAGCAGAGAACAGACAGTGGCACCAGTGTCATTAAAAGACAGATGTAGAGTTTATCCAGACAGCGGATGTCTAAAGATACAGCCACAAATCCACTTTATCAGACGTTCTCCTGAGTATTGCAGTTCCAGGAAACATATGATGAATGCAAAACTGTCTTTGTGAGGAATTGAGGGTGTTAACAGCTGGAAAAAAAACATGGATTTGTATACGAGCTTCATGTTTGTTAGAAAATGTGGAAAAAGATAAGAATTCTGTCAATATTTGTGGAGGATGCTGAGGTAGCCTCAGGTGGGCGGCTATCTGTAGGCTGATCAGCACTGGTTATATAATTGAGATTTTTTTTTCCTCCATTCTATTTCAATAAGTTGAAGAAAATGTGACCCAGAGGCTAAAACCAAGATGGGTTTATGTATATTTATCAACATTATATCCTCCATGAACTTTGGAAAGAGCTATTGGTTATTTTGCATTTGTGGTTTGATTTGTGCTCTGGAATAATCGCTGTGGGCATTAATAATGATGTTTTATACATACATACATACACACACACACACACACACACACACACACACACACACACACACACACATATATATATATATATATATATGTATGTGTATGTATAAATAGTTTGCTTGAAAAATAAATGGGTGGAAATATGCACATGTTGCTCAGTGAGTTCTGCAGGGTTAAAAGGTCTCCACCGATCTACACTCTGAGAAGTAATGGTTCCAAAAGGGTTAATCCTGAGGGGCTGGTGTTCTATCCAGAACCATTTGCTTCTGAGGACTCTTCAATAACTCTTTTATTGGAGTAAGGGTTCTGAAGGGTTTTTTTTTGTAAGACTAAGGGTTCTATTAAGAATCCTTTTCACCCAAAGAACAAGGATTGTTGAAATAATTGAGGACGTCTTTCGACAGGGGTTCTTTGTACTATAATATAAAAGGTTCTCGATAAAACCCCCTGAATGGCTTCTAGATAAAACCCTTGGAAAGAGTTCTTGGTAGAACCCTCCTGTGTGGGTTCCAGGTGAAACGCTTTGAATATAAAAAGGATCTTGCTAGAGCAACCTGGGTGGGCTCTGAATAAAACCCTTGGAATATAAAAAGGTTCTCGGTAAAAAAAAACCTTGGGTGGATTCTTAATAAAACCCTTGGAAAACAAAAATGATCTTGGTATAACAACCCTGATGGGGTCTAAATAAAACCCTAGGAATATAAAACAGGTTCTCAGTAAAACCTCTTGCATGGATTCTAGATAAAAACCTTTGGAATAAAAAGGATTCTTGGTAGAACCCCCTGAGTGGATTCTAGGAAGAATCCCTGCAATATAAAAAAGGGTTTTTGGTAAAATCTCCTGGGTGGGTTCTAGATAAAACCCTTGGAATATAGACGGTTCTTGGTAGAAGCCCCTGAGTGGATTCTAGGAAGAACCCTTGGGATATAAAAAAGGGTTTTCAGTAAAACCTCCTGGGTGGGTTCTAGATAAAACCCTTGGAATATAGACGGTTCTTGGTAGAAGCCCCTGAGTGGATTCTAGGAAGAACCCTTGGGATATAAAAAAGGGTTTTCAGTAAAACCTCCTGGGTGGGTTCTAGATAAAACCCTTGGAATATAGAGTTTTCTTGGTAGAAGCCTCTGAGTGGATGCTTGACAGAACCCTTGGAATATTAAAAAAGAGTTCTACATAAAACACTTGGAATATAAAAAGGTTCTCAGTAGAACTCCCTAGGTGGGTTCTTGTTAGTGGTGGTTAGGTATAACTCTTTATGTTGTGTTCTAGGTAGCACCCTAAAAAAGTTCCACATGGAACATTCATAAAACCAGGAACCGCAAAGCGTTCTCCTATGTGTACAAGCCGAAGAACCCTTTATGGTTCTAGTAAGTAAGTATTTCTATGAGAGCAGCTACGAGGGGAGACAGTTGGTTATGTGTGAAGCTGCACCTGTATCATAGTGAGATTCATGAAACTGCAGCCCTGCAGAGGAGACGTGTGTCATCGTGTCTGACTTCTTCTTACTCATACAACTTCTCTTCTTAAACATGTTGGAGATTTTTTTTTTATCCATAGATTCTTTCCAGACTCTTGTTTATGAGTGATTCACCGCAAAGAGAAACGCATTATGAATCAGCTTACTTTTTAATCTCTCCCAGAGACCATTAAAAACCGGCTCAAATGCACTAATCTCCTATTCAGAAGAGCGACTTATTTATAGATATGCTTGCCATCTGTTGCTCCTCGTCTTCATAAACAAAGCCTCACATTGTCATTGATGTTTGAGTCAAAAATTGCAGCCCTACACGTCTTCCTCGAGACGCCCGTTTTCAGAGGGAATTCGCTAAGTGATCGCAATACATCAATTGCAATGAAAATAATCATGGTTTATGGGGCAACATTTTTATATATGTCACAGCAGACCACAAGGGCAGCAGCGTTGGTGTAAACAAAGCTGTGAGAAATGTTCTGTCAGGTGGGTGTAAAGAATGAAGAACAGTGAGCTATTACATTGACAAAGTGTTATTTTGATCATTAGAGAATGGCTGCCCCCTTCCTCGCCCCTCAGCCTGTCCCAGCCCACTAAATATGATGTTGACTGCACCTAGAACTAGACAGCCTGTGCAGCACCCCAGGGTGCCGTATACGGTATCTACACCCATACTATTATGTCTGAACACTTCTGCATTCAGAGTATTTCTCCCTCATAACAAGAGGCAGGGATCTAATCAGCGCTGCGGCCTTCTTGATGTAAATCCTAACTGATTTAAACGGAAACACTTGTCTTGTCAGCTTTCAGTCTTCATAAAATCACATTTCGGCGGGCGGATGTCACCGGGGTCGCATCACCTGAGGAGTAATTAGACCTTGATGTGTCCTCGAGCTGATTGCCGTGTCACGTTGTGTCACGGAGAGAACATGAGCTGGGACGCCAGGGCTTTAGAGGAGGCTGCGCCGTGGCTCTCGCTCTGTTTTGGTCCCTGTGAAATGGGCAGGATTACAGTGGCAAATCAGGAGCACTTTTAACACCTTAAATAAGTGGATTCCGTCCATCACCACATTTCGGTGGTGGCAGCGGGGCTGCTGGGAGAGAGGCAACACTGCCTCCTTGTGACCGTGTGAAAATTTTTAAGAAGACATGAGGATTCATCTGAGAAGCAAAGGCTTTTTTGGAGATTTTTTTATTTAAACACACATGGAAAGCATTTCAATTTAAAATACATATTTAATTACTTTGGAGAATTTTGCAATATGTATTTTGCTAGCCATAAAAAATAAGATAATGACTAATAAAATACTTTAAGAGCATGTATTTGCATATTTGAAATGCCAGAGGCATAAGGTAGTTATGATAGCCCCCAGTGCCCGCTTGTGATACTGGTCAATATCAATATACATATTTCTCAGCAGTCATCATTGCATATAAATAAATACCATAAAAATAATTTAATTGAATCACTTTTATAGTTAATCTATAGTTGCATAGTTTGCATAGTTTATGTTGAATAAGACTATAATTTTGTTATAGATTGCTACTGACTTTCCTCTTTTTTAGTAAAATAATCATGACTGAGATGAGTTTACCTTTTAAAGCAAATGGCATCATTTTAAATTTAATTAGTGCTTGTTTGAATTCAGGTATATGTATTTATGTATTTCTACTGCAATGACAATCTGAGTAACAGATTAGATAAAATGTTCGTTTATGAGCAACATGCACAAGAAAAAAAAGCAGTTCGCAATGGAGAAATGTAATAACAAATAAAATAAAAACAGAATAAAAATGAATAAGATGAGATAAAATAGAAATAGCATATAAATCGATCTGTTACTTGCAAAGGCCTGTCTTCTGCTCACCACATTGTTGGAGGTTCCCCACTTCCCACTTAGCCCAAAAGTCTGTATTTACACTCCTGTGAAATACTTAAAATACATGATTGAAATTTTCATTTTATTTTCAAATAAAACTCCCCAGATTTAAACTGTGTAAAGAAAAACAAGACAAAACACATATTAAAAAATCATGAGATGTCCTGTTGGGCTCAGCAGTCCACTCATTATATGAACTATATTTGTGTTTCCTCATGACAGTGTAAAGAGTAAAGAATTTGCTTTGGTGTTTGGTGCAAATTTCCTCTAAGATTAAAGTATGTTTTTAATCAACTTGGTCCAATAACTTTTGGAATGTCTAAAAGAGTTTTCTTTTTCCCTTTCAAGTTAACCACCAAATACATTTTAAAAAGGTCTGTCCTCAGGTATTTATTAGTTTGACTGAAAAACAGTAAAAAATTTCCCCAAACTACTGTATGTCTATACGTCTATGGTATCTTATCGTATTGAATCATATTGAACTGTATCGTATCGTATCGTACCTAATTGTACCATATTGTATGTCTATTTTTCTACCATGTCTTACACGTAGCCTAAATCTTCAAATAACATTATTGTTTAGTCTGCTGTCTCTTTAACCAAATCGTACATGTTTAGGCTATTATATACGGTCTCCTTTTGATAACTAACGTTGCATTTTTTTCACCTCCTTTCACAGAGCTTTCCCTGAAACTGTTCTGACCCCCCTGGGATGATTAACATCAAACTCATAACAGGCTACTGAATATTAGTTTGTATAGAATGTATTTAATATTTTTACCAGTGTTGTATTTGTATTTGTATATTATTTGTAGCATGTCTTAGTAATTTGTAACACACTGTTGGAGCTACAAAGTTCGACACTATCTAACTGTCATACAGCTTTGTAGTAAACAGTGTAGTCTGCTGAATTTATCAGTAGCCACAATGTAAATACTGAGAAGCTCTGATGGTAAAAGCACCATTACAGAGAGCTAAAGGTCCAAAATTGGAGGCATTTGGAGAAAAAAGTTTTAATGGGTCACAACAGAATTATAAGAGGTCCACAAATAAAGAGTAAATTGTTTTTATGTCTTTGTGTTGCCCTTTTTTTTCTTTATTTAGCCTTGTTTACTCCTGTTTAAAAGGTTCTAAACTGTATTCATGCTATCTGAAATAATAATGCTGAAAATTCTAATGATGCTAAATTCTATTTTTTCCTATACTTTGCAAATACTTTAAATATTTTCCATTAACAGTGGAATCAAACACCATTTCTCCTGCAGTCTCTCTTTGTCTGCCAAAGTAATCTTAACAAAGCCCTGCTTGCAAGATATTGTTTTCCTCCTCATACAGCCCAGCAATGCTGCTTCAGCCACAAAAGGCACCTTATTGTGGCTACTAAATGGAGCGCTCACATCCATTAAACAGCCATTCAACAGAATTATATTGCCAGCGCCAATCTATCAGGTACATTGATCACGCATCGTCGGCTGTGAAGTGCAGACTCTGGTCTCCTCTCCTGGAAGTGTTGTGCAAAAGAAACCTAATGAGAAACTGTCAGCAGCGCACAGGTAAACAAATCAATGGCACCCAGCAGTGCTCCCAAGGTCGAGACACACACACACAACCACACTCGAAAACACACACAGCACCAACCCCCCTAACAAACCTGGAGTTGGAGCTGCAGCCAGAGCTTCAGCTGTGAAAAGGGCGCTGTCAAGATTTGACTTTTAGCAGAAAAACAAGGTTTAAAAGGGATTACTTTACTCTGGTTTAGATCATTGTTTTACATTTAAAGGAATAGTTTGACATTTTGCGAAATATGCTTATGTGCTGTCTTGCTAAGAGTGAGATGAGAAGATTGACACCACTCACATATCTGTATGTGGTACATGAAGCTATAGATCCCAGCTCAGTATCACTGCAGTTTGTGAAATAGTCATAAAATGTTATCTATAGATTTGTGTAAATCAGGGATGTCAAACTCACTCTTCATCCCATCCACGTCAGCATTATGTTTGCCCTCACGGGGCCAGTTGTAAATGTAAGACCATATAAATGCATCTCCTTGTTATCATATTACATAATTGCCTCTGAAATTGATTATTGGTTTTAGTAAGAACTTAATAATTAATAACTAGCTCTGAAAGCAGAAGTCTAGGTGAAATAATGACTCGAAATATATAAAGTAGAATAAGTCATTAAGCCAAACTACCAATAAATGATATTTTAGTTTGTGAAGCCTACAAGCAAGGATTTAGTTCTGGTGTGAGTTACAGAGTTTTAGAGATATCGATCATAGAGATGTCTGCTTTTTCTCCAATATACTGGGACTAAATGGCACATGAAACTGCTCACAGCAAGGAGTCTGGATTATTTTGAGCAACCAGGTCATGATTTTTTATTTTTTTATTTTTGCTGGTTTTGATTTTTTTGAATGTATTTTTGTGTACGTGTTTTGATCACTACAGGACTGTAATCTAGTTCCATTATGTTTCAGAGAAGGCAGATATCTCTACAGCTGATACCTCGTTAATGGATATCATGTTTCTGTGATGCAGCCTAGAATTGTTTTGCATCAATAATATTCTTTGCAAGCTCTCAGAAGCCTCACAAAATGGTGCCAGGCCAGACCAAAGCCACGCTACTAAAACTTAACTAAGTAGTTTAGGTGCCTAAACCCAAGATCTTTATATTGAAAGTATAACCAGACATTAGACACATATATTATTGCTAACTTGGCCTTTGAACGAAAATGATAATGGATAATACATTGGTTTGAAAGATGTGCTGAGTATCTAAAAAAAAAAAGGAAATCATAATGTATCATATTGTATCGTATCGCATTGTATTGTATCATGTAGTATTGTATTGCATTGAATCACATCATATTGTATCGTATCGTATCATATCATATCATGTGTCTGTATGGGTATTTTTTAATTGAATGGTTGGTTGAAAACTCAAATGCTAGTCTAAAATATTTAAATGTGTATATGTATGTATTAATCTGTAGACTACTTGTTTATGAACATGTGTTGATGCTGTGCATATCGACAGGCTGCCATTGTAAATAAAAATTTGTTGTTAATGACTTGCCTGGTTAAATAACTGTAAAATAAATAAAAATATTAAGTGGATCAGTGTTCAAAAACAGGCAAGCCAATTACACAACAAAAAAATACATAAGTGAAGAGACATTGCGATCTAAAACAAGTCTATACACTGTTTTGTAACAATAAAAATGATGACAAGTAATATGAAAGTGCAACTGATAGCTGAGTAAATGCAGGGGAATTCAGAAATATGAATACACTGACATGTTCCATTAGGCTTTGTGCTGTGGCAGACTATTGCACTCGCACTTCCTGCACAAATGTTGTGTTTTTACTCTTCTGCACTGTGTGAACATGACAGAACAAATCCGTAAGTCAACGTAACAAACATGTCAGCAGGGTTTAAACACACACACCCTTTCATTTAGAACCGTGGCTACAAATATACAACATGAAGTCAGTGACTCAGTTTGCACATTTTTGTGTGTCTGTAATGAGTAAGAGCTTAATAGAGCAGCCTGGAGTAGCCAATGATATGTAGTGACTAAATGTGTGGTGAGAGTTATCGTGGTGCACTTAGATAGCAGACAGAGCCACAAGGTCAACAGCAGTAATTATTCTGTGGGAAGCGTGTTGGTCTTCAGTGGGTGATTTCATTTCCTGTCATTAGCCACAGCGATTAAGCACGAGAACAATGATACTATGATAGCATCAGCAACCAGCACACGGCCTCAGGCTCTTCTCTATATTCTGCAATATTCTCTAAATGTTGCTTTGCATGGGTTAACCCTCCAGTTGTGTTCAGGTAGCCTGAATCTTTAAAGCAGTCTCTGTTTGCCTTAATTGGCAAATGATCATAATGGTTAGATGATATCTCATAATGAGCCCCATACCCCCTCCCACCATCCCCTGGATGCTTTTTTAAATATAGGAGATGATGGCAGTGTTGTTTTCATTCAGCTGTGAGAATTGAAGCAAAAATAGGCACAATAGCTGTTTTGCTGCTGTAATGCAAAAGAGACAGCTGATTTTCCCTTAACAATTCCATGCCTCTTATCTCTTTATCTCTCACACAAACCCACACACAACTTAAACCAACATGAATCCACTTTTGGCAACTTGGGGGCAAAAAACTGTAAAGACAGCACTGACTCATTATCAGCTAAAATGTTAGCAAACAGTTAGGCCAATCTATTTACACATCCAGTCGAAATAAAGCACTATTAGCATTCATCTAGTGTCTTATTTCTGGTGAGGCCTAATGTGTATGATATTCATTCTAGTTGCTAACTTTGTTCACCAGGTAGTCACTACCTTTGTTCATCAGTTAGTTATTAACTTTGTTCACTAGCTAGCAGCTAACTTTGTTCAACAGCTAATCGCTAACTTTGTTCACCTACTAATTGTTAACTTTGTTCACCTGCTAGTCACTAATTTGATTCACCAGATACTTGATAACTTTGTTCATCAGCTGGTCAGTAACTTTGTTCACCAGCTAATCACTAACTTTGTTCACCTCCTAGTTACTAACTTTGATCATCAGCTAGTCGCTAATTTTGTTCACCTGCAGGAAATGAAGCTGAAAATGAAAGTGGAGAGATTTTAATCAAAATAGTAAAGTTGCCGTAAAAGCAAAACACTGAGCTGAAAGTTATGAAAACAGTCTGTAAAACAGAGAGGAACTGCAGAGCTGGGGGATAATTTGCATTGGGTTTTTCACAATGATCAACCCCTGTCATATTACATGCAGCCATTATATGTTCGAGTGCAATTTATTCTTCTTTTTCCAAATTACAATAATATTTGCAAGAAAATTACAATGTTTTTAGCCATATGTTCAGTGTTGATTTTTTGACTAAATGTGTCTGGCACATTACACAATGGACAGCATGTATCAGGGAAAGATAAAAGATAAAATAGCCATCAAAAGCAGAGAGACTGATCTTGAAGGGTTTTTTTTGACCTTGGAAATAACAATTCTCAGTATACAGCCATGTTTTTTAATTTCTTTTTTTTCTGAATTTCTAAATAAGATGAATGTTGCCATTTAAAAATGGTTTGACACATTTTACTGGATGAAGAGAAAATTTCTCCTCATCCTTTACACTTTTATTTAGATGTGACAACAGTAGAAGTAGTCTTTTGGGATGTGTGACAACCCTGTTAGTGGTCCTCTCTCCAGGAGAGTGGGCGGAGTCAGGTCATCAGGAAGATTCAGCTCACCTGTCTGAAGGACTTCATAAGCTGGAGGCAGACAGCCAGTCCTCTCCTTTCCTCTCCTCTGTCTCCAACTCTGTTTGGTTTTGTTCTAGTTTGTCTTTATGTTAATTCCCCTTTCATGCAAAATAAACTTATTTTTAGTTTAGACTCACACATGGTCTCCTCTACTTTGTCCAGCTGGGCTGTGAGAAATTGGCTGCCCGTCCAGGATCTGACCCCAGGACTTCTTCCACCACAAATACGAATCATACCCCTAGACCTGGTCGAGCTCCCATTTTGTCAGTTCATTTTACTTTAACCATTACCATTTACTTCCCACTGACATTACTGTCGTGACAGTTCTAAAGATAACAGGCCTTCAAAAACACAGACACAAAGAAAGTGATGTGTTCTAAATGTTCACAGAACAAAGAAGAGAGAAAAAAAGAAAAAGAGAGGGGAAAAACAGCAGGAAATCTATGAAAATAGATGTGACAACACTGAGTGACCCACTGTTTGATAGACTGACAGATGATGTCTGGGTCGGGAGAACACTTAGCACTAAAAATGGAGACAAAAGGGAGGATCTGGCACAATGAATTTAATTGAAATTTATTTATCAGAACGGCAACCATATGCCCAGCATGTGTGCTCTCACAATCATCTCTTTTAAATGATGAAGTCAGCTTTTAATGGAGCATTACAGGCCGGTGGCATCCAAAATTAAAGGGATAGTTTGGATCATTTGAAGTGGGGCTGTCTGGGGTCCTTATTGATAGTCAGTGTATCAGCTAGATGCCAATTGGCATGTCCCCAGTTTGGAGAAGCAGTGGAGGACACAAGCACAGAGGCTAAGCAATGAACTGCTGTGGACATAATCTGAAACAAAAGGTATTTTAACTACTTGAAACAAATGAATATGACTTTGAGTGTACAGTATATTTACAATATTAGGCATTAGACAGCCTTGTTTGATGAGTAACTACCGTTAAATAAGCCAAATATTGCTCTTTCAAAACCAACCAAACTTCATAGGTGATATTAGTAGTTTTACCTCATAGACCACAGGAATTACTGGTCGACCACTACCTCAATCTGTCAGTTTGTTGTGAAATTGCATGACTTTGGTGTTTTGAAAGGATAGTTCAGATTCAATTAAGTCACATAATAACACGTACAAACTAATAGACAGAGTCAGAAACTCCCATTTTAATTGAGGTAAAATGACCAATTTTGCCTATGGAGTTTGGTTGGTTTGGAGAGAGTAAACTGGGAGCATGCCATCTGCTGCAGGTAATACACTAACTATCTAAGTGCTTCATACAACTGCATACTGCAATAATCCAGACTATCCCTCTAAGGCATGAATTGTCCAAGAGAAGCACACATGTGAAAAAACAAGTGTGAAGGTCGTGCAAAAGTATTGCCAGAAAAGTGTTGCCAGTGTGAATTCTGTGTGTGTCCGTAATGAAAGAATGTCATGTCCAGAGGAAAATAAAGGAAAGGGAAATAGAAAAAGATGAAGCTGAACTATTCATCCTCCTAGCTGTATGAGCCATTAGGCCCTGCGACGGCGGATAAAAGATGGAGCTGAGAGGAAGAGGATTTACCTACCCAGTCTAGACAGCTGATCTGTGGGGATGAAAAAGACTGCTGTTAGCCAAATCCTCCATCTCCCTTCATACCGTACCTGCGCTGCCTCATCAACCTTGGAACAGCAAGAAAAGGGCATGCTTTTCATGCTGGGGGCGAGATGTACAAACAACACAAGTTTTCTCTCGTTTATCTCTGTGCAAAGTTTGAATTCTGACAAGAAGATTGAAAAACAAAGACTGTTTGCCAGAGAATTGGCTACAACTCCTCTACTCTGAGGTAAATCCCCTGGAAAATGTGATATATGGGAAAATCCAATTGCAAAGGCAGAAAATAACATCACTAGGGGACAAATATGGATTGAAACAGCCACCACTAAGGTTTCCTTAAGTGACAGGGCAACCTAACAGTTCAAGAGTTCGTCCTGTAACCAAGAGGTGACAGGAAGGTCACAGGTTCGATCACTGAGAGTGTCAATATCCATCAAACGACAAGCTGTTCACTCACTGTGAGCACATCTGGATAAAAGAGTCAGTTACTGTAAAATGTCCTATAGAGGTAAAGATGAAGAGCTTTACTTGTAATGCTATATATTCATTTCAGGGGAAGAAAAATCGTTGCCGATAATTCATTATTCAGCAGCACTAAAGTAACTCATATGTTTAAGTGTCTCAAGTTACTCAACATCCATTGGAAATGTATGTTTTAATGTTTTGCTTTCAAACATTTTTATTACTGGGTTTCACTTTTCCCATATCCGTGTGTGTGTGGGGCTAAAACAAGACATTTTTTATGTCTACTTACCAGGATAACAGGACGAAAATGATGAGCAGGGAAACGTGACTGCTCCTCACATTATTTTCTCAGATAATGCTATTTTTATCAAAATATTATCAGTGGCATTGTGGTCTTTGCCTTTCTTTCCCATCATTGTCTTTACCATCCATTCATGTCTGAAGATGGTGGCTGAGCACACAAACAGCAGGCTTACCAAAGCTAGCAGCTAACATACAGGAGGAAACATTCAAACACTGGTACATCAAAATGGGTCCTGCTAATTTAATAGATAGCCATTAGCTCTGTTAGCCATGTTGTGGTGCCCTCACGGCTGCTCAAAATTGCTGGAACCAGACCCAGTAAGTCCTGGAGCCCTGTCTTATGGTTCGAAGCTCAAAGGTTTTAATCTATTCAAGGCATGTCCAAATCCATCCTTGCCACCTTGCACCATGGGTGCACAGTGGGATACACTTATCAGCTGTAGCACAATGTAACGTGACACAATGTAACTTTACAGTGTAACTTTACACAACATAATGTTACACTTCATAACTTAACACTTTGTAACTTGATACTGTGTAACATAACACTTCATAATGTAACGTTTCATCAGTTAGCACAATGTAACACAACGTAATGTAACAAAACATAACGTAACACAATGTGACGCAATGTAATGTGACGCAGCGCAACGTGGTGAAGCATAGTGTGACACAGGATAACGTGACTCAGTATAACTTGACACAGCGTAACCTGACACGGCGTAACGTGATGCAGTGTAGCATGAAGTGCAACATAACAAGCTTAGTTTAACCCTAGTTTTCCTAAACCTAATCGAGATGATTTGCTGCCTAACTCTACCAAAACTGCGATCACTCACAACACAAACAACATGTTAATAAACTATGGGTACCTTGTGCAGCAGTATGAGCTCCCAGGGGGTCAAATCATGGGTATCTGACAACCTGGGAGATGGAAAATCCACTGAGACATCAACTGAACAATTCTTTGGACATAGTCTTTTATTTACATTGCTAACACTGGTGTCTCCATATCTTTAGTTTTTTTTATCCAGGAGTTTTACTCAATCACAATGTAATTACCGACCTAACAACTGCAGTAAGACTGTTATTGTCTTCACTGTCTCCACATTCTGAATGGATGAGTTAATTGAGAAAGTGAATGTGAGGTGAATCAGGAGTAATGCTGTAAATCATCCAGTCATAGCTGACTATAAGGGTTGTTCTATACAAGCATGACTCAAATGAACATTATTTATGTGGTGTAAACAAACAGTTTTTTCATCTAGAAGTGAATGTGCGTGCAGAGGTTTCTCTTTGCGTCTGTGCAGCATTTAGTGAACTGATGCAGTTTCATCCATCTGGCCTCAGGAATTATAATGTCAAACACAAGAGGGGTTTTCTGAACATGAGATCAAACAGTTTTACAGTCCTAGACAGTGAAAAGAAAGGAGAACAATTTATAGAATAACCATTGAAAATGAAATACCCCCAAGCACAGTTAATAGGAGGGAATATCACACAGTGCACAGAAGATACTTCCATGTCTTTTCTCGAAGAATGAATATGTTTCATGTCCAGGGGCAGCCAAAGATGGCAAGGGGGAGCTTTCATCTGGAAAACCTGCCCAAAGTGAGGACTCACTACATGAAGTAAAAGAAGGGACACAATCATGCGATATTTGGAATGAGGCGCCATTTTTCATGAGAAATTCATTTGGAAAATATCAGATAAAACAGAATACAACGTACATAGATTCCAGACTTAGATTGATATTTTAGCACTGACAACTGAAATGAATTTACCTAAACTAGGGGTGTCACAATATACTGACAATGACTATAACTGTTACATTTATATATAGATATATGATGTTAGTGATACACAATCGATCGTATTGTCTAATAAGGTCATCATTATGAAAAATTAGAAGATAAAAAGCCTTGATCATGAGTTAAAATGTTATCATTCAAGTAATAACTACAAGAAAAAAATTCCTAATTATGAGACAGAAACTTTAAATTATAAGATAAATCAATGAAAAGTCATGAAAAGTCATAATTATCAGATAAAATGCCATAATTATGAGATAAAATGTCATGATTATGAGATGAAAAAGTGATAATGATGGGATTTAAAAGTCATATTTATGAGAAAAAAGTCATAATTAGAAGATAAAATAATGATTATGGGATTAAAAGTCAAAATTATAAGACTAAAAAGTCATAATAATGAGAAAAATAATAATATAATACCATGAATTGTTGTGGCCACAATAATTGCGTAGTGAAAATGTGATATTGTGACAGACCTAGCCCAAACTGAGGAATTGGAGAAAAAAAGCAGAACAGTAACATGAACAAAGACTTGTGCTGTCTCTACCACTGCAAACCTCCATTAGCTCTTGTTAATGACAGAGAGAGAAAAGATGGAAGTGCTGGGGGGGGAAAGGGGGTAATTGGCTACGACTCTCTCCCTCCCAGCGAGCAGACAGCGTGTGATTGTGCAGCGGTTGGTCTGCTGGTGCTGGGAAACATCCTTGTCAGCATCAGGGCTGAGAGCAGCTTGTTACACAGGGAGCAGCGCTGAGTGGCAGGTACAAAGGTGGAGATTGTGAGGAATGATAATTATCTTTTAAAGTGGGAATGTTCGAAACAAGCGCTAAAGCCCCGGGGTAATGGCAGGTTGCCTGACAGTTTGGATACGCCGTTCTGTCAGCGGATGTAGAGAAGAATTCCTTTAACAGCTGTGAGACGATCTGAACCTGAAAATGACACTAGAGAAGTGATTATCAAATATATCCTCAAATGTAAAGTCGTGTGGAATTTGTACATCAAAACTGTTGATATTCACTGACAATCGTTTTGAACAGCTGATACTTGTCACTGGTTTCTCCATTTAAACTGAAATTAAAATTCACCTTTGCCAAGAAGTCAGTATATATTTGCTTTGACTTGTGTAGGATGCACTTATCTGGTACATTATTTACATTTAAAATGTTAAATTGATGAGTGTGGACTAAATATTTGTTGAAATAACACTGACACCCACATCTATAATGCATTAAATATATAAAACATACTTGTAATGCATTATAATCTGGTTATAGGACAGTATAATTATTGTTATGACTTTATTTTGTCAAGGATTATAGTGTATTATAATTGTCATGAAGCTCAGCGAAAGTTTAATCAGAAAGACCTTTACTCTCTCTCACTCCTGTCTCCCTCTAATCAGCTGATCGTGGGTGTTCACTTTCCTGTTTACTATCCAATCAGATTTTGCCACGGTCTCATTAGCCAGTCAATTTGCTGCTGCCAAACTTTAAATTGGCTCTGTCTTTGCACCATAAGTTGTAATACAGATGATCGCTCAACTCAACTCCAGTCGTCGGACCCAGGCAAACCAGAAGCCACTTCACCTCACCCAGTCTCTGCTTCACTACCTCATCACCACCAGTGTCTAGACCATGTGCATATTGCGTTCATCATGATGGGGTCTAACCGCCAAAGACTTTTCATGCTTCATTATCTCATGCATGCATCAATAAACAATTTCCTTTTACTCTGAAATCTCTCCTGATTGAAATAGTTGTAGCACTTCACAATCTTTGTATAATGCATTCTTACAATTGTAATTCGTTACATAACTGTTATTACACTAAAGCACCCGATGACTGCTTATAATAACTTAAAACAGTAACTTAAAATGACATAATAAGGTAGTATAAAGTGTGATCCTTGCACAACATCAATAAGAAGAATAATCATGATGATGTCAGTGACCAGAAATTAAGAGGTATTATGATACTTGACTTTATAAAGTCATTATAAAAGGCTTTCTAATGTTTTGATTATTTTGCATATTTACAAATGCTTCTAACTACAATTATACAGTACTAAAAGCAGATTTTAATGCATTATGTATGTTTACAATGAATTATACACACGGGAATCATAGAAAGTGTTACCATTGTATATTTTTTGTTATTACTGATCGTATTTAATTTATGTCCATTATTAGTGTCTTAAGACAGCAGCAATTTTGGCATGAAGTAGTAGTGTCAACACAGTTGTTACCTGAGTCTCAAAATTACCACGACAACTAATTGATGGAAGAGGAGAAGAGAGGCAGAAGTGCAGAGCAACGTGATGCGCAGTCAGACACCTCATCTAAGCAGACGCGCCTGTGGAGCACACAGAGCAGATGACGCTTGCTTGTTGGCTTGTTGTTTGTACTTGATTTTTGTGACTGACAGGTTCAGATTTTTATTGTCAGTGTCTGATATGTTTTGTTTAACCAGAAACAGCCTTTTAATTGCTCTTGCCAGACTCAACAGACTCCTTTTGCATCATCGTCTGCTTCACTGAAACTTTACAGAAAGGAAATCAAACTCACCAAAAACGTCTTTCCACTGTCCCAGAAATCACCAACTCTGGCTTGATTGAAATAAATCCTTAATTCACGTTGCAGTGCAGGTGACAGCAGCTGCAGCCTCGGGAGAGAGGCTCTGCAGGTTTCATTGCGTGTGAAAATCTGATACTTTCACATCACAGATGACGCGAAAAGGTATTGAAATGCAAGTCTGACTGTAAAAACATCCTCATGTAAGCTCATATAGGTTTGTGTGATGCACTGCACTATAAAAACAAAAAACAAAAAAAGATGCATCATCAAATATTCATATAGGACAGCCAAATCTGATTGGACTAAAGACAATCTTAGTCGTCGACAGCCTGAGAATTGAGTGATCTAGGATCTAGAGCAGCAGGGTGGAGGCAGAACAGCACACTGACCGAGCAAGGTTGGAGGATGTGGAGCCCAGAGTCAGGATTGAGAGAGAAACAGAGAACTGAGTTGATCACAGGGAACAAATGACAAAACAGTGGCCTGATTGTTAGCAGAGGCTACAGTCTGAGAGCTGGAGTTGAAGTACTGCCAGACTGATGAGCTGATGGACAGCAGGTCGACAGGTTCAGCAGGAGAGGTGAATAATCTACACTCAGGAGGGAGCTGGGAAGGAAGCCACAACCCCCCAACAAACCCCCCACCCCCCCACCCCCCCCCCACACACACGCACAGACAACAGAGAAACAATGGAAGAGACACAAACAGGGGCAAACAAGGAAGTCTTTCAACATCCTTCTGATGATGTCAGCATCTGTCTGCAACACATAAATCACTTAAATGTGATAGAAAATTCTAAAACTATGGAGAGACAGGATGAAAAACAAATACATTACATATAGTGTGTATTCTTCAGTGGTATAAAGAATGATCATTAGTAGGCAATGCACACAGGAAATAGAAGAGTTATTCACAGCTAAAGAATAGCTGCTCAATAAGTTAAGTAGTGTGATTGGACATATTTTTTCATTTCCTGTGGTACAAAAAATTTAATACATATTCTATGCAGATTTATTTTTAGCAGGAAAAGTGCAGGTGACTAATAACAATAATAACCGTTACACTGAGCTGTGTGCGTCAGAATTCACAACTGCCAACTGTAGGTACATACAGTCAGTGAACTGCTGCTATCATTAATTATCTAGTTATTAGTTACACCTTTGTTTGACAAGTCAGTGTCTATCTGCTGTCAGAAAAGTCTATTCCACAGTCAAGTATACATGAAATTATACAGTGTCATAAAATGTATGAATGATCTTAAAGGATCAGTTCAGCCCAAAATCAAAAATATGTATTTTTTCCCCTGGCCTGTAGTGCTATTTAAGATACCAGTCATCGAGATGTTTGCCTTCTCTCTGGTATAATGGGACTAAACGGCACTCGGCTTGTGGTGCTCAAAGTGGCAAAAAAATGTTTGAAAAACTCAACAGTAGTGTCTCTCTCATGACATTGTTACTCAAGAAAATCCACAGACCTTGCTGGGATCAGTTTCATGTAGGAACTACTTTCTTTGTAGTAGAAAGAAAGTAGTTCCGGTAGACAGACCATTTTGACATATTAATGTAGTGTAAACACAGGTGTTACATTTATACTAATTAGGGTTCCGCTCCATTCAGGGTGCTGCTATTGTACCAAATACAGACAAGTGAGTTAAAGAAATCTGTTCATCCTCAACCATTATTGTGAATTTCTGACAAACGATATCTCACACTTCGTTCTTTTCTTTCTTTATAGTCTGTGATCACACTATAAGTCAAAATGATGAATGGTTTGTGAAATTCTCTCAATAAAAATAATTAATTCCAATTTATTGTGACAGCTCTAATTCACCCTTCACTAAGCCCCACCTCCAACAGCAAGTGTCCAATCATAGCTTAACAGCCATAACTGTTGATAGCAGTGGCATCTTTTTTGAAGTGAAAAGTGGTGAATGGATTAAACTCTGTCTTCATCTGCTCTAATATAAACCGCAAACGTTAGCATGTGCGGCTAACTAACACTAGCTTACTAGCTGCAGTAACTTGTTAGATTTCACTGCATCTGCATTTGTTATGTTTGGGCGTTTGAGGAGGAGGATGTGGACTGATGCAGAATCGGCTTCCGTGATCGCGGTCCGGCTGGCCTGTCTCAAGATCCGCTGCGCTAATCGAGTCCCTGCGCTTCCTTTTCCCACTTTAAAAAGTGTATTTCTGTTATTTATCATGTAAATATACCTGCCATCTTTCACCGTCCAACCTATGTTTGCTTAGATGTAAGCTAACTTTAGCCTCAGTCTTTTAGCATTAATGCTACATTGTGCACGCAACTGCAAGGTAACTTTACATTTACACTTTTATAAGGTACTTGTTTTAAAACATGACAGATGGAAGCATTAAAATGTCAGTCTCACAATTTTGATGTTAAATCTGCCAGCTTTATCACTGTAAGCTGCATAAATGTAGTATGAAAATGGAAAGCTTGGCAGGTGTAGCAACAGTAACTAAGGAGGGCGGGGCTTAGAAAAGGGTCACTTGCTTCAGTATGTATTTCAGTGTCCTACTGCTCATGTTTCCAGACACACATTCACATGTTTTTGAGGCAGGTACATTTATTTCCTTCACTTCTCAGAACATTTCTATTTTAGCATTAATGATCATGTTTTCACAGGAGAGGCTTGAGGAAATACAGGACAGAATGAGAGTGAGTTATTTTTAGTTTGGAGTATAAACAGCAGAAAACACAGAACTGGACTGTGAATGTCAAAACTATCGAGATTTCCTTATTTTGCAATCATAATATTAGCTCAACATCAGTGGTGGACAAAGTACTCAACCCCAGTACTTGAGTCAAAGTATAGATACTCCTGGTCAAATATTATTCAACTACAAGTGAAAGTTGCTAAGTCAAAATTTTACTTGAGTTAAAGTACTAGAGTTCTTGCTTTTAAAAATACTTAAGTATTCAAAAGTACAAATTACAAAGTACATTTTCTAATATCAATACATGTTGTATTGTTTTCATGATGCATTTACAGAAGCTTGTAACTCTCTGAAACCATCTAATGATGCACTGATGCTTGTAGAACCACTCTGCTACACAAAGTCTATAGAAACACCTATAAAAACTTCAGCATAGAAATACAATCAAAACCAAAAAGGACAGCTATTGTTATTTTCTGATGTAACTGTATTAAAATCACATCATAACATTAGATTGAAGATAACTGTAAGAAGTTCTCCAAGTCTGTTAAATAACTGAGATTTCTTTCTGTCCTCAGAGGCAGTATATATACATGAATTATACTGTATTTTTCACCATGATAAAAACAATCCAACTTTAAAAGCTACCTGGAATAATGAATAATTATAATAACATCTTGAGATTTAATTTTGTCTTTCTTCTGCCGTCACCATTACCACTTTTTGTTTGAATGAAAGAGTGGGAGTTTGCTTGTTCTTGTTACAGAGAGCGCCTGGATGATGTATTTCCACTTTTACATCAATCCCATTTGAGAGGAGCTACTGTGATTGGTTTCCTTTAGTGAGGAACACAGCATGTGACCAACTGCATTTTAGAAAAGAAAAAAACACCAACAGCTGACTTCAAAGCTCAGTCGAAAAGTAACAACAACCTTCCTACAAATGTAGTGGAGTCAAAAGTACAATATTTGTCTTTGAAATGTAGTGGAGTGAAAGTCAGAAGTTTCCAAAAAAACAAATACTCATGTAAAGTACAGATACTCAAAAAATGTACTTAAGTACAGTACTCAAGTAAATGTACTTCACTACTGTCCACCACTGCTCAACATTTATGCAACATTCAGAGAATATCGGCAGAAAGGCATCAAAGGAAAACACGCCAAACCAGATGCAAACAGTTTATAGCTTTGTAAAATTAGCTTCATCAATTGTATTAGTGTTGTATTTGATTTAGAACTATCAGTGGCTGACGTGTGTGTGGTGGGAGATATCATTTCTGTCAGAAAGTCACAAAACAGCCTGAGGATGAATAGACTCACTTGTAATTAGCACAATAGCAGCACCATGACACTGTTTGACTTGAATAGAACTGCATCTTAATTATCCTCATTGTAACACTTGTATTTACACAGTATATTATGTCAAAATGGCTGCTGTGATTACCAACATAAATGTCTCCACCCAACTTCAACCTGAGCGTGGAGCTAATTAGCCAGGGTGAATGAAAACACCTGTGTGGGTGTGCAGGAGATTCTGATCACATAGTTTATCACTCAGCTTCAAATAACATACTGCATGAGAATTGTGTCAGTTCTGTTTGATTTGTCTATTTGATTCTTTTCTTTTTTCTTTCATTTGCTTGTGTTATTGCAGGTCACCTACCCATTCAGTGATGTGTGTGTCAGTAGGTTCATTTCCATCCAGCTGTTTTTGTCCACATTTTCAGTTTGTGCATCCAAGCGTCTGGACGAAAATCCTGAGAAAAAAAAATGCAATATTGCAAAAAGATTTGACCCTTACGGAGGCAGAAAAGTTAATGTATCAATAAAAGCGAAATGAGACAAAGTGCGATGAAAACAGACTTAAATTAAAGAAGATAGAAATGAAGTTACCACTGAAGCTCCAGCTCTGCTAAAAGGGTGAAAAATGCTGGCAGATCTGTGTGAGAAGAATTCAATCTAATTCATATTTACACATGAAACAAACACCATATTTCCATCATGTTATCCACATCAGTTTGCACCGTTTGAGGCTTGACTCAGGTCATCACTTGCAATGGTTTAATCGCTCCACGTCTAGACACTTGTGCTGCATTCCAGAACACTCACAACTCAAAAGTTTCTGACCTTTTATGAGAAAAAATACAATAGACCACCACTTAAAGTCAGAGTTGTGACACAACAATGGCAGCACCCATGGAAACCTAAAAAAATACATACTTTTCTATAGTAACACCTTTTATTCATCTAAATTAATGTTTTTCCACCTCTTTGTCATTTTTTTGTCAAGGAAACATATCAGTTTGCCATTTTTTTTTTTTTTAACTTTTGTTTTTGTGCATGATTTGGGGTCGGAACTTGGAAATTTCAACTGAATTCTAATGTCTAATGCCACCAACTGTTTGTCTTGATACACTCTGCTTCTTTTCCTTTTTGTATCTCTGTGCTTTCCTTTTTTTGTGGATGGAAATGTGTGATAATTTGCATTCTCTTTTACTTGTGATAAAATTTGACCAGCGCTGGAAATCTGACCAGCGAGGCACTAAAACTCCAGATTTTTTGCATGGGCTTACATGGGTTACATTTCTCATCGCCCCTTTCTAAGTGCCAAACAATATGAACCATCCTTCATATGGGGTGTTAGCATGACCATAGGTGCCATCAAGATCAAGATGTCACGGTCTGCGCCTTTTCCTCATGTGTCAGCTCTTTTCCCCCTCCCCCCTGTGTTTCTTGTGGTTCCTTGTCTGTCTCTCTTTGTATCTGTGTGTCTGGGCGTGGCGCTCATCAGTCCTGCTGCCAATCTGCCTGCACACCTGAAAGCCATCCACTAATCAACCCCAGCAGTACAAACACGCCAACTCTGCAGTCCACTCTCTGCCACATCATTCAGTCCACCTTTGTGGTGTTAAACGACAGCCTACTTGCTGCTTCTTTACTTTTTTCCTCTTGGATTTGGATTTTTGCCCTAACCTTGTTTCACCTTAGAGCCTTGGATCAGCCCAAACCCCCTACTTGCTTTCTTTGAAAATCAACCCACTTCAAACTGAAATGCAGTATTTGGTTTTTAAACATGCAGTTGTAAAATTGCCAAAGAAAAATAAATGTAGTTGGCATTTGAAAGGAGCACAAATTAACTCATAGCATGTGCTATATTATAATTTAGATTTAATTTTCATGTAGGGGTAGTGTGTATTTTGTTGCTCCTATGTCTTACTGGCTGAGCTCACTGAGAGCTTTAATTGGTTAACAAGCACAAATCATCAATGCACTTAATACAGTAACTTGTGGCTCTGTCATCTAGATCAGACCTGGGCAAAATGTGGCCTTACTATTAAACCTTATCACCCCTTTATTTTGAAAGGGGTCAGTGTTGTGTTCATTGGTAATGATAATGAACTGCATCTTTTATATTAAACAACATGGATTTACAGCATTGAGTGAATAAAGTTACAATTTAAGTTGTTCTTCTACTTTTGCTGCTGCTACCGCTGCAACCCGTATGCGACATTCATGGTGCACTGTAAAATATGAACTTTTGGACACTGCCAACAAAATATTAGCCCACAATTCATCAATTCAGAAAGGGTGACCAACAGTAAAAGTGCCCTATATAGAACATGTCTGAGTATTCCATTATTAGAAATTGATCATCATTAGGATTTTATGTAATTTTTGTCCGATCAATATCTCATCTGGGCCCCCAAGCAGAATAATTGCCCACCCCTGATCTAGATGATAGATGATTATTGTTGGAATAACGTTCTTCTGCCTTAATAATATTGATCAGATTAAATCACTAAAGTGGTTAGATTTGGAACCCACATACAATGGGACAGTGTGATTATGTCCCCAGGAAATTTTTGGGAAAAATATTAATCCTTACTCCTCACCACATCAACATCTAAGCTAAGCTAACCTAAGATGGCACCCATGGGCATGACAAATATGCAAAAAAAAAAAATTACGATCAGTAAAATTTTAAATACTTTGCACTGAAGAGATTCTAAAAGACCTGTTTCACAGCAGCCATTTTAACAGGAAACAGTAGGGTAAACGCAGGTGTTAACAATGATGCTAATAAAGGTTCTGTTCCATTCAGGTCAAATAGAGATATTGTGTTTTCATGCACGTTGGGTCACTGGAAAGGCTCTGCTGCACTAAACGGAATGGGATCTTCATTTGTTAGAACACACTTGCTGCAGTCTGGCTGCAGTGAGGCCAGGGCAGAGGGTGACATGACAAATGAAATAAAAGCAAGAGGATGAAAACTAACTTTCGGAATTGCGCTACATTTCTGAGTCAAGATCCAGTCAGAAGTTACTTTGAAGTGTCGGACCACCAGCTGCGTGTTGCTCGACCATCAAGATTTTTTAGAGCTTGTGCTGCCAAACGACTTAAAAAGACGCGTATTTACTGTGTTGCCATTATCCTGTCTCTCATGCAGCATAAGCAACTTAACAAACAACGTCTTTGTAAATTAAATCAGAGAACACATCCGTCTTGGCACTTTGAGCATTTCTGAGCTCCTCCAGCGGCTGTCAGGAGGCCTGTCTGGCTATTAGGGCTGGACGAGCGCTTTCTGCTCTCCATTAGAACTGTCAGCTTCACTGAATGACTCCCTTTAATCACTTCAAATATCATTTCACACAAGGAATTTCAATCCCCTCCAGAGCAACCGACAAGACAAAGGCACATCGAGTGAGGCCTTGCGAGAGCGTTTGCAGGCTGGCAGCTGGGAGCGTCACACGCAAGGAATTGTGACTTTTCAGAGAGCAAACGCGCAAGACTGTTTTGGTGTGAAACAGCTAAATGGGAAAAGATGAAAGAATCAGAATTTATTACCGTGAAATCACATTGAATTTGACTGCTCGTATCAGCGCGGCGCGAGTATCCCTCCTTTGATTCATGATGTGCTCTTGCATCTATAACACATCCTTTGAGCCATGATTTTGATATGACCAAGTGATCCCTCATGATGGATCAGATCAAAGACTCAATTTTCTGCCTGTCTGATATTTCAATGTCAAAACTATTTGTTGGGAAGGTTCCTTTCAACGTTCTTGCAGGCTGACCACCCACTGGAATAACTACGTGCCCACACTGATGTTTGCTACATACGTTCACTTAATCCTGCTATCTTCTCTGCTGGATTTACACACTCTGAGAAATAAAGGTGCTAACTAGAACCCTAAAGCCTTTTATGGCTTGTCCCCATAACTCTTTTTGGTTCCTGGTAGAAGGTTTTATGAAGGTTACACTTGGAACCCCATTTAGGGCCATTTTCCACCAGGGTGGAACCAGCCCCATTCCAGTTCAAGAATCTAATTTTGAACCGTTCCGTTCTGAGAAAGGAACCGGTTCAAGAGCCAGTGCTTATTTGGAAAAGGGCTCCAGAGTTCTTTCTAGAACCCAACATCAAGGGTTATACGTAGAGTCCACGTGAACCAAGGTTTCCAACCAAGTCCCTTATAAGAGGTTCAACAGAGAACCTTTCTGTGATGTAAAGGTATAAGAAACCACCCAGGGGATTCTATAAAGAACCATTTTATATTTTAAAGGTTTTATCTAGAACCCACCTGGGGGCCTCTACTGAGAACTTTATGCCAGAACCCCCTGGGAGGTTCTACCAAGAACCCTATTATATTCTGAATGTTTTATCTAGAATCCATGTGAGGGGTTCTGCTGAGAACTTTTTTTATTCCAAAGGTTTTATCTAGAACCTACCAGTTACGCTCTGCTGAGAACTGTTTTATATTAAACGTACAAAGGACCCTTGACAAACCCTGGACTTAAAAGTTCTTCAAGGATTTCAGGAATCATTAAAGAACTCTTTCTCTTTTGGATGTTTTGTTTTTTGTTTTTTTTTTGGATGAAAAGGGTTCGCCATGGAACCTTCATTCTAACACAGGACACTTGACAAACCCTTTCTCTAAAAAAGCGTTCTGCAGAAGCAAATGGCTCTGGGTAAAACCTCAGCCGTTCAGGAATAACCTTTCTGGAACCCTTTATTTCTAAGAGTGTATCTTACTCCTGTATCCTGTATTTACACACTTTAACAAAGCCTACCACAAACCCTATGTTCCATGTTCTGCCAGAGATTGCTGTGTTATTGACCTTTGACCCTCGCTCAGGACGCCAGTCGGGATGTTGAGGAACTCGCTGATGCAGTAGCTTTTCTCCAGGGGGCTCTCAGCTCCAACGTACACTCTTATTTATACAGCAGCAGGATGGAAAACTTGATCTGGTCATTTTTGAATTGAAGAGGTCAAAGGAGAGGTCCATGTGGAGCGAGGAAGTTATTCTTGGCCAAGTGATTCTTTTTTAACTCGGCTACTTTGATATGCCGTCCTTCTTGGCTTTAAATGCAAAATGTTTTGGCTTGTTAAAAACCCTTAGGCTAGATTTTATTCCACATGTTACAACTGTCAGTAGAAGATTGTTTTTTCTGTATAATTTGTAAATGTGAGGCAAGATCTAGCCTCTGTGAGTTTGAGGGTTGAGCACAGCATTAAAAGGATAGTTCTTTTTTTGTTTGTTTGTTTTGTTGAGGTAAAATGATAATGCTACATTAGTCTTTTCATTACTTTGGTTGTTCACAGCTCCATCAAACTTATCTTCAAAGAACTCCCAATCATCTACAACCAAACATCACATACTGGGTAATTAACCAAATAGAAAATGAAACATTGTGGTTTAACTAGCAGCCAGTCAATGTTTTGGAGGTATCATCTCAACTCAGCTGTATTTATATAGTGCATTTTTTACACAAATGCAGCCCAAAGTGCTTCACATAGTAAAATTAACACAACGGACAGGACACAAATAAAAGAAAGAAATGGAATAAAATACAAAATTTGCAGGAATAACTTACAGATTTTAGCTTCACAGTAGCTCCAGTGGCTGAATGCAGCACTCCCATCTTCACAGTGAAGCTGCAAATTTTCACTCATTGTCCAACTCTGAACAAAAAAACTGGTGATTCCTCAGTGTAGGATTACTGTGGTGGAATGTTAGCAAGTCAGCTAAGAAAACACATCATATTAACACAAGTACTTCGGAGTTCCTGGGATTCGTATTTCTCACCTCCTGTGCCGAGCTAAGACACACACTGAATTTCAGATTACAGTCCCTTGTACTAATCATGAATATGAAAGTTAATCTAATTACTGTAACATGACCAATCCTGGTCATATGCTGACTTCAAAAAGTTTGTGTTTAGCATGTTCACAAGTCCATATGAATGTCTTCCACTTGTGGTATTCGGGACCTGTGGAAGTGGAAATTTCCTTAAAGTTCATGAGTTGTGACAAGTTTGTCTGTTTTCAGAAGTGGTGGAGGCCATGGAAGTATATATTGTAAATTTGTCACAATGAGTTTAAATTGATGAATTTATTATATGTGTGAGGAAAATGTTTTCCAACGGCTCTATATTTTTTCAATTTGCCTTTGCATTTCCTGCATTACATTACCCTCTTGCTAGCTTGCTAGGTTGTTAGCCTTGGTGGCTACTGGACGCTAACAGTTTTGGCACCCATGTTGCTCTTGCCTGGCAGCAGTGCTCTACCGACCACTTGAATGTCAAGCATATCCACAACTTTTCATGTCGTAACCACAAGCACACAAGTGCCATTTGAAGGCAACAATGTCAGTGAGCTGACTCAGTGATGTCAGTAACACAACATATATACCTAAAGTTTGTTAGCATTAGCTAACATTAGCCACCACAACCTACTGGTCATGTCAGATCTAGTAAAGGCTCATTTATGATAAACATTAAATACACAAATGAAACAGAGCAGTATCTCTGGTAGTCATGAAGCGAGGTGTGTTGAAGTTTTTTCTTAATCCTAAAATATTGAAAACAACATTTGTTGTCAATTCCTTGTTGAAAAGAAATCTATGTCTGCACGTTGTGATGTTTAATGGCCACAGTGCTGCCTCCACGTTTGCCTTTCTCTCAAGAGGTACATTACTCCTCCAGCATCGCCATGTTGGTTGTTGTCAAAAAAAGTTTGACTCTTTCTTTTTCTTTTGGTAAGTTTTGACTCTTAGCGGCGCCTCTTCCGGTGGTTGTATTTCTCAACATCCACACCAACATAAAGGATGCATAGCAGTATGTGCTGGGCTGTGAGCATTTGAAATGGATTTTTGTACATAAAGGGGGTAGTGGCAAAACTTTTGATGTTCCTGAACTGAACATGGATGCATTTTTATTGTTTATGGATTCAAGCTTTTATTTGTAAAAGAAAGTATGTGTTACTTTATCTTTCAAATGTTACTTCATCCTGCTTTAATTGAGAGCTACTGCACCTCTGTAAGTGATGAGTGTCATTATGTCTGACTGACAATTAACTGTCAGTGGCAGTCTGGGTTTTTCCTGTCATGAACCGGAGGTCGCAATATCCATTACCTCTGTCCTCTTCAACCTTTGAGGGACGATGGCCCATGTTCCTGTGTGAAAGGACATGGCTCCAGCATCAGGCGGCGCATCCCTCCCTGTCTCTGTGGGGCCTGCTGGGACCTCTTAGGTGACAGCGTCACTCGAGCTGAGGTTGAGGGCTTCCTCCGGCCGGCTGCTTGGCTGCCTGCCCGCCCCCCCATCTCCCAGGCTCAATGGACATTGATCCCCCAGCAGCGACACCGTGTCCCAAGGAAGGGTAAGCAGATCCACCTCGTTGCCTCCAACAATCATTCTGCCCCTGTAGGGACAGGTCGTGGTAAATTAATAGTGTGCTTGCAGCGACTAGATATTGTTAATGTATTTGCTATTGATGGAGTGAGATAACATGAGTAGCTTCAGCCTTACTTAACACAAAACATAAATCCTCCAAGGCCATTGAGGAGGAGCTGTATGGGCAGTCAGTTATTTCAAGCTTTTAGCGAAGTACAGCAAACGCACATACTTGCCAACTTTGAGATTTGAAACCAAAAAATTTCAATTTCTGAGACTTTGTGTCCTGCGTTCTGGTGACTTTTAAAGATTAAAAATAAAGGTGGGCAAAATGCTCCACTGCTGAAATCCTTCTGAAACGATGCTGGTGCTTCATGCAGTGAAGGACGCGTCAAAAAAACAGACGTGATGCAGACATGCCATGCCGAGTGAAATCAAGTTTTCATCAGTTTCCTTTGATTCATTTATTTTTTTTGCTCCTGTCCAAAAGATTGAATTAGTGGGGCAGATTTTACAAAATGCACACCTCTTCCCTGTAAAACTTTGCTTAAGAAACAGGAATTCTTCTTTCCAGAGTGCAGTTTGTTGTAGCTGCATCATTGTCAATGTGGAAAGGCTTATACACACTGTACAGTGCCAGAAACAGTTTGTGATAATGAAAAGGGAAAAAAAAAGGTGTGAAAATGTGTTGTAAATGAGAAAAAATGCAGGAGATTTGTGCCCGTGGGAGGAAACGCGGAGAGAGCAATGAAAACTGGGAGTCTCCTGGGAAAATCAGAAGGGTTGGCAAGTGTGCTGACATATTCATTTAATTCACCTGAATGATATTGCAAACGGTGTTTAACTTACTCATCTTCACACGATTTCAAAGTCAAGTCTTGAGTAAATACAGTAATGTTTTAGAGGCATTTTTGCTTTCTTGACAATTGAACAGCAAAGTGGCAAACACCATTTAGAGGAGGAGTGTGGAGAGGAGATGGAAGGAAGTGCAGAGACTGGAGAAAATAACCCACTAGACCTTGTAATCCTCTACTCCAAAACCATGACAATGTTCTATTTTACTGAATGGATAAAAGTGCTTGAAGATGGAACCTTCACTGTACCACTGAGTGCTTTATTCATTGTCTGTGCAATGCTTAGGAAAGATGACCATCTGACATATTTTCATATTGCTGTTACAAATATCACCTAGTCATTCAGCTCATGAAAGGTGCACTTTACCTAAAAACTTGGGGCATAATCCACTTGATCCCTCATGAGAGCTGTCATAGAGCTACATACACACTGTCTAAGCCCACTTTGAACTTTTGGATTTGACAGGCTTTGGTGAGCTGTAACACGACTTATAAGACTGATCTACTTTAAACTTGCTTTCAGACAGAAAGAAAAGAAAAAGAGACCTCCTGGTCGGTCCATCACTTATTGAGTTTGCTCCACAGCTGGCTGCACGCCCTGAAGCACACATAAACAGCACATACACCTGTGGGACTTAGCACTTTATTGACTTTAGGTGTTTGCCAGCCGCCATTATCAGATGCCAGAGGTTATCATTTTGTAATATTATCACTGTGTGAAAAGCAGACGAGTGTTTGGTTTACAACAAGAATTTTAGTTATGGATGTCTACACCTACAGTTAATGATGAGTCTGATGTTGCTTCAGTACATCCTGAAATGAAGTTGAGACATTTAAATGTGTAGAACTTTCAGGTTTGAGGAGTTGTCAAGTATTACACTTAGGGCTCATTACAGGATCCTAGCTCTGATTTTCCATTTGCAGACAGTTTCCAGATCAGAGGCAAATTAGCTTTCCCAAATTGCCGCTCGATCGCAATGTATGAACTGTTCAAAGCTTGCAGAGGCCCAAAAGATGTCAAGTTGGCTTCATAGCACTGGGGATTGGTTGGGGAGCCATGCAACGAGCCAGTGAGACCAGACCAAAGGACATAGGCTGGGGGAGGGGAGCAGTTGAGAAAGAGAGACGGAGGAGCAATGGAGCAGCAGCCAGAAAAGTCCAAATATAGAAAAAATGAGCCCAACATAAAGTTGTTTTAAAGTAGTTTAAACTAGCGCCAACAACAACTACAACATTAAAATGCTGCACACTGATGCTTCAGTATTAATAATCTAATACAACGAGAAGCTTCTCGTGTGTGTGTGTGTGTGTGTGAGAGAGAGAGAGAGCAGACTTCAAGGTTCTCAGAATAAAAGATACAAGGTTGTGTGGTGTGAAGTGTACAGTGATCTGCCAATTTTCAGTTAAGTCATGCAGCGTGACCATGGAATAAGGTGTTGTGCAGCTTTTAGGCCACAAGATGGCAGGTTGTACCATGAGAATAGCAGATACATTTTTTTTTATTTGTTAAGTAAAAATTCCACCACAAATGACCAACCATATTTCCCCAAACACAGAGGTGATGTGATATTGCAAGTCCACTGCAGATCTGCATCTCAGTAATTTTGGGTAATTTTTCTAAATTTATTTTGTTTTAGCAAGTTTTTTTGTTTTTTTGGGATGTTTTTTTCTGCTTCTTCCCTGGTTGAGAATTATGGTCATTACAAATGAAGGTTTTGACAACATTTTGGGTGAAGATTCAGGAGGCACATTCATCTCAGAACGCAGCATTTGTGGAAAGAGCTCAAATTCACCAGAGGTGCAAAATATTAAAGATGATAAGATGGATGACATGCGTGGCAGCATGCGGATCCGGATACTATCTTTTAACAGGCTTGACATCAGACAACAGAGCCTTGACATCACAGCCCGGAGACAATGCCTGTAAATCTGAGTAAAATACAGACTTTTCTGATCCTGTATGAATGCACCACAGAAAACACAGGCATGGGGTCTGCAATTTCTTAATCACATGAGGTCCCCAGGTAATGCTTGAGTGGTGTGAATAGAGCTACAGTGATAGTTTTTACTATCAACAAAACTGCTGCAGTGAGTCTCACCAATTCGCAAAGGTGGTCAGGAAGAGTATTTACTGGCTAATAAGACTTTAGTCAACTACAATCCGCATTACACAAAGGGGCAAATCTGTTCAGTGTTCTTCTGCATGAAGGTAGTGGTTGGTCAAGTACAGGAAATGTCACTAGCTTGAGTATTTAGGCCATATGTTGACTTATATGTTGGTGATAACTGTTCCTGTACCTAACTATACGACTGATGGATTTTAGCAGGAAAAATTATCACCAGATTCTGCAGCATCCTCCTAAGCTTTATACAGCATTTTTTTTCCCAACACATCCTCATCAACTACACAACCAAAATGGTCGATCGCCCGTTACTCCCAAAACAACACATACCCTTATTACCAGTGGAATGCACCAAACCTGACACGCCAGATGTTTTATTACACAGAGCCATTCTGCTTGGAAAAGGGCAGGCACTTTCAAAAATTAACGTTTGGCAGGTGATTGGATGAACCATCTGTCACGTCTAAAACAAGCTAACTTCAACAAATCAGATTAACTCACCCTAACCGATGCCAGTCAGAAGAAGAGCAAAGATATCTTTTCCATCTTTTTCCAGTTCTGATATAACCAAAGCCATCTATGCTAACTTCTTCAGGGGCTTGTATTGTTTGTTCAATACGAGTCGCTTCCATGGACACTTCTCATCATTGGCACACCTAAAACCACACCTGTAGCTGCCAGTAGTCCCTCCGAGGACACTGATTGGCTTGCAGCATGTCTGTTGCAGATACAAACGGATAGCTTGGAGCCTGGAGTGATCTCATGATCTCACAAATCCAGCTGCCTCGCAAGGTTAAGAATGTACTGGCAGCAACAGGCTTACCGTACCCTAACTATGTCATGTAAGGCACATGACATGACATTTCTTTCCACACAGGATTTGAACCCCAGTCTCCAGGGTAAAAGTGCTGTGCATCTCTGAGCCATCCATCCACCCAACGTTCTCCAAATGTAGACTTTCTTGCTCCTTATACTCCTCCTGTCATGCATCCACCAGTGCTTGCTGTTTAACATTAAACAGATCTGTCATTGAGAATGAGCTGGTGAGGACGGGCTGGGTTGTTTTCTACTTACCGTTTTGATTCACTCTTACTACTCATCTGTTATTTCCAGACGTAGCAGCCTGCATTTTTCAGTTGAAAAGGTCTGATAAACCCATGGTACATGTGCTACCCATCACCAAGCAGCAGACAGACCAAATTAGCAACTAGCTAGTGAAGACAGTGGAGCATTTAGCAGCCTTAGATATTTCCCTTATGAGTTGAAAGTTTAAATTATTGTATCTTAATCACTGGCATATATCTGGGTAATAATAATATAAAACTAGCTGAGAAGGAGAAAGTCCTGTCAGTGTCTCTAGCACTCAGAGTGCATGGCTGAGCTATTTCCGGGAAGCAGAACATACCAAACTTGAAAAAGACACAGCACAGTAGTGAAAGATCCACTTTTTGCCAGCTCTACCAGCAACCCACTGCGCTTCACCGAACACTGACATGAGGCCTCGGTGAACTCTTACGTCTGCTGGGTCACAAGGTCTGTGAGCGATTTTCTCTGGGTTTTATTAGGAGTGAATGTACTGTATACTGTAGCTGCTTGTTCCCTGAACACGGACTACCCCATCCCTCCCCTTCCAGCCCCCAAGTAACCCACTTTCTTTGAAGGAGAGTGAAGGGGACTCGAAGCCGAGCTGAGGGAATGAACATCACGGCTGGTATGTATGTTAACCAATCAAATTTAATGGCTGGAACTACCCATTGTATAAAAAGCTCCCATGGTCCTTTGGGTGTGATTGTAGAACTCCACAGTGTCCACAAACATTTCCTCCATGCAGTGTTCACGCTGGCACACTGCGGCCTGAAAAATGCCATAATGGTCAGCACTGAAGGAAGGCTGGCAGTCCACAAAAATGGTATACTGCAAGATGTAAATGTCAGAGTTGTTGCCAAGGTAACTTAGTGACTTAGTGACTTTAAGATGTTTCCATTGTATACAGTGGTGTTGAACAGGTCAGTCATATCCCATTGTGTTCCTGTTGGTTTTCAGGCAGCACTGTGTGTCAGTGGTCAGCATTGTCCCCTCACAGCAAGAAAGTTTTGGCTCTCCACATGACTGCATGGCTGCTCCAGTTTCCTCAGAAAGACCAAAGAAATGCACGACAACTAAATTGGACACTTTGAATCGTCCGTATGGTATGAATATGCTGTATTTGTGTCTCTTTGTGTGTCAAGCATGTGACAGACTGGTGGTCAGGCCTGTAAAGGAACCAAGATTATATCCTCAGTATTGTATGTTGTGAACAAAGGTTGGTATAATCTCTCCAGCAGAGCTGAGCAGCTCTACATGTGCAACTCCTCACACCATGTGACCTACAGTAAAGATAAGAGATTCCTTCATTAGTTCCACAACGGGGAAATTGTCAGCGCTACAGCAGCAAAGTGGAGAGCAAAAATAGAAAGAAGCATCAGTAAAAATATAAGAAAGAGGAAATATGAAAAATCTGAACAGCTAGTCTAGTAGCTATATTGGACATGTCCAGACATGTCTGAGCCACCAGAGCCAGAGGACGGTGACAGGATGGTATTTTTTCCCTTATGTTTCGGGTTGTTGGAACTAAAGTGAGCCTAAGTGAACTGCTGGGTTGATTTGGACTAAGAGTCACTGAGGGTACGTTTGCAACTGACTGTTAGGGAGGGTGAGGCAGTGTCAATTTGTGGGGCTTATATAGTGTTTATATAATGTCAGGGGACCGTGGCTCCTGTTCTGGGTCAGGAATGTCAAAATTTCCTCATTCCTCATTTTGCGCTCTAATGCTGCTCTTTCATGTATCAGGATCTTTGTGGCCAGTAACAGACATAATAGTTGTGTGTCCAATGACTATTACTAAAATGTTTCAGTGATGCCTCAGTTATCACTATAATTCACTCATTGTAAATGTAAAATACCTCTTTTTATTTTCTTGCAGATAAGAGTTACATTTACTTCATTTTAGTTTAGTTCTAATTTTAAAGGATATATCATGCATTGGTAAACTGGTATTTTAAAGACATTTTATTAAGACAATAAAATACATTATTTTTTTACTGTCATGCCATATTTAACTCTTAGATTATGGCTTACTTGAGTAATGCTCCTCTGCTTAATTTTGTTTGTAACAGTGAAAGTGATTTCAGTGCAATAAGAAACTGAACTGGGATTCTAGTCCAATATTCATCTTTGTGTAGTCTTATTGTCAAAAAGCACTAAAATGCATAGATTTATACTGTAGACCTCAAAAGCCTTGGCCCTTCTGGTGGTCTGTATGTGGCGTAACCCAACTGCTGTAATAGGCTCCGGCCTCCAAAACACTGAACAACATAGAGAGGATGGTTAAATGGTTTATTAATTTTTCAGGCGCTGCTGAATAATAGTTTAGCTATAAAACATAGAGAACACTGGAGGAATTAGAGTAGCTAAGCATTTTTTCACTGTCCTTTATAGACAACAAGACAAGAAAATACAAGACAAACACATCCAATGAGTACAAAGCACATATATTAGGGTTAGGGTTATATCTTGTTGCTAGGGTGATGTAAGATCTATAGTGTTATCAGGTCCCTGCTGTAGGGCAACATGAAGAAACACAATATATCCACAACTGTTCTACATGTGTTAATAAAGGTATTCCATAAATCCAGGTATTTTGACTCATCATAAACTTAAAGACAGATTTACAGACTGTTCAGCTGTTGTTGAGATCAGTTGAAAATTTCTTCTAATCTGAAACAAAATAAATTGATATAGCCTTTTTGAAAGTTTCATAAATTATTCTGCGGCGCTCGCACCATTTAAATAAATCATTAGCTATACATGATGCTCTTTCACCATACAGGCGCTAAAAAATTCAGTGCATGTGTTAAGAGATGGATGAAGCTGGGGGCGGGAGAACAATATGAAGCGACGCAGGTTGGAGTGGTAGAACTTAAGTCTGCTTTCACCTCTGGTTTTATCTGCTGGAGGAGGGTAAATAACAGTCACTAATATTGTAGCTTCCTGCCTCTCTGTCCCTTTTATAGGATCGGTGCAAAATTCTAAATGCAGTTTAAAATGGGAAGTGACCAGGTCTGGTGTCTCTTATCATGCACTGCATGCTGTGTTGTATTATGCATAAGTCAAAATGAAATTTCTCTGTTCTGTTTGTGCACGCACTCAAATGACTCTTGGTCTAACTGGTATAAAGCTCTGTATAGAATATATGTTACTATAAATGAACATTTTCTATGTGATGAAATTGCACAGAACCTCTTGGCTCATGTAAGACTTGATTTGACTAGATTTCACTTATCTTTATCCTTGTTACACCCAATTTTGTGCAAGTCCCAGCCATCACAATTTTCCTGGCCATGCCACACACTTGACTTGAACACACTTCACAACCCTTTCTTCCTTTTCTAAAACCAACCTTTAAATAACCCTACTTATTTCTCGTTTATCAGTATATAGATACACTTGATTGTAACAGCAGGGTAAGATAATAGCCAGAACTGCAAAAAAAAAAAAATATCTATATATATTTTGCAATTAGGTGGAGCATGGTGAACTTGAGGTAAAGCGAGTGAGCTTCAACCACCACAGCTAAGCGTTCGGGCTGGAGAGACGTGTCAATCAAACACACATGCACCCAAACCTACATTTTTAAAGCCCTGATAGCCTCAGTAATTTCCGGCAGCCTCGACAGTAAAAAACCATCCAGACACACATTTCACTGGAACTTTGAAATTACTGAGAGCCTGTATTGATTGTTGTATAAATCACCTCTCAAAAACTGACTTTTAAAAACCATAAAGGAACTTTTTTTGCTGATCATACTTTGTTTGGTTACTAAATCATGTTGTGATAATATCGAGACCCTGTAGGTGAAAATCCATAGAATTAAATAAGATGCATGAATTTCATATGAGCAAAATGTAATAAAGAATAAATTTTAGTTTCTTATTTATTTAGAATTTATTCTGTTTTATGTTGACGTTTGTGTTTATTTTATATATTTATAAATGCATTAATTTCCTGAGCATTGCTCTGCTTTTTTATGTTGTAAACCACTTAGCACTTTATATTCATATATACATATGGATGGATGGATAAAGCAAGACCAAAAACTAATCAATACCATGAGGGGGGGAAAAAGGAAAAAGTCCACGATACAATCTTTATGGCAATATTAAAAAACAAAGAAATATGAGGATTTTAAAAATGTCCGTTATTAAATAATAAATCTGTTTGCAGCATTTTTGTTCACATAAAAGTACTTTTTCCTTTCAGTTTAAAGTGTTTCTGTTTCCCCTCTTTAATAAATAAAAATAAAAGTATCCAGCCATGACTCGAGCGTGTGCAAAACACTGGCATGAATTTTCTCTGGCAATGAACGTTTGAATTATGTATGTCCAAATGCCAAAGAAAAACAATGCAGCAGTCAGTAGCAGTCAGCAACATCTGGTCAAATTACTCCACAGAGCTTAACATGTTAAGGATATCTAGCTGAGAGCACATGACAACATACCTCTTTAGCAGTGCTGTTGCTTATGAATCTGTTCACATCTCGCAAAAAGCTCTACAAGGAGAAAATGTTCCACTCCACTGCACAGAGAAAATCAGTCTCTCTCATAATAGCTCTGGGCAATTTCAGACCACACAGAATGACAAGGGAATCAATTTTCCTGGTTAGGTTATAGATGGATTTTCTTCGCCGGCTCTTTTCATAAGAAATAACTGAGATATGTTATATAAATTATTAAGAAATCCTCAGCAGTGCTACATACTGTGGGCTACACCACTTTCCTCAAACCTAATGAATATTGTTATTATTACACATACATCCAGAAAGAATTTTGGGAAATTTGCATTTGCTGATCCTGCTTTACATTTTGGACCCCAAAATTGGGTACTTGAAGTAATCTAGCAACACGTTCATGTGCGCTGAATATTAAAAAGTGAATAAATGTCCCGTGATCTGTCACAGGGGCTCACAGTTAACCTGGTTCCACTGAATAATGAAGAGATGGAGGGGCGATGGATCCAGCCTGACCTCATGTGGAGAACAGTGTACACAGCAGCTTACAAAAACTCAGTGGTGGAGAGTCCTGGAAACCTGTACTCAAGTACAAGTACTGTTACACTGCTAGAATTTTACTCAATTACAAGTAAAAATACTGGTGCTAGAAAAATACTGAAGTAAAAGTACAAAATATTCATCTCAAAAACTAGTTTCTTATTAAGTGTTGATGTTTACTGCATTATGACTAGGTGGTTGCAAATTTTGTCTACTTTCCTTAATCGATCAATCGTTAATAATTTATAAGACAAACACATTTTTTTCCTCATTATTTCTATCTTTTTCTTCATTTTTTTCTCCTTTTAAGTGTAAGTTTAAGTTTCCTTATTCAACAAACAGCTCTGTCAGACAAAACAGTGTCAAATGAGATGCAATTACTGCCATGACTATTGATTAAATATTGATTAGTACATATTGAATTGGTTAAATTCTTAATGATGATTAATCATTAACATCCCCGCTCCGAGTGCGTGCTGCTGCAGTGCTTTGGCTTGTTTTCTGTTTGTATGTCCTGGCCTGTTTGTGATCAGATCACCTGATTGGCTACAAAAATGCAGATGAAAGGTTTGGATATTAATTGAAATTGTACTCAGTACTCAACTATGATTTTAAAAGTAACTAAGTAGATTACATAGCACAAGAAATATTTAAGTACAAGTAAAAGTACTTACTTGAAAATCTACTCATTAAAGTAGAGCCCAAAAACTACTTAATTACAGTAATTTGAATATTTGTAATTATTTACTTCCACCCTTGCAAAAATTACAACACAGTCTACATCATGGATGGTTTGTTTCTCTGGTTAGAAGGTCAGTTCTCAAGGCATTTAACCCCTGCATGCTTCATGGATGTTACTAAGCTCAGAATATTGGCTCCTATTGTGAAGTAAAGTGCAGCATTCATTTACATTTCATTTCATTTATTTATTTAAAATAGGAACAATGCATATGAATGCACATTTACATGTAAATATTCAAGGTTCTAGCCAGAGGCTAATTTCCATCTGTGAACGCTTGACAGGTTGATGTTATATAAAAAAACTTCACAAATTACAATTGTACATAAACATCACAATAATAGAAAATAAGTAAAACAAAAAATAGAACAAAAACTGCACTGTAATTGACAGAGACACACAAACAACAGCACAATAAATGATGAGATGTTGCTCAAGACAAACCAGGAGAAAAGGAGAAACTAGAAGTGCATAAAGTACTAAACATTAAAGTGACAGGTGCTAAAATGTTAGTGTTACTGCACGTGATTTATTATAAAGTGCTGGCCTATATTGCACATGGCCCTGTTGCACAAAGTTTGCATACATAGATGTATTTATGCACACACTTAGGTGCAACATTTGCATACACAGATGCATGTATGTACGCACTGTTCTGGTTAGAAGTGGTCACGATTCTGGTTTGCCCCGAGCCGCACCTTCAACTGATTCTTAAATGCTGGAAAGCTACAACACTCGCTGACTGTAAGTGGTAGGCTGCTCCACATTTTGACCAAAGGTGGTTCGTCCTCACGGTCCCCTCTGACGGAGGCTCTGAACGTGCACAGGTAGAAGAGAGTCAAACTGTCCAAACTGATCTCTCTGAGTAGTAGAAGTCATTAATTATCTTAATGAATGCACTACTTATCAAACATGTCAGCCTCTTGTCATCATCCAGAACACAGGTAGGATACAAAATCGATGCTGTAAAAAGTTGAAGGAGACAGCAGCACATAAGTTGGTGAATGCTCAAAGCTACAAGGTGCTGTATTTGCCAGATTTCCTCCGGGTGACACATCGGACTGATGTTAATTCTTAGTGATTAACAGCTGGTTTCTGACAGAGGACATCACTGTTCTGGACTGAGCTTCTCCCTCAAGCACTGATTAGTGGACCAAAGCAGAACCGAGGACAGAAATCTGAATGAATACACATCAATCACTGTGTACCTTACAACAAACTATGAGTATACTGAAGTTATTTCAAGTCTCACAACATGATGAGATCTGAATTAAAGCTAAAGCAATTTACAATTAAATGATTGTTTATTGTGTTTTGAATTATTTATTTGGCCTAAAACATCATGACATGAGCCAATTAATAATTAAATGCAATTAATTATCAAAATGTGCATGTATTACAGTTTTTACAATCACTAACATCCTTTTGTACCATCTGTAGTCGCTTTAAAACTCTTAACACAATAAGCACAACATCCGTCTGCTGTCGACCAAGATAAGCATCTTGGAATGAAGAGATCATTGAAACTGATCACAGCTGATTCCAGTCTAAACTGGAGACAGAGCCAGGTGTTGAAGGTAGCCATGTGTGCTGTTTGATCGCTGGCAACAATTTTGTGTTGCCAGTGCTGTAAAATCTGCAGCAAGCATGTCACTTACTTTTTCTTTTCAATTCGGTAGATTAGAAAAAAAAAAAAAAAAAAGAAACGCATTTCCTGAAACGACGGTTCCAATTTCTCAAAACTCAAAACACAGAAATGAGAGAGAGTTAACCACAGAACTCCACGAATGTCCTTCAAAATGAAACACTGCAATCAAAACCCAGTTCTCTTTTCTCAGAAGTGATTTTTTCCACTAAATCAGTTCACACAGCTGTCATATGAATAACTATGACACCTTTACTTTAAACACCGGTGTGATCAATCTGGAACACTACCATCAAAATACTGTTTTTATATATTCTGGCTTTATGAAATCTTATTCAAATGTATAAAACTGTGCCAAAATTGCTTCCTTTTTTCTGATTTTTGAAAGTTTTTTTTGTCCTTGGACAAGTTACAATATTATGTTCAAGACAGTATAAAGACTACTTGCTATATTGTACTGCGATATACTGTGATACCTTAAATATATGATATAAATTTGGTATCAGCATCAAATAAAAAGCATATTTTTCTATCCAGTGAGCTCCAATTGGGCTTATAGTAACTCACAACTCAGCTTCACACTGTAAACATACAGTTGATACTGCACCGCTGGAGTCCTGAGACACAAATGTTACACAAACACAACACACAGGATGAAATGTTTGAATTATTGTTGCAACAGCATGTATGTGCTGTGGAATTCTGAAAGGCAAAAAAAGCAAAAAAGTGACAGCATGCTAGATTTCTGTGTCTCACGTACAGAAGTGTCTTCAGTGTTTTGTAAAACACTGTGTGTAGTATTTTGCAAAAAGTGCGATGCTGAGAATGTGCTTATAGTCGTGCAGATCTGAGCCGAGGTTTTTCTCCTTGAGTGTCGGGTTTCACTGATGGTGTGTTATTTTTAATCTAAGTGTGCAAGGAATCATACAAGACTGTAATACTCACAGTAATTACCCTTAGAAGTAAAAAGAGAAACCCTGCAGTAAGAAGATGTTTAGACCGGGGGTGGGCAATTATTTTTCATGGGGGGCCACATGAGAAATTGATCAGGCTGCCGTGGGCCAGACACAAATGATATAAGGTCCTAATAATGAAGAAATCTCTATTAATGAAATGGTCAGAGGTTTTCTATATAAGGCATTTCTACTGTCAGTTACCCTTTCTGAACTGGGATGTGATGAATTGTGGACTAATATTTTGCTGGCAATGTCCTAAACTTGATGTTTTACAGTGTAGACTACATACATGCTGCATACAGGCTGCATACAAGCCTCATACAGGCTGCTAACAGGCTGCATACAGGCATTGTAGCAAAAGTAAAAGGACAACTTAAACAACATGGATGTTCAGCACTGAGTGAATAAAGTTACAGTTTAATATAAAAGATGTACTTCATTATCATTACCAATGAACACAACACTTACCCCTTTCAAAATAAAGGTCTGATAACAGTTTAATGATATGTAAAATACTATTGACTGTCTTTGTTTTGTCTTGTTGTTGATACATGAGCTTTGAGTTATTCATGATTATGATCACACATTAATGCATCAGTAATAATGAAGAATAATCAGTATTATAACACTCACAGAGGCTCTTCTGCTATGCAAAGCTCTTCTTGTTTTTTTAAAGTGCTGTACAGCTCTTATTTGCACAACTGCTGTGTTTTTCCCTGTGCCATTTGCTGCTCAATATAATTCACTTTTTTCACTATTTTGTACACTATATTTTAATGCCATTCGCTTTGTTTTATTACATAACTCAAAAAATTACTACCACATTCAGTAAAAGCTCTGTCATATGTCACTATTCTTGTGTCTTCATCTGTATTTATTTTATTTTATTCTATTCTATGTCATTTTAAGCCTCCCTGCACTGCCTTGCTGAAGCTTTTGCTTTTTCATTATATTATGTTTTATGACAATGAAATTTAATTTAATTTTTGCTGATAATATGTTTAACTTCTACTTAACAGTGAGTTGAAACTGACAGAAAACTAGCAAGACATTAAACTGCAGTCTGTTTAAGGCCGACACACACTTTTGAGTAAAATGCCTGGACTAATAGTCCCATTTGGTAGACGTAGGAAGCTGCCATATTTTAGTATTTTCTTGCCTCTGTTAAACATTTAACTTCATTATGCAGCCACTGCACTCAGTGTAAGATGCTGTTTATGAAAGCGGCTAAATGTCAGGTGTAAAATGTTTCCGTCTGTCTCAGCTCCGGGTAGGTGGGACTCTGTTGCCATAACAATGCATCAATGTTATTAATTTATTTCAAGGACAAAGAATATATAAAAATGTTCATTCCTGTCAGATATTTTATGCACGTTGCAGCCCAAGATTAAACATGTCCATTGACTTTGGTCTTTCGTGTTATTTCATGACTGCTAATACATGGAACAATTTGTACAGGAACAAGTAAAAACTGACTTTTGGCAGGTACATTCCTGACCTCCCCGACTGTACAAGTGGAAAAAACTTTAATGTTTAACCCTGCAACTAAATCCAACCTCCAAACATTAGCATGCTGATTATGCATCAGTAATAACAATAGTTATCCAGCAACACTCAGGAGCTCTTTTGATACAGAATAAGTGTTGTTGTTGTTGTTGATGATGATGATGCTTTCACTTCTGCTTAAAACTGATTTGAATGCAAAACTTGAAACTGAGTTACTTTTTCTTGTTGTAATTGTACATTTCATTTTTTGTTTGTTTGTTTTTCTTTCTTGACAACAGCATGAGAACAATCAGGCTGTAAAGACCATAGCACAAATAAATGAATTATCAATGTTGAATAAATATATATATATAACCCATGATATGGAATGGTAAAAGAAAAATATAAAAATCTAAGTAATGTATTAACATGTATAACATAAATCTAAAAAATCTAAATAATATAAATATGAAAATAAAAAATAATAAATAATTTAATGAGGGAAAAGTGCATCTTACTACTCTTTTTGTTATCAATTAAATTAAGCGATTTAATAAATAATAATGAAAGGTGCAATCTGCAAAACTTCACTTTGTGATTTAAAACAATGTCATCTGAAGTTAAATAGTCAAGAGCACTGTCATCTGGATTATCATAGTAACAAAAGACTTGCCTCTAGGTATAGTTTTATTCTTTCTTTGAAATGTTTGGCAAATATGCTTATTGTTACACTTTTACATCCATGAGTTCAATTCCAGCAAGCACAGTCAAGGTTGTGTCATAATATTTTCACAGTATGTGATGATGGTTTTTCACAAGTTGAACTCATGTGGAACAGGAGGATAAGGATTTAAATTCACTAAATGGAATTTGAAACTGTACAGACATGAAGTGCTCATAGGACAGCATGTTTTATACTTTTACTGATCCATGTAAAGGATCTCAATAGAATACATCACTGTTAGTAGTCAGCTGGTTGCTCCACTTTGCCTGAGGCAGTGTAATAGGGCACTTTAACTTGTTTAAATGCAGATAGCTGCCATACTATTTTTTCTTTTTGTCTTCGTTAAGCATTTAGCTTCACATAAGCCCACTACGTTCAGTGTAAGATGCTGTTTATGGGAGCTTAAGTTAAGCTAAATGTCAGGTGTAAAATGTAAATGCAATTATTCCGTCTGTCCAGGCTCACGGTGGGCGGGACTCTGTTGCCATGACAATGACGTCAATGTTGGTGTCGAGTAACCAAAGGTCAAAATAAAGACAAGTGAATGAAAACGGAAGGAAACTTAACAGGCTGCCCAGAATAGGACACAACATGACCGAATCGACTCAAACTTCACACCGACGCACTGCGGCGGCTGTCGACCTCCTGTCGTCCGGGAATCATCGTTTTATCCGCCGGTAAGCAGACGTCAGACAGCAGAAGGTTAGGGTCACACACAAGCTAACAGGAGCTAGCTGTGTCAGCGAGCTAGCTAGTCTAGGTCGTTGGCTAACAGGAGCTAGTGCTAACACTTACCACATTACATTGTTTTCTTTGGCAGGCTGCCCGACAACACAAAGTTACTTTAAGCGGTTTGTTAGCGATACCGGTGCACTTCCGGCCATTAAAGCTTGTTGTTAAAGGCTATGTCGCTGTTTAAGTTAGCTTTTTCAGTGTTGCAGTCAGTCAGGACAGGACACAGTAGCTGGCCTAAACAGTGACTGTTTCCCAGCTGTGCAACTTCACTTACATTACAGCACCGTTACACTGTAACACTGTCTGATAACTGTGTGTCTAACCCAAGTGTTAAAGCTAATGTCATTGCTTTAAGTTAATGTGACGCCAGGCTAGCTTGTTAATCTGTGCAAAGCAGTGCAATGACCAGATAAACAAAGTTTTAGTAATTGCCTTATAATTCATAGAGACACATAGCAGGTGCTCATAAATCATCAGTCTCAATAGATACTGGTCTGTGTGAATATCTTTGTGTCATTGAAAGTCGTCCTCAGCATCAGTGTGGTGATTACCCAGTTAGACTTGTGCAGTATGATGGAAATGAGGTCAGGCTAACTTCTCTTCTTCTGCAGTTTTTTTTTTAGGAATGTACAAGAAGACAGACAGTAATGCCTTTGACCCTGGAGCCTGGATTCTCTACAGACATCATCTAAGGTGGTCGTTGGTGTGTTACACCGGCCAGATGGCCATTTTCCATACTGTTTCCTCCTGCCCTTACCGAGTGACACCTGCAGGGAGAAGCCTGCACAGTATTTAGCATGGTTGGTAGAAATGTCAAAATAAAATAAATATGAGGTAAGGTCAACTTTTGAGACTAGATTTTCTAGAGCTGCAATGATTAATTGATTAGTTGTCAACTATTAAATGAATCACCAACTATTTTCATAATTTATTGAGTAAATTTTTTTAAAGAGAAAAAAGTCTCAGATTCCAGCTGGTTATTCCTGTATTATAGTTAATGGAATATATATTTTGGTTGTGAGTAAATCAAGACATTTCAGAGAGTCATCTAAGGGTTTGGGAAACACTGATTGCCTTTTTTCACCATTTTCTGACATTTTAGTAGAATAATCAATAGTCGATTGATTGAGAAAATAATCAACTATGAAAATGATTGTTAGTTTCATTCCAAATTTACTCTACTGTGCCAGTAAACCGAATATTGTTGGGTTCTGGACAAAAGAAGACATTTGAGGACATCATCTTGGTCTTTGGGAAACATTGCTCATCATTTTTCAGCATTTCCTGGCATTTTATAGACAAAACAACTAATCGTTTAATCAGCAGATTAATCTACAGTGAAAATAATCCTTAGTTGCAGTCCTGTTGTCAACATTGTGATGTCGTCTCTGGTTGCGGAAAATGTCGTCTGCGACTGAGGTTACAAATGCACAGGGTAGTTTGGGGCTGTAAACATCCCCGACTGGAAGCTGTCTATCCGCAGAGCTTTCAGTCTGATGTTTACTGCTGCCGACTGCCTCCAGCAGCTCCGCAGACATGGAAGATTTAGTGTCCATTTATCTGACCTGCCTTTTTAAAATCTAAACTTAATTGTCAGGGAAGGTTCAATTAATACTACTTAATTAAACCCTGTAGTCAGGGCTCAAAATTAGCACCAGCCACTAGCCAAACACTGGTAAAGTGCAAGTGGCCAGTAAATTTGCTTAAAAAATTTGAACATTTTATAGCCAATCTGTCGGTGGAAAAAAAGTGAATTTTGCACTCTGCTTGTAACTTTGTGTCTTGGTGGCCCTTATATCTTCACTATCAGTTGTTCAGACTCAGTTCATGTAAACATCCTACACTCAGCTGTAATCAGTTGCAGCAGAGGCTGAGAGAAGGTTGTTTACGTGAACTGGCTGGAGGTGACACACTGGCGTAATGCGAGCTGAGCGAGGTGCGTCCACATCAAGGTCATACGTCACAGGTTTATCAAGTCAATTAATCCATTTAAAAAGATTTGCAAAAAACAATTTTCTGAAGGAATTAATTAAAAATACTCAGCATTTAGTCAAGAGTTAATCACAAAATGCTCATATTTGAGTACTTTGAAGCCAGAAGGTTTCAATTTAAGTGGTACTGAATTAGTCAGACAAATTGAGGTATTTGAAGACGACATCTTGAATTTTGAGAACTTGTCACAGACATTTCATGGTTGTCATTTCAAACAATAAATGATGAATGAAAATAATAATTGGCTGTAGCTCTACTAAACAGTTTAATGCTAATAAAAAAAATGAATAGAAGTATTATAGCATTGCCTTGTTTCCTCTCAGACTGACTTTCAAAAATGAAAAAAAGAAATATTATCATACAGTGACCCCTGTCAGAGTAAGAGCTTGCCTGTTTTGGAATGCTGGCATGAAAACTATGCGAGACAGCTTAAAGATGGTATGTTATCATGATGATAATCAATGATATTTTTTCTTTCTCTGACAGAAGGTGTCTTGTAAGAACACTCCTGTCACGCACGCCTGTCAGTGTAATACAAGTGGTTGGACATAAAACAGAATTAAATGGGAATGTGTGGCAGGTGGACACATGTTTTTATTAAACATTAAACGGCAACAGCAGGAGGAGTAGAAGATAAAAGATGATGGAAGGTTTTTTTCAGTGGATGAGCTGCAGCTCAGCTCCAGCAGATTTCCTCTTCCCGCTTTCATGTTGACCTCTTAAATAGACTTCTATAAATAGAGACCCTGCAAGGGCCTAACGGAGCAGTCTAATTTCTGGATACATCCATTAATCAGCATCAGTAGGTAGGTTAGCGAGTAAAAGAGGAGTTTATTTTTACCATAATTTGTGTGTGTTACTCCTGTGCACCACTTCATTGTTGACTCTGTGATATACGTTTGGTCAGGATTGTGGCATTGAATTAAGAATAACTGAAGCCTTATAAACGTATAAAGATCTTACTCATTAATCGAGTGTGTATTGATGTGCAGATGTTCGATTTCTTTTTCTGAAGTTGTGTTCCATTTTGTAAAAGCAGATTAAAGATTTTGTAAGTAATTTGAAAGTTGAAATGAATAAAGCTGACATTGAACATCAGAATGTATCTTATTTTCTACAAGATCTGTCAGACTTTGAAGTATTCATGAGCAACTGGTCATTGTAAGCGAATTTATAAGATGTTTTCCGTAAAATATTGTATTTATTTTTTATTTTAGTATCACCACTAGACATTTTATGAAGAACACGTTCTTACACCTTTAGGAGTGGGGTTATTCAGATTTTTGCAATTGAGTAGAAATCAAAAATCTGTACGTGAACATATGAGAGTGACAAGTAGTGAAAACCATACGTTTATAAGTTGCATTTGTTCATTTTTGCATCATAAAATGAAAAAGGAAAAACATCGGGGCTTTTTAGCAAAGTAAGAAATGTGCAACAAACTGTAGATTTGATGTCAACATGTAGTCTAACTGAAGCACATGCAATATTTTCACCACTAGATGTCAGACTTGTGCTTCTATTTGATATGTGTACTTCTCTCATTTGTTTGATCACATCTGTCCGTTCCGAAGTTTCATTTTCAAAGCAGATCACACACAGGCCTGAACTGAAAGTTTGCAGGCCAAAATGATTCATTTTGTTTTTGTGAAATGCTCTAACACAAAGAAAACACTAAAAACAACAAAAGCAAATACTTCCATCAAACAACACAACTCGTGGTCAAATGAATTTAGTCTTTCAATCAGTTATTACACATATATGGACTGGTTTAACCTTACAAACAGTTCATTGCCACTAAAGGCATGAAGGCCATCACAGCCTGAATTCTATTCTTCTCTCCAAACAATTATTTTACTAGAGATAAATGCTGCTTCACTCTGCAGCTGCACTTTTTTTTACACCTCTGCCCTGTTGAAATACTCCACAAAAAGAGACTTTTTCTATGAAAGTATTTTTGTTCACTTTATTCTTGTGTGCAGTTTTTTTCTGTTCATGAACTGCCACTGACATGTAAGTAGGGATGAAAATTTCCTATCAATTATAATGACTAATGTGGTCATAATTGTTATTGCAGTATATAAGAGTTTTTGCAGATATTGGCTGTAGAGATGTCTGTTTTCTATGTAATATAATTGCATTAAATGACACGTACAGGGCTCAAGTCACCCAAAAAATACTTATGAAAAATTCAAAACTGATGTCTCTTTACAAATCATGGCCTTGTTATGCAATATAATCCACAGACCTTGTGAGCAATTTCATGTAGGAAATAGAAAGAAAGTAGTTCTGGTACAATCTACTGCAGAGTCTATATGAAATTATCACAACAAGGTCTGTGGATTTTGAGTAACTGGGTCATGATTTTTGGAAAGAGACATTGGTTTTTTAGCTCTGGGCACCACAAGTCGAGTGCCATTTAGCAGTAGTTTAGTTGGCAGACATTTCTACAGCTGATATCTCCAAAGCTCTGCAACTCACACCAAATAATCTAGATGAATAAACAGCACAACAGGCCAGAGGGAAAATATGTATTTTTGATTTTGGGGTTAACTGTTCCTTTAAAATGTGTTGAAAATGTTCAAGAAGTACTGATACAAACACTAAAATCATTTCACCAAGTTTTTAATTTAAAACCCCTCAATGATCTGAAATAACATCATGACCTTTGTGGTAACAGTGTTTTCATTGACGGTAAACATGTACAAATACCCATGCTGCTGCTGTGCCTGCATCTGAGAGACTGTTGTTCACTTTAGTTGATGCTGTGTTGTATATACTATGAGTTTGATGAAGCACGGTTATCAAACAGATTTAATGATTAAATTTGAAACTGTAATATTAGCCATCTGGAATTTTATCACAGCTTATTGTGAAACCGATTATCATTTAATTTCTAAATGTAAGACCTAAACTAAACACTAGACAGACTAAGACATTCATTATGGTACAGCTTTTACTGCATTTTTTTTTTTTTGTTCCAGAATTTCACCCAAACTCAAAAATACCCAAATATTACACATTTACTGCATCAGATTTTCTAAGTCATTCTCTTTGGTGGGACAGCAACATCAGGGCCAACCATACAAACACTAAAGGCAGAGATATACTTGCTTTTAACTACGCGTTCGTATGCACATGACGTCTGCCTCGCATATCCTGCGTCCATTTGGAGTGTTGGTTGTGCATGTCCTTACAAATTAATGCTACTTATCTGCAAGATGCAATACACAAATGACCAATAGGGGCAGTGTAGGGGCAGAATGCAGTGATGGGATCAGGAGATGTGCACCAGCAACAACAATGGTGGAAAGTTTTGGGGACAGGCTCGTTGAACAAGTCGGCAACTACCCTCATTTTTACGACGAATTGTTGGTGCTACACGGTGACAAACATGCTTGTCACAACAGCTGGTGACAGATAAATTCAGTTTTGGAAGTTAACGTCGAAATATGTTGAAATAAATGGAAACAGCCTTGAGACTGAAGCTTCTTCAGTTCTGACTCTGTCGTCTTCAAGAACTCTATGAAGTCCAGTTGCCTACTACAAACCTTGCTGCAAATACCATGACCTGGATGACTCACACAGTCACAGTCAATCCCAGTTTCACTTCGTACATCTTAGCAATCGAGAAAAACTATAATACAACTCACTGTCATTAGTGAGCTACTGAACAGAGCAGTTATTCTTAAGACTTCTTAAGAAAATCACAAATTCAAAGGTCATTGCTGAGCTGTGTGGGCAGTAGCATGTGTGAGATATACTGGGAGAAAAGTGATGCAGTTGATATAAAATATTACACCTCCAGGATAGAATTGCTGTGACAGTCCAAACAGATGTCAAAGAGGCATAATAGCTACTGATCTACGCCTTAACAAACACTGGCTTTCAGTTTTGTGTGACAGTAAAGGTCTATTTGGATTCAATGACCATATGTCATCTGTTATAAAGGCATGCTTGCCAGTATCAACAGCAGTAGATCCTGTTTTGTCTTGCTGGTAGGTGCTGCAGACCTTGGTGACTCTTCTAGACAGTGCCACGGGTGGCAAAGTCTGCTAAAAAAAACAACAATGTATCTGTTGATTATCCATTCTATACCCACCTGTAGATGTATCCGTGAGCCTTTTTATTATTTTAGTTTCTAAAATGTAAGGTAATATGTTACTGACACCTTACAAAGTCCAGTCATTAGATTGCTTTTAAAGATTTTCATGAGATATAGCTTCTTTAAATACATTTTAGGACATTAGGTGAATCCCTTTTCACAGTATGATGGCATAGTCTTTGTTTTTTACTTGTTTTTTCAAAGCAACATTTTTCAGCTAGCGTTGCTTTGTTAACCTTGTAATTAAGTGAAGTCTGAAGCCATTGTTATGATTTAAATATTTCATAAATTGAGTCACTGAAAATAAAATCAAGGTTAAAGGAGTTCACAGTTTTAGAATATAGTTTTATTATCTGCATGAGTTTGTTCAGTACATGTAGAAACAGAGTTCTCCACACATTTTACAGCAAAATGCAGCTGAATCATGTGCTTGTCAGCTCGAGGACAACAAACATCCAGAGAGCAACAGGGCCAGGGGCACACTGATTTATTCACAGCCTTTAACTGTGCAACATTTCAGCATTGCGGTCCTGATTAGAGTCAAAGTGGACAAAAACTTGAGACAAAAAACTGTACGTGGTCAACCTAGGAAATGTCACTGAATAAATGGTTGAATAGGCTTTCAAGTATATTGGATGATGAATCCAAGGGTGGGACTTGCCAGTGTCCAAACAACACAAGAAGCTATTGTAGAGTTACAAAGATATAAGTACAAAATACATACATGACAAATTCAGTTCTTCTTTTATGTCAAAGGGCTAAATGTCAGAAACAAGATTACAAAACTTCTAAGACCGCTTAGTTACAAAGATAAATGCACAGTAAATATTAATACAAGCAACTATCAGGTTTGACAAATTAGAGGAAATTCAGACAAAAGTCAATTCTCCATTGAGGCCAAAGGGCTCCACTGTGTTCAGTGTGTTAATCCGACATGCCTCTTTGCAAAGCATTCAGTTGATGTCACCACAGAAGTGGTAAGACACAGCAGTGTTGAGACATTATTCTGCTTGGACAAGTAAAGACATGTAAAGTACGTGAAGTAATCTAGAAGTTTGTTTAATACATGTTTGGAATTTTAGAACAATGGTATGGTATTTGTATACTGTGCATCTCCACAACTTTGGTGCAGACTGAAATATCTCGCCAGCTATCAGATGGATTACCACAGAATTTGGTGCAGATATTCATACCCCCTCCCCCAGGATTATTTGCTGTAATTTTGATGATCCCCTTATTTTTCTTCTTGTGCCATCATTAGGTCAAAACTTGAATTTGCACAATAATTGAAAACCAAATGCAAAATCATTGACATTCCCTTTAGGGCTTAGGATATATTGTGTTTAGAAGTACTGTAAAATGTTAGCATGCTATCATGCTCCAAAAGCACTGAAAATTTCCATAATAAAGCTTAATAGCCTTTTATAGACTCTCCCTGCCTGGTATAGCTGTCTTTCAAACTCTTTCCCGGTCTGTAATGTAGGTTTTCTATGAAAGATCTGTAGCCTCCAAGCCCAAACTGAGAATGCTCAGTTAATGTTACTTGTGAGTGTAGTATTTCACTTGACGTTGACTTGTAAAATTAGTGTTAAAAGTTCCCTTTTAACTTTTTGGAGTCTCATGTTTCCTCTAAATAAAGCAAGCCCACCTTTTTACTTACATAACCAATTCTACTGCCAAATCCAACAGCTGCCAGGTCAGCTGGGAGCCAACAAAACTGGGTTCAAAGGAAGAGAGAACTGCCAAACTGCTAGTTCAAAACAAGCCTTAAATAACCTGTAAACCATCCAGTTGCACTCAGTTCACTGATGAACCTGCTGCTGCTCCACCCAGCCAAAAATGTTTAACACCAAATTGAAAGACACACCATAACACAACACCACCCATGGTGGGAGTCCTGGGAGCGTTGCTCACTGTCAGGCTCCAGCTGATATACTACATGTGTAGTTATAATAATATTTGCATTTATGAATGTAGAAATCTGCCCATATTGGGACAAATGTTTAGGCTACTTGTAAGACACATGTTAAACTCAAGACCAGTTGGCTATTTTTTCTAATGGTATTTCAGAGAGCCACAGTCCAATTAGGAAAGCGACATTTTTTGCGATGGCCATGCAAGATTTCTGTGAGCCTTATAGCGTGGGTATTTTTAAGGTTGGACTTCGTAAAGTTACCCAATAAACAAATCTCTGGATCCAGTGGAGACCGTGAATACTGGAACACCATGAATACTGGACTGGGTGTCACATATTCCCTGCCAGAACCCCTGAAGTTTAGGGCACTGCCAGCAAGCATGTAAGAGTGTTCCCTCATCTAAACCACATCTGAAATGAAGGGATGATGCAGGAAGATAAATTGGATCAATCTACTAAATTTAAAGTAAGACCATTTCTACACAGTGCACCCTATAGTTCCCAGATTTATTCCCACCATTAATCTAGTGTAATTCTATGCTGCTTTACAGAAGTATTGTACATGTCCCTGAATGCATCCCATGGTTGGTATCTGCTCATGGTAGGGGGACTAGCTGCTAAATATCAGTATACATTAGATTGTGTCTTTCCAGCACTAGCTAGATATGTTAATAATAGAGCCTTGCATTTATTTTTTAAGAAAATATACATTTTTGATTGTAGGCTACAGAAACTGAAATAACTCTTATTGTTATTTTGACTTTATTACTTGGATATTTCATAATAGTTGTACACTAGAATGTCTGGTTGACATTATTTTACCTAGACTTCTGCTTTCAAAGCTGGCTGTTCACTATTAAGTTAGGCTAAAACCAATGATTGAATGTACAGACAATTATGTAATATGATAACATATAGTCTTACATTTACATCTGGCCCTTGGAGGGCAAACATAATATTGATGTGGCCCAGGATTAATTTGATTTTGACACCCCTGTTGTAAGAGTTGTAAGAGATATCCCTTGAATAAACACAAAAAATTCTATTTGCTTCCCTTTGTTTCAGGTTCCTTTATCTCTGATGACATATCATGGTCATATTATGATTTATTACATTAATTATAATGCAGATTTCCCCTCTGAAGTGCCTTTGGACAACAAATAAACACACCAGGGTTCTTACAATCCTGAAATTTCATGTAGCAGACGCTTTTATCCAAAGTACATCTGAGAGCTGAACGAGGATCTAGTCAGGAGAGAACAACATGAGTTAGGTGATAGTAGATGCTAGAAGGTTCTTCTACTGGATTTTTCAAACACATGATTCTTAAAGTCACTGTGCACGAGGCAGCGGAACAGAAAATGAAATTTACCCTCCACTACGCCAAGATGACAAAAAACACAAACGCTGCTCTGCCTCAATTGTCACCGCACAGGGACCTCTGTGTTCTATATAAATGAAATATTATAGAAGGTTCTTTGAAGTAATCTTTGATTTGAACTTAGTTTCTGAGCTTTGGCTTATTCCAAATCTCCTCATTCCATTGTTCCTATTGGATCTTTTTTTTTAAAAAAAGACAAAATAAAGTTTTGTTGATTTCCCCTGCTGTTTCAGGCCGAAACAAATCCTAATCATATGAGAGAAAGTGCCATTCTGGACAGAAACAGGGCAACTTGGGGTTAAATACACCATACTGAACCTTCAGTTTGACTTGATTTGTTTGGTTTGGATGTTCCTCGTGGATCTTAAGTAGTTTTTGTTTGACTACATTGATATTACACTGCAAATTTCCCCTGAAAATAAAACATGAATCAGAAAGAGAAAATATTATACAAGTTCAGGCTGCTGAATGCTTTGCAGTGTACTGATGCAGCCCAAGAAAGCACCTCGCGGCTCCACTCTGGATAGCATCACAGTCAGGAGCTCCCTTCAAACACCACGCTCCTGCAGCATAAAATAAAACTGAGCCAACCATTGAATCAGTTTTGAAATGGTTGAAAAACCAAGGTCAGGACACAGTTTCATTTGATTCATCACCTCAGCGCTCTTCTTGCTGACTCTGTCCATGTGTTTCTTCCCTCTGTGAAGCTCAAACAGTGTTTCATATTAAAAACTAAACCAGGATATTTATAAAAGCTGTTGTAGTTAAAAGGCAAGGCTCTCACCACATGTCCCATTTTCATCAACAGATCATGTTTAATTACAGGACAATTAACATTAAAATGAATACAACAACAGGTAACAGAGGAACATAAAAAACTGTATAAAAATACAGGAAAAAAATTAAATTCAGGAAGAATACTTGAAGTACTGGAACTGTGTGCTGTCAGGGAAGACTCTTCATAAACTTTACGGAGAAAAATTGCCCCTGATACCAAGATATCAGTTTAACACATTTATTAAAGTACAGCACATTTCAACATTCTCACAATTTTTATTCCATGAAAACAATTTATTTTTAATCGTGCATTCAACGCAAATAACATTTTGGCACATTTGAAGGGGTGTGAATAGGACTGTCGTTACACTGTTATAACCATGTCATTAACATGAAAGAATCTTTGTTGTCCTTAATGGTGGTTTTCTTGCTGGGTTTGGCTCCTGGCACCTCAGGGCTGAGTCAGCAAATCAGGTCCTTTTTTCATGAATGAACACTTCCTGACACAAGGAGCAGGAAATCTCATGCACCTGCACTCAAATACACACAGGTGGATCATTTACACAGTTATCTGAAGTTACAAGCATTTGTTGGATTTGATGTGGCATGTTTGCACGAGTCCTTCGTACAAAGAAAAGTAAGAGAAATTTAAGTTAAGAATACGAAAATGTTCTTACATGAGGCCCAAAGTTCATATTACAGCAGGAAAACTTGTTTAGGGTGCATGTCCATATGCTACCCTACACAGCATGGGTGCTGGGTGAGAAAATGACAACTGTATCATCAGAAAACAGCAATAGCAGCTTTGCTGCGTGCTGTTTTGTGCCAACAGATTGGGGAAGATAAAGCCCTCAACTCTGCCCTGCTGCACACATCAGTCCTTCATAGACTGTCTCTTGAGTTGTAAGGTCAGGACTTCTTAGACTTTCTTTTGTTTTGTGATTGTTACAGCTTGCTATCAAGGCTAGAATACTTTTAATGCTGAAAGAAAGATTACCATCCCGTATAAAACTTGAGTTTTTGTTTCTCAGCTAGTTCCTTGATAATTCCATATTCATGAGTTCCAGGATGTAGTCCAGTTTTTAAGTTTTTGTCTTTGAGTTTTTCCCAGTAGTGACTCCAGTTTCCATCATCATCTGCTCCGTAACCGAACACATGGACCTAGGAGAACAAAAATAAACATGTAATAACCAGTGGTGGACAAAGTACTCAACCCCAGTACTTAAGTCAAAGTATAGATACTCCTGGTCAAATATTACTCAACTACAAGTGAAAGTTGCTCAGTCAAAATTTTACTTGAGTTAAAGTACTGGAGTACTTGGTTTTAAAAATATTTAAGTATTCAGAAGTACATGTTTTTAAAAATACTTAAGTATTCAAAAGTACAAATTACAAAGTACATTTTCTAATATCAATACATGCTGTATTGTTTTCATGATGCATTTACAGAAGCTTGTAACTCTCTGAAACCATCTAATGATGCACTGATGCTTGTAGAACCACTCTGCTACACAAAGTCTATAGAAACACCTATAAAAACTTCAGCATAGAAATACAATCAAAACCAAAAACAGACAGTTATTGTCATTTTCTGATGTAACTGTATTAAAATCACATCATAACATTAGATTGAAGATAACTGTAAGTTCTCCAAGTTAAATAGTTAAATAACTGAGATTTCTTTCTGTCCTCAGAGGCAGTATATATACATGAATTATGCTGTATTTTTCACCACAATAAAAACAATCCAACTTTAAAAGCTACCTGGAATAATGAATAATTATAATAACATCTTGAGATTTAGTTTTGTCTTTCTCCTGCCGTCACCATTACCGTTTTTTTTTTGAATGAAAGAGTGGGAGTTTGCTTGTTCTTGTTACAGAGAGCGCCTGGATGATGTATTTCCACTTTTACATCAATCCCATTTGAGAGGAGCTACTGTGATTGGTTTCCTTTAGTGAGGAACACAGCATGTGATCAACTGCATTTTAGAAAAGAAAAAAACAGCAACAGCTGACTTCAAAGCTCAGTCGAAAATTAACAACAACCTTCCTACAAATGTAGTGGAGTCAAAAGTATAAAATATTTGTCTTTGAAATTTAGTGGAGTGAAAGTCAGAAGTTTCCAAAAAAACAAATACTCAAGTAAAGTACAGATACTCAAAAAATGTACAAGCACAAGTACAGTACTCAAGTAAATGTACTTCACTACTGTCCACAACTGGTAATAACTAACCAAATTCTGTAATATACAATATAATGCCATTACAAATGTGTAAGATGTTAATTTTGTCATCAGACTACAAAAGCATCAATGGCAGCTGGATTGCTGAACTCATGTTTTGCTGATTTCAAAGGGTCATGTAGAAAAAAGCAGTAGTGTTTCAACTATTCGAGCAGTGATCTATCAAAGATTTTGGTTCTGGTATTACTGGACCTCAGTGCTGCATTTAACACAGTCGACCATAAGATACTGCTTGACAGACTGGAAAAGTGGGTGGGACTTTCTGGCACTGTGCTAATTGAAATCTTATTTACAAGACAGGGATTTCTTTGTGTCACTTGGCAATTATGAATCTGTGTGAACAAATATTACATATGGAGTTCCTCAAGGGTCCATCCTCGGGCCTCTTCTGTGCAACATCTTTATGCTCCCTCTGTGCTCAAATTATGAAATATCATAACGTCTCCTACCGTACTTATGCAGATGAAACACAACTTTACATAACAGTGTCACCAGATGACTACAGGCTCCCAGACCTGCTAAATTAGTGCACTGATGAAATCAGTATGTGGATGTGCCAGAATTTTCTACAACTAAACACGGAGAAAACTGAGATAGTTGTTTTTGGCCCCAGAGAACAATGATCAAAAGTCTGTGCTCACCTTGAATCCATGACACTAAAACCTACAAATGAAACCAGAAATCTTGGTGTAGTTCTGGACTCAGACCTAAATTTCACCAGTCACATAAAGACAATTACTAAATCAGCCTACTACCGCCTTAAAAACATAGCAAGAAGTAGAGGATTTCCGTCTGAAGAAGATACAGAAAAACTTGTTCATGCTTTCATTTTCAGCAGGCTGGACTATTGTAACGGTGTCTTCACAGGCCTGAGTAATAAATCAATCAGACAACTGCAGCTTGTCCAGAACGCTGCTGCCAGAATCCTCACCAACACCAAGAGAGTGGAGCACATTACACCAGTGCTTAAATCACTGCACTGACTTTCTGTGTGTCAAAGGATAGACTTTAAAATCTTGTTACTTGTCTATAAAGCACTAAATGGTCTCGGGTCTAAAAACATCTCTTATTTACTGGTACGTTACGACGCACCAAGACCCCTCAGATCATCTGGAACAAGTTTAGTGTTCAGTTTTCCCAGGATCAGAACCAAGCAAGGTGAAGCAGCCTTTAGTTTCTGTGCTCCCCACCTGTGGAACAAACTTCCAGAACACCTGAGGTCAGCTGAAACTGTCAGCTCATTTAAAACAGAGCTTAAAACATTACTGTTTACTGCAGCCTACCAGTGAAGTAGAAATGTAACTTACTGTTAGGATAATCTGTAGCTATTTATTTTATATTGTTTTTAGATTATCTGTTGTTGCTTTTCCTTAATGTTTGCTTTTTAAATGCAATTTCTGTAATGTCTTTTTTTTAAACTATTTATTGTCTTGCTTCTTTGCTTTTGTTTTAACCCTTATGCCCTCCTCAGACATTTTTGTACATTTTTCTCAACTTTTTTTTTGATTTGGTGATCATTTTGGCTGTGTTACAGCTTGTGGCATGTATTTTTGTAAGAACTTTTCTTTTTGGTAAAATTTTTTAAATCCAGTGTCTTTTATTCTTACATGTCATTTATACTCTCTTGATGCATTTTGCACCCTCTGGACACCTTTGTGGCAAAAATGTACACACACACACAAACTATTATTAAAATCATCATACATCAATATTTTGTCTGCTTTTTTTCCTAAACAACTTCAGACTTGCTCAAAACTACCAAACATTCAATCATTTTCAGGATTTTAACCTTTTAAATGCCAGTTTAATTATTTGAGTTACTACTTATTTATTACAAAAAAAGGCTTTGAACAGTGATGTATGTGTGTGTGTTTGGCAGAAACAGATCGAGAGAGAGAGTGTGTGTGTGTGTGTGTTTCTAAAGCCTCTTCTGCACCGAAATGCGTCTTCATTTTTGCTTCTTCTTTTTGCTCCAGGTCTTTCTCCTTCTCTGCTAACTAATGAAATGACCACTCAGCCAAGCTGCATGTTCATCTTTGGCTGTGAAAGCAGCCAGGTGCCTATACACACTAACAGTTGTTTTTGTTTTTGTTTTTGAGTACAGAAAAGGCAGGAGGCCATGTCTTCCACCTCTAGCACCTCTTGAAAGACATGAAACACATCCCTCAAAAGATGCCCTTTTTTACCAACCCTGAAATGATCAGTGCATGCTTACAGATTCACACACACTCTCTCTAACACACATGCATGCATGTAAATAATACAACATAGTATATGCTGGTTGTGCACAGGCCTAAAAAAGAGGCCTTCTACCACCTGCACCAAGTGTAACAGGTGCATTTGTAGAGAGCACCAAGTCACATGCTGCAGGATCTGCCGGTCTGCTGCTGGAAATGAACTAAACACACACACATACATTACATGTTCAAAGCCTGGATATTTCTGTTTCAAATTTGTTCATATTTCATATGTTCTGTTGTGTTCTCTTTTGTTGTTGAAATTTACAAAGTTGTTGCAGTTTGCACAATAAATGTTCACACTGATGAATCAGATGTTGATTTAAAAATGAGTTCACACACACACACACACACACACACACACACACACACACACACACACACACACACACACACACACACACACACACAATCACTCTTGGAGCCCCCTAGTAGTCACATGAAGCTCAGCGTAAGTTCAATCAGGAAGACCTATTACGTTGCCTTCATTCATAACTTTCCTTTACTCATCTCTCTCCTCCTATTCCCTCTAATCAACTGTTTGTGGGCGTTCACCTTCATCTTTACTATCCAGTCAGATTTTGCCACAGTTGCGATAGCCAGTCAATTTGCTGCTGCCAAACTTTAAATTGCCTCTGTCTTTGCTCCATCAGTTGTCATTGAGTCAGTCACATGACCCTCCTCCACCCCTCTCTCCTCCAGTCATTGGACCCAGGTAGCCAGAAGATGTTCACCTCGATCCTCCCTGAAGCCTCTCCTCCAGTCTTCAGGTCCAGGCAGCAGGAGTCCAGAACCACTTCACCTCACCAGTCTCTGCTTTGCACCTCTTCACCACCACCACCAGTGTCTAGACCCCGGGGGGTTCTCTTCACTACAGCTTCATCACCCCCATTTATATATGTGCATATTGTTTCACCTCAATGGGGTCTAACTGACTGTTCATGTTTCATATATCATGCATGTGTCAATAAACCATTTCTCTTTTACTCTTAGTCTCTCCTGATTGAAATGGCTCCATAATATAACTGGCAAAAATACAAGAATTTCATGCATTCGCCTACTACTTTTCTTCAAAATGAAATGGTGACATTACAGAATGCATGCCTTTATACTGTAATGACAGTGAGATTAAAAATGTGGTTTTAATGGAAGTCAATGAGGCATTTTTGGCCACGAAGGGAGCATCTGGCACTACATAAAAATACTAAGGAACTCAAATCAATTTTGTTGCTAATCTTTGACACATCCAAGACTCTAATTACCACCAAAGCCCCACTGTTTTTTTTGTTTTGTTTTTTTTTTGTAATAAATAAGTAGTAAATCAAATAATTAAGCTGGCATTTAAAGGGTTAAAATCCTGAAAATGATTGAATGTTTGGTAGTTTTGAGCAAGTCTTAAGTTGTTTAAGTGATTTCTGAAAAAAAAGCTGAAAAAAATATTGATATATGACGATTTAATAGCAGTTTGTGTGTGTGTGTGTGTGTGCACATTTTTGCCATGAAGGTGTCAGCCCATTCTATGTGTAGGTATGAGGACACAGTGAGTAATATCTGAGCACTGTTGGACTCAGGGTGGAGTGTTCCATCACAAGGCAATCTTGGTTAGACTGCAAAGAAAACTGTAATTGAATTATTGTAGTTTGAACAGTTAAGTCTAAAAATAAGTCAAAAATCACCAAAATGTGATTAAGTGCAACACGATTTTGGACACCCCACCACTTACAGGTGGTCCCCCGTTTTCTTTTATGTTTTGCTCCACAACTGCATCTGAATGATAAAACTTGCAGATGAGGATGAAATTATTAGCCCCCCTATGAAAATTCATTTTTTAAAAAGTATTTCCCAAGTGCTGTTAAACAGAGCAAGAATTTTTTTAACACAGCTTTTCCAAACATCCTAGTTTTATTTTGGATGTTTGCATTATTTTACTGTGCAAACAAAAACAAAATCATTTCACAAAAACCAAAAACCACCAGGGTCGAAATTATTAGCCCCCTGATGCTAATAGTCAGTTGTGTATCTTTTTTGCTGGATAACAGCCTGCAGTCGTTTGTTGTAGTTTTCAGCACGTCTCAGATACATCTCCTGAGGAATCCCAGCCTATTCTTCTTTAGCAAATCTCTCAAGCTCCTCCAGATTTGATGGTTGTTTCTGCTATGGACCTTGGTCTTCACTTCAAGTCAGTGCTTTGTACAGGCCAGTCAGTAACATTCACTTTGGTCTCCTGGAGGTAGTTCTTCACCAGGAGCGACGTATGTTTTGGCTTGTTGTCATGTTGGAAGACAAAGCAACAACCCAGACACAGTTTTGCTGCTGAGTGCTTGAAGTTTTCTTTCAAAATCTTTACATATCCTTTTTTTCTTCATCATCCCTTCCACCTTGACAAGATTCCCAGTTCCAGATGCACTGAAGCATTCCCACAGTATAATACTCCCACCACCATGTTTCACTGTGGGGACGGTGTTCTTTGGGTTACATGCCTCTCCCTTCTTTCTCCAAACATGAGCAATGTCTCTATGGCAAAAGAGCTCTAGTTTCATCTCATCTAATCAAAGGACATGCTTCTAGTATGCATACTTTTTCTCCAGACGGTCCTTAGCATACTTCAGTCTGGCTTGAACGTGTCTCTTCTGAGAGTTTTTCTTGGTCTGCAACCTTGCAGTCCATCCTGTGCAGGATTCTAGTGACTGTCTTCTTTGAGACTACAATTCCTGACTTGGCTCAGTCATTCACTTGTGTCTTTGCAGTTGTTCTGGGGTCTTTAAACATGTCTCTCACTAGTTTTCTTTCAAAGATACTGGCGTACTGGACATTGGTTTATTGTTGTTGCCAAGAACACGCGTCCAAACAAGTTCTCCCCATCCACCCCTCAGTGGCTGTAAACATAATGTTTGGGTTTTTTATTGAAAGACTCTACAGGGGGTAATAATTTTGTCCTCAACTGCTAACACTAATACTATTGGCATTCACAAGGACAATGTTGAATTTAATAATTAACTACTTAACTTACCTCATCACAAATATGCAGGGCAAGAACCAAAGCCATAAAGCCAGTAGATGGATAACCGCCCTTCTTTTCCAGCCAGGTGTCATGAACATACCTCATGAAAGCTGGGCTGACCACCATCACCTGCCAAGAATCAGAAGGCTCAACATTAACCTTTAAACCTTTATTTTTTAGGAACTATTTCCTTTTCAATCAACACATATTATTGTCAAATGCAAGGTCCAAAATATTATATAAATATTTTTTTCTCAAATTTAACCAGCTAGATTACCACTGTTTTTTTCAGCTGGTGAGTTAAGCAAATCCACAGTCCACTTGCACATTTTACCAGCTTTTGGCTGGTGCTAATCTTCAGTGCGCAAATACATTCAAAATAATACTCACCAAATCCTTGTTAGCTTTGATGTGTGATTTTACTGCTCTGTATGATCTGTTGAAAATAAAATCAAATATCAAACCTGACATTACAAGAGCTGCTTTGTATACTTTTGGCAGTAAAATGATATAACTGGCATTTCTAAAGCAAACCAAAGCAGAGATGATTCTTGATATGAAGTGTGTAGCAGGATGGGTTAGGGTTAGACTTATAGCAAAAAAAAAAAAAAAAAAAGAAATTGCTGGCAGGCTTCATTCTCATTACGTACATTTTCAAGCATCTTGTGGATGTTTTTCATATCTCAGTCTCTGCACTGCTCACCTATAGAGCTGTGGTGTGTTTAGTCCACACTCTACATGGTATGTTGCAGCCTAATGGTGCTAGAATGCACCATTGCTTGACACTTGGTTGGACACTTTAAGAATCTATCTTATTGATGGTTTCTCCACCGTTATGAACGCCAGCTTTAATTCAAATTTAAACTTCAGATCTACATACTGAGGACAAATAATTACATACATAATTCAACAAATATGTCTTTTTGTACAACAAATAAAACTCACACTCCAGAAAATCCTGTGGTGAAGGCCTGCGTGAGCCACTGGAGATCCTGTATCTTGAATGGAACCAGTACAAGATGAGTGTTGTTATCCAAGTCCACGGCGCTCTCTGGATACATGACACGATGAGTTGTTCTGGTCCCGACATCTGCTTCATAGTCTTTGGTAGGACCAGAATTTATTCTATATGGTACAGAGGGACAGATTTCATATGTCACTGTCCTTAAAGAAATACATTAGGAGACTGCTTGAATTTTGACTTTTAGTTTCTGACACTGAGGGAAAGATCATCTCAAAACATTGTTTTTTCAAATGGTACCAAAGACAATAGTAGTTGAAACCAGCTTTTTTTAGCTGGAGGATTTACCTAATGACAAAGTCATGGAAATCTATGAGAGGTCCATAATGTGATCTCTTCAGTCTACCAGAATTCCCCACCACAGCACAAGACCTGCAGCGGTCCGGACTGGGCTTTATAAGGTCTGGACTGGGTGGGAACATCTGAAACAGCTCGACCACTGTTGTCCTGTAGGTGCTGAAGTTGCGCGCTTCACGCTGCAAGTGCTGACACACATAGCAAACACAGAGAGCTTTTAGACCAGTTATAAATATTATTATCATTGTATTAATCAGATTGTCAATTAAAAAAAAAAGTTTGTATGTGATGATGACATTTTAAAAGGGCCTGTTATGCTCATGTCCACCTTCTCTCCACTATAATGGGTCTAAATGGCACTGGGCTTGTGGTGCTCAAAGCACAAAACAATCTATTTAGAAAAGTCTAGCAATGCCTGTTTCCAGAAACCATAACACAGTTACTCAAGATAATCCACAGACCTTGTTGTGAGCAGTTTCATTAAGGAACTACTTTCTTTCTAATAGAAAAGAAACAAGTGTCATTCAGCCCCATTATGTTGGAGAGAAAGCAGATTTCTCTGTGGCCAATATTGGCCAAAAATCTGTAACTCACACCAAAACTTATTAGATGAATAAATAGCACTACAGGCTGGGGTGAAAATATATATTTTTGATTTTGGTGTGAATTGTCCCTTTAAAGCTCTCATTAAAAACACACACAAGTTCATTTACTTAGTTAATTCCTTGATATTTAAAAGCCTGCTTTTTTTGGATACCAGACCCAAACATGGTGACTAGCCAGTCCAATGAGAATGGCTTGCCTTGGCTCTAATAAAGTTTTATATACATATAAAACTCCATGGGTCAAACACTCATAATAGAAAGAGTCATACCTGATGTTGTTTAGAGTTCAAGGTTTTTTTAGAGAGTTTATGGTGACTTTATAAGGAAGTTCTAGTCTATTATAAAATTATACTGCTGATTGGCAGTGTCAGTGCTGTGTTATCTTTTTCCCAGAACTGTTTGGCCTCTGCTGCCCTACTGTGCTGTTATTACCTGCTGTTACTGTTGAAATTTGCTTGTACACATTGTCTCACTGGCGCATGCCAGAAAGCCTTTCTAACACTGTGAAGGAGTCTGTTTTATAACTTGCTTTAAAAAAAGTCTCAGTAACATTCTGAATTAAACAATTTTTTTTTCCACAGAGCTGATGATTAGAGTACAGCTCTCTGCTGAAGGTTGGCTGAGTTGGAATTAATTAAAAAGATCCATGCAAATTGTTACCTTAATTTTTTAAGTTGAGCCAGTGTATTATTTTTAGAGTGCAATATTACATGTTTTCATCTGTGGGTTTTATGTTTCATCACCATCATTGTGTGACATCATGTGTAGCCTGAAACGTTAGCATGTTTTCATGGCACAATAGGTCCCGTTGACGCCACACTGCAGGTTGAGAGACTGTTTTCTTACAAGGTGACAGCTTACCTTCCACCAGTTGAAAGCGTCCTCTGAGAGATTGTATTCTGCTGACAAAAATGGTTCAACAGATCTGTTGAAGCGCTTCATAAACCACGGATCATCTTCTGATAAACATTTCTCACAAGCGCAGGGGCGAGTGTCCTGGAGCTGGAGGAAATATTTTAAAAACCCTCCTGGAACACGTCCTCCCAAAAACTCACAAAGGCCAGTGATGCAGAGCAGGAAAACAAGTAGCCTCATTTTTGAATTCATCTTGGCTTTGTGATGCTTGTGACTGGGACTCATTTCCACTCTGTGAAGTGTGTGGTGACATAAACAAATGAGTCTCCGTTCATACATGAGGATGAAAACACTTTCATGGTGTCTAGCAGTGATCATCAAAAGCAAAGAAGGTAGTTTGGTAGTACGGAGCTCACCACATAAATTTTATCAGGCAAATACAGCTGTCAGTTCTTTATGATGTGAACATTACCAGCACAGAGTAGTTCTTTCATGAAGACAGGTTGATGACAGAGGATTTAAAAAAGTAAAAACATTATTATTATTATCATTATTACTATTATTATATTATTATTAGTAGGAGGAGGAGTAGGAGATCAGGTAAGCCACATCATTGTACTCTTTCTTTTACTTAAAGCAAGTTCATCCAAAAGTCAAAAATACTTTTTCCCCCCTGGTCTGTAGTGCTGTTTATCTGAGCGTTTTAGAGTTTTGGAGATATTGACTGTACAGATGTCTGCTTTCTATCCAATATAATGTGACTAAATGGCACTCGACTTGTGGAGCTCAAAGCACCAAAAAACAAACAAACAAACAAACAAACCCCTGAAAAAGTTTCTTGCCAAAAGTTATGACTTGGTTACTCAAGATAATCCACAGACCTTGTTCTGAGCAGTTTCGTGAACTACTTTCTGTTTGCAGTAGAATCTACTGGAACAACTTTAGAGTTAACTAGAAATACTTTCCTTTCTACTGGAAAGAATTAGTTTCTACATGAAACTGCTCACAACAAGGTCTGTGGATTATCTGTGGAATATCAGGTCATGATTTTTGGATTAAGGTCCAAAATAACAAAATGCCGGACAGAGCAAGGAAAAGACACTGATGAAGGGATAGGAATGCCTATGAATATAGTCTAGGTGAATATTTTTCATTAAGATGATTGGGCTTCCATATTTGGAGATGTTTTTCTCCTTTAGAGAAGTAGTCCAAATCCTGCGTGAGCCCTCTACTGAAAGAGCTCCAGACTCACATCGCTCAGCTGGTCTTAGATCAGAATCAGGATCATTCAAACTGAGACTTTGGCATTTTGTATTATCTCTGCTTGTATTGCATAGGCCATCGAAATGCAAAGTCCTGCTTAACACAACAATTTAAGTAGTTCTAAGACCAGTAGTTGTAGTAGTGCTGTTCTGTCCGAGGTATTCAGATTAGGGCCACTCAATTTTTTGGTGCACGATTAACACATGTTCTGTTACAGTGGACTGACAAATAGTTTGAATCACAAGTGAGTGTCCCTGGCTTGTCTGTTTAGGTGACTGGCTCAACGCAAAGAAACAGAAGTATATGAGGAGGGAGATGAGCGAGTACTGATCGAGCTAATTAATTAAATTTAATTAATCAGTCAAACTGTATTAATATTTGTCATCTTACCTGAAATTTGCTCTAAGTCCAGTCATATTGAGTAAAGGTGTGGAGAATCGCAGGATGATACACAACTGGCACAACACACAGTGATATGCTTTATACAAATCCCTTTATTTGAATAGTCTGAGAGGATGATTGGAACATCTGTGTGGAAAGGTGTGGTTTGTGCACACACACACACACACACACACACACACACTCACGATGAAAAAAAAAATATTTTTAGCCCCTTTCTTACATTAAATGAAGAATATATTTAGTAACTCAACAGGAAATAAACAGTTAAAAGCTGTAAAGTCTGTTACTTTTTTTTTTAAATTGTTCACAAAATCTGTTTTCTAAGCTGTTTTCTGCCAGCGTGCGTAAATTTGTACATTTGTTCCAAGAAATGACATCAAAATATGTCAGATATCAGCATATAAAGCATAGGTTATTAGAAGCTTTTTGCCGATGATCAGAGTCAAAAGGGTAAAAAAAACAAAACAAACAAAAAACAAAAATAACTCCCCCGAAAAACCGAATGGCTGCGGCGGCTGCAGGTCCTGTGCGTCCTCCTCCTCCACTCTGCCACAAGATAATTTAAGAATAAAAATGAAAATGAGGGGGAAAAAAATCAGAATATATTAAAAAACTGCACCAAGTGTCGGCTACTAAACAAATCCAATCTGTGAAGGTAAACAGAAATGTTTTATTTAATTAAACTCACTTTCTCCATCAGATCAAGATGCTGCGTGTCTCTCCGTGCGCACCGCTGTCCCTGGAGTCCTCAGCTGACCCTGTGTGCGTCCTGTCCACCGTCCTGCCGCCTGCGCCTGCGGCAGCGCGCACAGCTTCGTGGGAAATAACCGAACAATGTAACGATTTCTCTGGAAATGTACTTTTTTAAAAACGACGGAATCTGCTTTGTGGCTGTTTGTCGATTGATGAGCGTTAAAGGAGAAATCTGTAATATATTTTGTGTAATAAATCTTAAAATGACCATGACGTGCCATCGCAGGAAACGTGTTAAGTTGAAATGTTTGCGTCTCTGACAATACGCTGCAGCCAGTGTCCCTGTTTTTGTCAGTTATGTCATGTTTTTTAGAGTTCAAATTAAACCAAACGAGTTTTTCAAATGTGTTAGTTTCTGTTTGTGAGTCAAGAAAAAAGTTGAGAAAACTTTCAAGGCAGTTTGGAGTTTTGAATCGAACTCTCAAAATTCAAAGTTTTGAAATAAACTAAATAACATTTTTGCTGACCTAGAATGTTATGTTGAGATAATTTACCTTTCTTCTTTAGATAAAATTTGATCTTTTTAGAAACCCCCCCAAAAAATCTGATTTTAAAAACTGTTCACCATGAAGTAAGGACCTGATTTGTTTTTATTTGGGTGCTTGAAAATGAAAAGGTGGCAACTGAAAAATCATAATCTTACATTATTAACCATTACTCACTTCAACAGTTTTTAAAATATGCACTTTTTATTTATTTATTTTATTTTATTTTAATTTTTTTTTTTTTTTTAATATTTTTGTTGTTTATTGTTTTGTTGATCTTTGCTTCACTTAATGATAGCTGGTTTGGTCCAGTGACTTTAAACAAACTTAAAAAACCCAATTGAACCAATTCAGGTGGACCAAACATAATACATGATTTGATCAGAAATTTTTTTTTAGAGACTTTAGAGTCACCAAGAGAAAATGGCGGTTGCAGGAGGGAAAGAGAAACCTCAGTGAAGTGCTTTTACTGGCAGATACAAGATATAATTTCAAGTTACTCAAAAGCAGACTGCCATCACTAAAAGAGAAAGCTGAATGAGACTCATTCAAAACATGACATTACTTCAGCTACTACTGAAGTACACTTTTTACCGTGTATTTTCACAGGTAAAAAAAACTTAGTTATCCTGGCAAAACTTGTTTCCACCAGATGAAAATAAAATAAAATAAGGAGTAATCCTTTCCACCTGTTCTTGAGGGTTAATTGAGGATGATCTATTGGCAAACATGGAATACAATCATCATATAAATATTTTCAGTGGTGCATAATTACATGAAAATAAGATCTGTTGTGTTTTCGTTACCTCAGAAGGAGCCCACTTCTTGCAAAAAAATGGTGAATCTTAACACCACTAGACAATTAGATTGAACAGTAACACTTTATAATATCCATCTTTAATAAATGGTAAATTAAACGTAAACTTGTACAACACAGCCATATTATTACCTTTTTACTTTGGTCAGCTCTTTCCATTAACCTTAAAGCAGCTTAACCAAGGAGGGGCTGCTCTAATGTTCCTCAGACCAAGTCTACACACACGTGTGAGACTGGATACTGTCACGTGTGTGTGTGTGTGTGTGTGTGTGTGTGTGTGTGTGTGTGTGTGTGTGTGTGTGTGTGCATAACTGACTACTTTTGCGTAATTAGTGACTTACTGTAACTGCATTTTAATGAGTAATATGTAAAATGTAAATTATTACACTTTTCAAATAACTTACTCAAAACATCCAAAGTATTGTGGTAGATGCTTATTTGATTTAATGGCACTCATAGCACTATACAAGTGTTAAAAATGTGCTCTCTGCTGAAGGATGCAAACCTGATAAATTACCACAACACGTTAAAGAAACTCTCAAAACTCAGTGGCTCTCATATACAAAGAGAGATGAAGGAATTAAACAGGATGAGGGGATTCTTTCCATGTCCAACATGCAACACTAGAAGGAAAAAGACTGGAGAGGTTTGGTCAAGTTACACATTTTGGTCTTATTTATTTATTTATTTTTTATTTATTTTGTGATATGCAAAACAATTACAGCAATACAATACAATTCCAGTGGTTCCCAATCTTTTTTCCTTGGAGCCCTTACTTGTATCTGAGGAAAGCTAAAGAATGCTAAATAAATGACATGACTTGTGCCTCATATGACAGTGTTTTGTCTGGTGGAGTCATTCGTCGGATAAGGGAACTTAAATTTAAACTTACAATAAGAAAAAAGAGAGAGAGAAAAAAAGAAAGAAAAAATTTAAATGAGAAAAAAATCCATACCCTTTCAGGACACCAAGTTTACTTACAGACAGGTGACACATTTTGAAACGTTTGAAACATAATTTTCATGTCATTTACCAACTGTAAGATGTTGGAAAAGCTTGAAAATGAACCATGAAAATGCTTTAATTGTGCTTCAGTTTGACTTTTGAAAAGGTATAACAACCCTGAAATTGTAATTTTAGTTGACATGTGCAAATCAGATTTTTAGGACTTCAGAGCAGTGAAAGTCTTGGGGACCCCCTGCAGATTCTGGTTCTCCACTAGGGGGGCCCGGACCCCAGGTTGGGAACCAGTGCCTTTAACGGTTTAGTGCACACCTACTCCAGCAAAAGCATTTGCAGCTTTTTGGTAAAAGTTTTGCACTCAAAATGAAAAGTTATGAAGCAACAGCTTACTGTTGTCATAACAACAGTGAAGATATTCCAATAAAAATGGCTGCTGTGGATCATATAAAGTTGCCACTTCTTTTCACCCTCGTTAATTAGTCTCTCATCCTCCTTTTGACGGCTGTGATGAGGGGAAACAGAGACGTCAAGGTTGTCACGATGATTTTAACCAGGTAACAAAGGTAGGAGGTGCATGAAACTTTGCTGAAATAGAGGCCGGGCGAGCGATTTTTACAAAATACAGAATGTAATAATATAGGCGTGAGAACTGGGCAAGAGCAGATTGCAAGTATCTGGATGCTGGTAAGAAAATAAAACACAAAAAAGAAAATGTTGCGCATACAGCACAAATTACAGCAAGATAGTAAATATCACTGCAGCCTCATCATTTGATCGATTTCAACAGAATTCAAAACACTTAATATCTACAATCTACAGAATATCTGTGTTGATTTTGGTCACATTTGAGTGAAGACTTGTGAAGATACAAATGTTCATTGATTTTTCTTCTTTATAAAAATACAGTGTGATGGACTTTTGCATCGACCACAGGTTGCAGTGAGACTTTTTCAGATCACAATTCAGCAGATGTGCTGAAGAAACTTCATCTCTGTAGGACATACGGATGATCTTTGGAAGTTTGGATTGTGAAATATAAAAGTAGGTTTATTGTAATAAGTCATGCCAACTTCAGTCAGTTATGACCAAACTTCATGCCTCAACTGAGTCATGACCTAAGACGGTCCAAAACAATTTTTTCACCAATTCATGCAGCCAATTATGAGATATAAATGTTTCCACATTTGTAGTGCCCACAGAGGTGAAACACAATGCACTTTAATGCATTAGTTTAGTGAACATACCTGAGGTTTCACGTTGATCTCTGTTTCAAGGGTTATTGCAAATGTGAGATAATTGGCTATTTTTGTTTTTTAAAAAATCAAACTGATTGACAATAACTTCAGAACAGCAAAGTCTGTAGATAATGAATTTTTGTGCTGATTGCCCTAACACTGGGTGGAGTTTGCAAAAATAGGATTTTGATAAAACTGAGAAAAAGTCATAAAACTTGGTGTTTTTAAAGCAGAGGACTAACTGAGAAAAGATGCAGCTAAACTGGATGATTAAAATAGCAAAAGAATTTGGAGTCTAGCCTAAGCCGTTTTCAAGATAATTGTTATAGTGCCACCTTGAGGTCGATGCCTGTCATTTTTGTAACCCACCTGTACATTTTGGTAAATTTTCATGCAACAGTTTTTGCTGCATGAACACTTTTAAAGGAGAAACATAAGAAGAAGAAGACCAAAGAAAGAAAGGAAAAAAAAAGACAGAGAATAATCAGAACAAAATCAAAAGGGGTGTGGAGTGAGAGATGCTGCTTGGATCCCTAATTACACAGAGGGAAAGGACAGGAAATGTGGGAATGCACCAGGATAATGGCATCTAAAAATCAAACCACTGATGGTGCTGTTACATTATTACATTACATACATTACATTATTACATTTATTATAATTCTTATTACATTGTTATTATCATTATTATAGTAGTGGTGTGTCTCTGTCCACTACAGACAGACAAACAGGCAAAGTTGCCCAGGGGCCTCAGACCCATGAGGGCCCCAAAAGCTCCATATGATAGTACACACTCACACACACGCACGCACACACACACACACACACACACACACACACACACACACACACACTGTTAGGCTGGAAGTTCTATTAGAATATGTTAATGAGTACCTTGACCTCACAGTGGATCAGTGTTCTATCTTCTATAAGTTCTATAAGACTTCACCTCCTCAGTGGACACCTCAGAGAGATTTTCTGCACTGAACTACAAACATCTCACCACAAAACCTACCAGACAACTGGACCTGAAGACAGAGAGCACAGAAGGAGAGAAAAGAGAGAAAAACAAAAGACAGAACAAGCAAAGCCGGCTCAGCTCAAAGTGTCTGAACACAAACAGGTAAGTAAATAAACTGATAAAGAAATTTAAGGATTAAATTGCTCAGAATTTAAAAACTTGTAAAATGGTGATGAATAAGTTTTTAAAGTTTGAAGGAAATTCAGTGAAGAGTTTGAGTGTGAGCAGCAGGACAGGCAGGCTGTCCTGAGAACAAGAAAGAGTAAAACTGTATGGAAAAGCATTTTACCATAAAATTTATCTTTCTAATTTGAAAACAAAAAAGTTTTTGGAGTAAAAAAAAAAAACAGTATAAAATAAAAGAAACAGTTTATGAGTGTTTACAGTGAAATTTCAATTTTAATACTAAGCTTATTATCCCATTTATTGGTTATGTCTGTTTTTAAACACAGAGATATTTATTTTACAAAGCTTTAATTTAGAGTAAGAATTTAAGAATAAAGAAGTGAAGAATTTAGGAGCATTAAACTAAAAGAAAAGATGTTAATTGCAACACTGTGCTTTATTTTTTCTGAACTTTTGTAAATAATGTTTCTTTCCAGTCTTCTTTTATCTTTTAACACTTAAAATTTTCAGTGCATAAATTCAAAATTATGGTATTTAAGGTTGTCAGATGTATTGAAATATCAATACTTTTCATTATCATGTGTGTGAAACTATTAAATATCTATTAATAATAGTATCTGAAGTACTGACACAAAATAATCGTACTCATTCAGAACTTAAGTTCAGTCTTTATTGTCCTGTAGAAGAGGATAAATTTGACATGCAGAATAGCACAACTAGTTTTCAGTGACCTTTTCTGTACCAGCACTGTGTGCAGGTTTGTCAAGACAAAGTGAAAATAAATCATCTCTAAAATTATTATATTTTGTGTGCCTAGGACTTATTTCTTGGTTCCCTGGAATGGAAAGAATAATCATTTTTATACTAGTACTATATGGAAGTATTTTGACATCTCTAGGTACTTCTACTTCTGTCTATGTTGAGCAAAGAGTTTCAACACCTCTTCGAGCACAGCTTACATTTTTCCAATGTTTGTGTTTGTCCACTAGATTTCTGATTCAAGTAACACAGACAAAGAAGAAGCAGAGATCATGGATGAAACCTGCAGCACTCCTACTTTCTTTGCTGAGCTGATGCAGTGTGACGACCTCTTGGACGAGGAAGAGGACGCCTGGCTTTATTTCAGAAGTGTGCCGGAGCTACTTGGAGTCTGGAGTCAGAAGAAGAGGAAGAAAAACAACAGACAAAACTAGGTAAAGCCAGCTCATCTGAAAACGTCTGAAGAGACAGGTAGGCAAATGCACAACACAAGGAGCTTAAGCATTAAACTGAATTAGAGCTTAGAAATTAATTTGCACGCTTTAATGTAAAACATATTACAAAAGTTACAAATGCATTTTTAGTGAGGGAAGTGCTGTGAAGCAACAGCGCTGCCCTTCAAAGGAAAAAGGTTAGTAACTTCTTTTTTTGTGTGTCAAAAAATGAAGTTATGTATAATCATTTTGTGACATTAAAGACATCCTTTGTCATGTGGACAAATATCCTAGATAGGCATAATAATAATACTAGCCACAGAGAAACCAAGGCTAACCCTGTAACTTCAGTTCAGTCCACCGTGTGAAATATATGCAAGAAAATTAAGAATTATTTCAACTATACATCATACTAGTATATATAACAGTGTAGAAAAATATTGAAATAAGACCACAGAGTCATGCATTGCGTTAAAATTAAGCAACCAGTGTCATATTTTGTCTGAAAAGGTTTGATGGTATTTATTTCCTTTTATATTTAAAATTCCAATTTTACATCATAATATTAGTAGTTTTAAATGTGCAGAAACATCCCAAAACCACTAAAATAATTTTTTAAAGTTATTTGGAACATCACAAGTGTACTGTAATATAATAATAAGTGTTTTAAATAAATAATGATAGTAACAATAATGTAATGAATAACAGCAGAAGGTGTAATTTTATTTGACATCATTATCAGACTGAGGATTTTATCACATTTGTTGTTATACTGCTTTTTAAAGCTAAAATGAAAAGATAAAATGGAAGTTAGTGCCTTTTGCTTTGGTATGACCCAGTATTCTTTGATGAGCTCTGCAAATGTCAAATCAGAGGTCAGGGTTAACATGTAGAAAGAATAATATGAATGATATACAGCTATAAAACTGCCACATATCCAGTGATCTGCCTGCAGCTATTTTGGCTCGACAACTTTAACTTTTCAACTCGAAAACTTTAAAGTAATTTTTCTCAGTTCTGCACCAAGTACTGCATTTCTCCTCTGTAGGTTGGTACAGACAGTTTATACTGTCAATAACATTTCACGGAGGCTAAGTAGCAAGAATATAAGGAAACTGTTTCAAAAACAAAATGCATTTATTAATCAAGATCAAAAAACAAAATCACAAAATCACAGGCAACGACACAGGTCGGTTCTTTGAAATGGGCGTTTATTGCTTGGGTACATCTCTGCTGCATCCTCGCCTTCACGCCATTAAAACTCAGCCACTTATTGTAAAAAGAGTTTCAAACTCCTTAAAAAGTCTCTTACAAGTTTATTAAGGTCCCTTTACTGTCTGATGGGGCTTCAGATGTGAACTTAACTTGAACGAAACTGGCAGGGCCTCATGAGATGTTCACTTTGCGTTTTATACAGTCCAACAGTGAACTTGACCACAAACTGGGAAAACTTAGTTCCGGCCAAGAAATGAATAATGAAAAAGAGCATATGTGCAACATTTTTAGTAAATTATATTATTTTTACCTCTTTACTGCATGAAGTTCCCTCACTTGAATTATTTATCAGTGTAACACGGACACACGATTTATGTAACAGCACTTAGACCTGTGTTTTATAACCACAGAGAAATACAGAGGCTGTTTAAGGCTTTTGCAGAGCCTCGTATCAGGTGTCTCCATCCTCTAATTTGTGAATGTGAACTAACGCAAAGAGTTCTTGAATCAAAATTAACTCACTGAGACGTGTTTTTACGTGGGATATCTGTGGATTGTTATAATAGGGGAAAAAATGAGATTAGGGCTGAAAATTTTATTTGCAGCCATGAAAAAAAGAGCCGGAACCAAAATAAGTGGTGTGTTCTGTCTGTCTATCGATCACCTTTAAGAACCATGGGCAGTGCGACTGAATATTCTGACGTTTCCTACCTTCCGGCCACAGCAAACAGTTAGCGTGGAATTTTGTAGTGCAGGTCCTGGTCATGGATGACAAACTGAGCTTCGCCCTGAATAAGTGTTCATGTAATTTCTTTAGCGGGATGAATGATAATGTAATTGTTCGCTACTGATGGATGGTGATGCAATGGCAACGACTGATGGAGTTGTCAGCGCGGTTTAGTGAACACAGCCATCTGTCAAGCCGCCGCCGCAGAGCCCATTCTTCACACGCGCACAATGACAACTTTTTATTATGTGATAAACAAGCTTTGGAGTGTTTTAGTGGAGGTTACCTGCAGAGAGGCATTGGCGCCACATGATGGCCATATAAGTTTCTCAGTAGGGTCAGATCCATGGATCACAGAGAAATAGATGTTTTTCATAGCAGAGTTTTTGACATGAAGCAGCAGTGTAAGCACAGGTGTTACCAGTGATACCATGGTTCTGCATGTTGGCCCACTGGAACGGTTCTGCTACACTGAATGTAATAAGATATCAAGTAGTATCATTGGTAAAAAAAAAAAAAAGTGTTTACACTCCTATTGCATATCACTATGCAGTGTCGAACTCATGCTGCCTGAGGGGCAGAGGCAAAAACAAAAGTGGCAGCACCTGTATGTGGCAGGAGACCAGAGCTGCAAAAGTCATGTGGTGAAACAGTTCTGGTCCCTGGTTTAAATTAAAATAGTTTTATTATGAGACTTAAAGTACAACAATTACTACACCTCTAATAAGAACGCACTGGGAAGTATTAACTCGAGCAAAGTTTCTAGCGTTTATCACATTTTGTCCACTTGAAGGACACCCAGTGGACACTTCCTTCACTGGAAGGGGAACCTGGAGGGATTTTATCATGTTTCACCAACCATATCTGCAATTTATCTGCCATGGGGGGAATCCAAGAGGGCACTTCATCATGTTTTGTCCATTTGAAGGGCACCCTATAGGGCGGTCATTCCCAAACACTGGGTCGGGACCCACAGGTGGGTCACAGGAGATTTCATTTGGGTCACCAAATAAACAAAAAGACTAGTAGTAATATCATAATTATATTCCTATAATTCAGTAGTCTAAAATGTTCTATATTGTTTTCCAGATGAGAAGAAATAAAATAGATTGATTCCCATTTTTCAACTAAGGATCAATCTGACAATAATTTTTCCACCAGTCAGTTAGTTGTTTGGTCCATAAAATGTCATGTCAATGTCATGTCGGTCAAAGTCCAAAATCATGTCCTCAAATGTCCTCTTTTGTCCACAACTCAAAGAAATTCGGTTTACTGTCAGAGAAGAATGAGAGAAGATATTCATATTTTAGAAGTTGAAAATAGTGAATTTGGAATTTTTCTTTAAATATTCAAACTGATTAATTGAGTAATCATTGCAGCTCCAGTCAAGATAATATAATGTGATGTGGAAATGGAAGTAAAATTGGTCAGGAACATTAATTTATGCATAAATTAAGTCTGACCAAGATTCATTAATAAGGTTTGTTGTGGTTTGGGTCATGATGGTTTGTCATCCTTCAAAAGTGGGTCCCCAGAAAAAAAGTTTGGGAAACACAGCTATGACTTGATGAACATTTTAACAGAAAAAATGACCAAAACATACCAACAAAAAGATGTTTTTATTGGTCATTTCAGTACAGTAAAATGTTAATAGTATTACTGTGAAACTATAGTCACCGTGATATTTGTTTTTATGGTCTGAAAACCTGAAAACTGCAAAAAACAGTGTCATGTGACCCTGCCAAGCTGGTCATAGCAGAATATTTAGGCTCCTGTCCCTAAAGTTACACCACTAGAAAGGCTAAATTATAATGTGCATATAATATAATATACATACATATTATGCATATAAGTTTATACTTATAAAAGTTCAGGTTTTGTATAAAAAAAGTTAAAGAAAGAAGAGAGCACTGAACACCTGTAGCAGGCTTCAAGTAAAGGTCTAACAGAAGATACTATCCACCTACTTTACAAATCCTGCTTCACTAAAGAGACCACAGTAATGCTAGCTGTCTATAAAGCTAGAGGCTAAGCAGGCTACCTGTCAATTCACATTAGTGTGGGGGTTTACGATACAAGACAGGATTATAAATGTGTCATAGCTCAAGTTTCTTAGGTTATTTTTTTTTTTATTATTTCATTCATTAATGTTGTGTTTCCTGTTTTACTTTGAAATTCACATATCCTCTTGTTTCACATCACTTCACTTCCTGCCCCTGTGTGTTTTCCCTCCCTTTTTGTTTGGCTTCACCTGCTGTCCCGCCCTGATTGGCCTCACCTGTGTCTGGTTGTCCTTCCCCTCACTAGAGTATTTAGTGTGTCTTGTTTTCGCTCAGTGTCAGTTTGTCTGTTTGCTCCTAGTGTGTCTGGTGTTGCAGCCTTTTGTTTCTGTGTCGTTTTCTCCAGAGTTGTGCATTTGAGTCCATCCTCACCAGTTGTAAGAGAATGGCTCATAAGGAGGATTTTGGGCTAATTCCTCAATGTTGTGTTGTGACACTTTCACATTATTCATGCAAACATAGCAGGACCAAAGCAGGTGCACTATACAGTTTAGTGTACTACACAGCTACATTACTTTATAACGTGAAGACAAACACAACAACAATGATGATGACGACATAGGCCCTGTCAAGACTGAATGATGACACGAATGGGAAGTTAAGTGACACCCTGCAAATTTATGGCGGACAGGTCTCAAATTGGCCCAGTACTCCCACATTTCAGGACGTGGACGTTCACAACACTGCGAAACAAAGAACAAGGGGACAGATCTTGCAATGCCAAACTGAAAATGTATATTAACTGATTTATTGAGTATGACGTTTTGAGTTAACATGACAATGTGAAGGCCAGTGTCAGTGTCAGACTACTTGTTGGACTCACCTGTGTCCTCAGGATAATTAAAAAAGAAGGCTGTATCATTTTTTTCAATAATAATAATAATAATAATAATATGAACCCATGTTGGGTTATCTGTAACTGCATGTATCCCTTTGCAATATTGTTAAGATTATGAGACTCCCATCTTCTCTAAACTAGAAGAAAAATCTACTAGAACTACTTTCTTTTCAACTAGACAGGAAGTAGTTCTTACATGAAACTGCTCACAGTGAGGTGTGTGGGTTATCTTGAGTAATCATGTCAAGATTTCGGGAAAGAGATGCTGGTTTTGAATTTTCTAAGTTTATCTTTTTGGTGCTTTGATCACCACAAGCTGAGTGCCATTTAGTTCCATTATATTTTGGAGAGAAAGCTGTTACAATTCAACTAGGAGGACCCAGATGCAGACAACAGAAGGCAGAGGGGAGAGTTCAAAAGATATTTAATAAACCAAAGACCAAAAAACAAAGCTTACATGAATAACAAGGGAGAGTCCAAAATCCAGGCAGGGGAAGAAGAAATCCAAAAATCCATACAGGGGGAATCAAAAGCACTAGCAAACAGAACACCAGGGAACACCGAGAAAAGACGAGTATGAACCAACGACACAACAGGCCAAGACACAGGATTAAATACACTAGTGAGGGGAGGATAACAAGGCACAGGTGAGGCCAGTCAAAGACAGGTGAAAATAATTGGTGATCAAAAAGAGCGGGAAAACAGACAAAGACAGGAAGTAAAAACAAAACACATGAGGAAGGACCAGAAACTACCAAAATAAAACAGGAAATAACCAACAAAATCCAAAACCATGACAAAGGCATACATCTCTACGGCTGATATCTCCAAAACTGTGCAATGCAAACCAAAAAAAAAAAAAAAAAAATCTACATGGATAAATAGCGTTACAGGCCAGAAGAAAAATGTGTAATTTTGATTTTGGTGTGAACTGTGTCTTTAATCTTAGCAGCTTCCACAACTCTGAATTCTTTTGTTTTTAACAGTTTGTTCAGATAGCTCCTTGTAGAACTTTCTGTGACAGCAGATGCATTTCAACTAGGCATCTTTGGGCATTCATAAACAAATATTTGTAATTGTAGCTGAATTAATTAATACTTAGTGGATGAAACTGCAGAGCTGTCATATTTTTTGTTATCTAGGCCTGACTGCTGTCTCAGCAGGTAAACATTTACTCCAGGCACCCACGCCTTAGATTTGAACATTTCTTCAGTGAAATGATCAGACGAGCACATTACTGTGTGCTTTGCCCGCGTCATTTTTCATAGATATTAATAAATGCTCATATTTTTCATCAAGTTGAGAGTGTGATCCAACAGATAGTCATCAGTGATATGGTAGCAGAAGGGCCAGGCTCTTCCTCTGAGACACATCCATCAGTCATGGAGGGGGAATCGCCCAAGTCCAGCAGGAGAAGCAGCCGTGCTCAATTAGTTCTGGCTCCAGCTCTGTCTACCTGATCTATGGGACGCAATTAGAACAGAGCCCAGCCAAGGCCTAGTCGTTTTTTTTTATTATTTTTTTTCTGCCTTGCCAAGTGCATCCCTATGACTGCCTTATTATTTTTATGGCTGTGTATGTTTGGAAGGTCGGGAAATTCCTCACCAAGAAGGCTTTTTTTGTAACAGTCAGTGTGAAATCTTAATACATTGGAATAAAATATCACGTAAAATCAGCTGTGAGGAGAGGAGATGCAGCTGTCTGGTCTGAGAGCAGCAGAGGTGAGAACATCTGAGCGACAGAACTGGGTGAGCTGGTGCGATCGTGTGCATAGGGGATGCAGTACACAACACTGTGGTGTATACTGAGTGGGAGGGGAGAAATTGCATTTTAAACTTCAATTTTAAAATGAAATTCAAGAATGGTTGACTAATCACTAAAGTAGAATCAATCCTGGAACGTGGACGTTAAATCAGTCCCGACTGCAACAAGTAGAAAATCATTTGAAGCAAACTTTCAAAGAAAACATGTCACGCATTCAAACAAATGTCAAACCTCACTAATCAGACTCATCAGAACTGTAGTTCCGGCTCACATGCATGCATTTTAGATCTGATCGCTCAAACCACATTCAGAGATGGTCACAAATGTGACCTGAGCAACACTGAAAGCTCACCTACTTTGATGACATCCTGAAAGTGCATCAGTTGTTTCATTATAATGCAAATAACGTATGGGCTCTGTTACCTGCAGTGGATCTTTGTGAAGACACAAGAGACTCCAGTAAAACAACTGTGCTATTTTGCTGGTTGTTGAGTGAGGAGAAACTTTTTAAACTTTGTGAAACGCTGTCTCTGATGAATTTTTAATTATTTGGTCCTTCTTGTGAATTCGGCAAGTGTTATATATTGATTTAATGTCTTTCTTTGTGAAAAAAAAACCCCATCATGTCTGTTTGTCCCAGCGTGCCGCATTTAAAAACAACAGCACATTTCGCAAACGTGAAGTAAAATGATTATGGTGAATTCTTAATCATTCATGCCTCCTTGTAAATTTGGCATTTATTGCAAAAAAAAAAGTTTATTTCCTTGTAAAAACGCATTATGATGCTGAGAAGAGCAGAGAGGAGAGAGGCTCTGCGGTGCATCGGGTAGCATCTATTCTGTCATCAGTGCCTGTCTTTCTCATCTGTGTTGTGAAAACATCAGATTTCCACACAATCAGAAAGAGTAAAAGTGTGCATCATCATTGTCATAAATCATTATAAGATTGTCGTGGTCCACAGAGCTTCTCTCCTGTCGGGCTGCTGACAGCACAGTTACAAATGATAGGCTCATTGTGGGCTGATAGGGGAGTTTAGTGTGGCTTTAAACTAAAAAAAAGGAAGCACCAGTTAAATGGCCTAGTGGACAGTAATGGACATTGAACTGACAACACAGCCCTAGTGTTTATTTGGATCACAAGTGGTCACTCAGGACGCATCTGGAGACGTATTGTAATGCAGGTTCAACACAACCAGGGTATCTTTAGGTGATCTGGCTCGACTAAACCTAACAAAGGCCATCAAGGATGAGCGGTCACACAAAGCTGGTTATCAAATCGGTTAATAAACCCTGGGTTTTCCAATTTAGACATCAGCGCATTCACATAAGCAGTGTTTGCAAGTTGCTCAAAGACACAGTTAAAGTAATCATAGAAGAAAACAACACTCTAAAGATGTATACATAACACACAACAATTGAAGGCAGTTAATAGTCTTCTCAGCTTAAATAACACTGTGCCTCCAAAGCGCTCTCGGCTGGGTGTTTTCAGAAGAATCCCTGCCAATTTCAGCTGGGAAATCACACTGTGGAGAAGGTCTGACTTTAATTACATTTGTGTAGGTCTATTCAATTTAAATGAAAGTGTTGTTACATATATTTTCATGATGTGCGAGACAGTTTTAGTCTCATTCTTTCAGCTGCACCCGACGCTGTCAAACTGGTTTGGGAGATAAATATACCATTTAATACTACTGATCATTTGTCTGTCATCTTATCTGCAGACAGATGATCAAACAAATTACACATGTCATGAGTGCGACAATCTCTCTTTTTTTTTTTTATATGGATACATTTAGGATGACGCACCAGTCAGTCAGAGCATAATATAACACAAACTTGGGAGGAAATTAAAAAATAAATATCACTTGTAAATATCACTTACATATCTTTTTAAACTGCATTAAGTATGAGGCTTTAGTGCTTCAGTCAGTCTCTGCTGGAGGATGAAATTGGTATATAAAAGCACAATGAAATAACGGATCTTGGTGATGCCCAACACCATTTAATAAAATGATTTGATTGGTCAGCAGGTGGTGCTTTATCCTGGTCTTATCTTGAACATAACCTGCTCCGGAGCAGGTTAGGCGTTCAGCATAAGTTACCGTGGCGATGTACCCCGGTAGGAAGTGAAGTTGTTAATCCTGAAAGTCACCTCCCTGACCACAAATCCTGCTGTGTACTACAGGCCCCACATCTGAATGGGGCCTCAGTGATTTTGTCACGTGTGATAACTTACACCAAAATCACTGTTTGCTAATGTTCGCTATATCTTAAAGTTAGCTCTGTCTCTCTTCAGCCTGGCAGTGTTTTCATATTTTGACGTCTGACATTTATAGGTTGGCACCAAACCACTTCATCACTTATGCATTTAGTGCTAATAAGCAAATCTTAGTATGCTAATGCATTAAATGCACAGTAGGATATGTTCTGCCACTAGGAGCCAATTTGACATTAAAGCAATAACAAAAATCGTAGTTGATGATGTTGTGAGGTAGTGTGGGATCATGGGAGTTATCCAAATTTATGTTTTCCTGGAAGTTATAGCAACTAGCGGCTAGCAAACACACCGTTACCTTGAATAAATTGTGTAATCCTCTGTGTATGAACATTGTTATAAACATTTGAAATATTGTAAGTGTACAACTCAATGAAAATATATAACATATGCCCAGCATTTTTAGACATGTTAATGCAGACATGGTAGCTTTCAGCAAATGTTTGAGCATGCTAAATATCAGCTGCTACACAGCATGATCTTTGTGAGCAAGTTACCATGTTAAAAGTCATATGATGTACCTGGCAAAGGTTTCTCTTTCAGGCTCTTGAGATTCAAATATGTTGCCATTTTCACCTAATTCTAGGCTCAGTAGGACGCAGTCTTGATTATTATTCCATAAATAAGAGTAAAATGAGACCCAATTAAGAGGTAATTGCAGTGCTGTTGAGCAGTAACAAGATGCTAATGAAAATCCCAGGCTTATGATGGGACTGAGAGATTGCTTTTGAAATTAGGCTGCTTCACCAGTTTCGCTCTCTGTGGATGAAGGAATTAGACAGCATGGGTCTGGTTAAGGGAAGTCCTTGCTAATTACTCTCAAATCCCAGTGAAGTCCATTTGTGGCAATAATTGGCCTGTGATTGCCTTTGTACCCTCTCATCTCACAGAGCTGCTCTCAATTTCTATTTGAATTTCTCACAGACTGTGTCACACAGCAGCGGTGCAGGTTTTTCAGTAACACTTTATAATAAGGGTACAAATCACACGACTGAGTGATACTTAACTAATGATTGACTCATGTTTGATTAATACGTGTTTCAGTGCAGGATGTACCATGAATTCCTGTTGCTCTTTACTCACACCCAACAGATCATCAGTCATGGAATGTTAATTCACAGTTACTTATTGTTCCCACCTGGCGTAAGCTGGGAGGAGATCATGTAATCGGTTCCATGGGTGCATGTGTGTGTGAATGAGTGAGTGTGTGCCTACAGCTTGTCCTCAGCTAATCTTGAATACTACTGGACCGATCAGACAGTTTTTTTTGTACGCATATTCATGATTGTATTCTAAAGGACCTCTGTGATTTAAACTTTTTGAAAACCCCTTTTTTTAATATCTTTTATGCCTGTATGTTTTTGTGGCCAGAGGTATTTTGTCTTCAGGTGTTAACACTGTCAACAGAATATCTCAGGAATGCCTCGAGGAAATTTCTTTAAACTTGACATAAATGTTCACTCGGACAAAAAGATGAACCGATTCAATTTTTGTGGTCAAAGGTCACGGTGACCTCCTAAACACATTTCTGTCCATAACTCAAGATTTTATACACCGATTAAGATAAAATTACACACAAATATCTAATAAATAGTAAAATGATGAGGTGATGACATTTTTAATCCAAAAGGTCAAAGGTCAACTGACATAATAATGTTCAGCCCTCTATCAGTCCTCTGCAGTACATTTATTGCCTTCTTTTCTGTATAATATAATTCACGGGAATCACACATATATTGTGAGAACTTTCATTTTGTGAAAAAAAAAAACACACTTAATATGTTTTATTAAATTCCTTCAAAATTACAGGTCAGTATGGTGGTAAATTCCATATTAAATTACTTCAAAATCCTTGCTACATTATATGAGTCTGGACAGACATGGATGTAAAGTGTAATTTGACTGGTTGGTGAAGGCAGTAATTCTATTTTTTGGCTGCTCTGCTCTGCTCTCTTTTTTTAACCGGCCTCTAGGGGCTGCTAGTGATCAACAGCCGCCTCAATGTTAAATCTTGTTTCAGCTCAGGACAGCGTATACGGGGATCATGTTAATGTTGGTGGAACTCTGCAAATCTCTGCTGGTTCCATCTGGCAGTTTTGGTGACATTGCAGTAGGTGCTTCACCACGTGTTGCCTGGCGGGGATCTGCACTCTACTGAGTGACCTCTTGTAGTTGATTTGTATGCAGCCAGGTTAGCTGGATTCCAGTTCCGGCCAAAACTTATTTCAGATCTGTGTATCTGCCCAGCCTCGCTGAAAGCACAACAGTAGCTGTTCTCATAGAAATATGAAGCTTTGGCTCCAAACAGCTAAGTCTCCATCATCCCCGCTGAGTGGTGTGTTTGCCTGCTGAGTCAGTCTTTATCATTCTGTGTAGCAGTGCTTCTTGCTCTGTGATAAACTGATAAAGTGATGGCTTTAGGTTCTCCTGGTCTGCTGTCATAAACTGATAAATTGTAGCGAGAGTTTCCAGGCAGTAGCTAAGGTTTTTTGATTCAAAGTGTTTGCTGGGCAGTTATCTGATGTCATACCACCAAAATACTAAACAATATAAATGCAACGCAGCTGTTAAACATGTATCTAAAACATTTTCATCATAGCATCTCCCTAAACTTTGGTAAATGGCTAGTTCATGAATCAAATTCTGATGCCAAAATTATGATAGAAGTTATGTATCAAGTAGTTATAGTAAGTGTGGAGTATACAGATAAGATTGTCAGTGTTGTTTGTATTTGTCTCCTGGTGTTATATTCAGTGTTGTTTGTAATATTTATGACTGTACTTGTGATTCATCAGCCTCAGCTGTACTTTCTGTCAAATGTTAGCATGCTAACACACTAAACAAACATGATCAACTTGTGCACCAGCATGTTAGCATTGTCGTTTTGAGCAAGCTAATCCCTGGTCATTTCAAGCAACACTAAATACACCAAGAGGAATTATCCATATATGTGTTCCCGACCTTTTTTGTGTATTATTTTGCTCATTATTAAAGCAAAAGAACACAATTTATGTCCACCAACATTAGAATTAATATACGCTTCACATCCAGCTTGAACTTCGTTATATCTGCTGCTTGACTGCGACTGACAGAATTATGAAATGCCAAGTTTATTATCTGTGATTTGTCTTTTGAGGACATCAATGTCATGATAGTCATTAAAGCAAATCATTTGGTGCCGTTCTGTTAAACTAAGTATTCCACTGGTGCGAGTCGAGGCTGCAACAGATGAATTCATTGAGCCAACCATATTAACCACGGTACTGGAATCACAAGAGGTCAGCCTGCAACAGAATGACAACCAAACACGTCTCAGAGGGCTTCAGGACAGCAACACCATCTCAATCAGACTACACCAAATTAGAAACATTACAAAAGAAAAATGTGTTGCTTTGTAAAAAGAAACAACAAAAACACCGGGCAAATGCGAACGTTATCTGAATTCTTACTAGCAAATGACCTGATCACAATAAACACTCGACCCTCCATTAATAAAAGTCTTGTCTAAAAAAGTCTATGTACAGAGTCAGTGATCACAGCTTAGCCATGGAGAACTTAGTGCCAGAGACTCTGATCCCACAGTGACAAAGGACAGGGAGCGACTGAGCCGCACTTTCTCACATCACGCTCACAGTGCCAAACTTTAAGAGAGAAATGTTTCCCAAATATAGCCAAAGCAGTATATCTGAAAACTGACTCTAAAGCAGACGTGCACAAACTCCTCTGCTCACTGGATTAAACCCCCAAATGTAAAATGACTGTAGCAAAGTCCGTCTCCTCGTGGCATGTCTTGAGAACAACCAGTGGAAACCGAGATGAAAATAAAACATAATTAATGATCACACATACTCACCCACACACAGAGACATTATATACGGATTACAAGGTCCCTGGGCACAGACATGTAAAAGGACCCCCACCCCTTCTACACAGACACCCAGACTGAAGAGACACAAAACAGTGTGATGCAGTTAAACAGCATTTTGCAGCTGAAACAGAACTTACAGAATCCTGGAGACGTAGAAACGAACAATAGCTGTTTACAGTCACCTTTTGTAATAGTTTTGTGTCTTTTTAAAGTCAGTTGAGTCTCTTTGCTGTTGTTTTATCTCTTTTGGATTGTTTTGTCTATCTTTGTTGTTGCTTGTGTGTCTGTGGTTGTTCGGCATCTATTTGTAATAGTTTGGTGTCTCTTTTTTGTAGTTTTGTGTCTCTTTGAAGTTATTTGTTTCTTTTTCTGGGTGTTTTTGCTTCTGCGTCTTTTGGTGTCCCTTTGTGGTCATTTAGCATCTCTTTGCAGTGATTTTTCATCTCTTTGGAGTCGACTGTGTCTCTTCCTGGGCATTTTTACATTCCTTCATAGTCTTTTGGTGTCACTCTGTGACCATTTTATGTCTCTATGTAGTAGTTTTGTGTCTCTTTGAAGTCATTTGTTTCTCTTTTACTTTTTTTTGTTTTTCTTTGTTGTTGTTTGGTGCCTGTTTTGGGTTGTTTTATCTCTTTGATATTGTTTTATGTATCTTTGTAATTATTTTGTTTCTCTTTGGAAGTTTTTTGTTTCACTTTGTTGTGTTTTGTGAGTCTTTGTGGAAGTTTTATTTCTCTTTTTGCTGTTGTGTGTCTTTTGGTAGGCATTTTGTGTCTCCTTGTAGTCGTTTCGTGACTCTTCTGCCTCATCCTTTGTCCTGGCCCGTGCCCAGGGTGTCCATTCAGTAATCCATCTAGTGACTTTTATGAGACAGGGACAATTACCGTTAAGACATTTTAAACAAAATACAGACCTTTGAGTCTGTATTGTGTTATTTTTCACCACTAATGTCAATCACTGTTCTCATAAATCTCCCTCTTAAATGGGGTCACACAAACACAAATGATGATTTGATGACAGGCATCGCCTTCAGTGCCCTCTAGTGGTGCTTGGTGCACACGACAACAAGGGGCCATTTTAATTGAGGGCCTCCTGCACCAACACACATCATTAAAGCTTTGTTACAGCATCACTCTGTCTCCGGTAAATAAGCCCAGTTTAACCAACAACTAGAGTTTTATGACTACACTGCAACCTCTAATTGCTCCCACCTCTTCTGCAGGGGTTTTTAAAAGACAGTTAATCATAAAATGTCTCCAAGGGTGACATTTTCCTTCCTGGTGAATTTATTCTTGCATCTTTAATAATCTGTGGCTTTTCACTGATGAGCTTGGATGCACATGTAAGATTTATGACATTTTGCGGGGTATTTACATTTCCTAATGTCAACCAATCATGCAGTTTACTCTCTGGAGTGAATGTGCGCACTTGAGCATCGTTTCCTGAAAGGAGACTTCAGGAGAATGTTTGAAGCAGATTCTCTTATTCTGATTCTTACAAAGGAGCCAACATGGAGTGCATTTAGATGTGCATCAATGTCCTGGTTTTGAGTCTTATCCTGTTCTTGATTATATCTAGAATATGGCATTTTCATGGAACATAAAAAATTACAACCTCCAGCATTGTCATTTGTTGTTGTCAGAAACGTTCTTCTTGTTCTTTAGGGTAACTTTTGACTCTGGGTGGTGCCTTCTAGTCGATATATTGCTGAACATATGGACGTATGGAAGTATGTGGATAGTTACACTGTTCAAAACAAGTGTATCTATTAACATACATAAAGGGGACATAAATGAGCCGTAAGACGTTCTAAATAAATGACAATGTTGAAATTGAAATCTTTGAACTTCTTTGTTATCACAGAAAAGTACCAAAGAAAGGTACTGTTAGGTACCAGTACTGATTTCCAGGTACTGTATCTGTTCAAATGTACCCATCCATAGTCCCCATCTCAGCCACAGTCTATTGAGTATTAATCAGAACTATGAAACAAGATTGATGGGTTAGTCAGGTATGTTGAGTCTAAAGACAGGGAAGTGTGTCTCTCTTTTGGTGTCTCTATCTAGATCACCATGGTAACTCATGCTGAACTCATCACCTGGTCAAGAGCAGGTTACGTTCTGAGTGCCAGATTAATTAATTAATCGGCTGTAAAAGTGCCGCTCTTTATCCAGTTCTTTTCCTAACAAAGTTCTTTCTGATTATCTGATAGATTATAAATTGAGTATGTTCACAATATCATTGAATGTAGAAATGTAATATAATGTAATGTAACAGCAGCACAAACTGTCTGTATCGCGCTGTCATGGGAACCTCCGTTTGGTGATGCAGAGTCATTTTTTTCCCTGTTTGCCTCAGGTCATATTAACACTTTAAATTTACACAGTAAAACATCCACACATTAAAAGAATGATGAAGCAGCTACAGACCACTTTGAATACTATTTACAACAGTAATTATAATAATATTTACAGTCAGATTTGCTTTGCTGATACTGCAGCTCATAACACTGATTAGGAAATTGATAAATCTGTCCCATTTATCATTGAAATGAAATTACATTTATTTTACTTTGATTTGGCCAAAAACCTGAGTGATCTCCACATCAGCATCTGACAGCATCATATTTAAATCTGCTGCATGAAATTTAATCATTTAATTGTCATGTTAGAAATAAATGGCAGCATTAAGATGGCGTTCAGTTGATCAGTAATTTTCTGACATCATTCTTCTTCCCCTGCCTCATTTGCAGCAATAGTGTTACTTTTTATATTTATATTTTTTTATTATTTCTATAGCTCCTAATTATAATAACTTGATCATCTTGACTGAAGTGATTGCTTCACTTTGTGCAAAAGACGAGACAAATGACACAACAAACGCCCCTTTTTATGTGAGTGTGCACAGAGTCTGAGTAAACAAAAAAAGTTAATGACCACCGTCGTGATACCTGTTATCTCTGGCTGGGGTTTTAGGTTTTGTCGAGCCAGCTCATGCATAGAAAGCCTTGCTGTGTTGAGCTTCCCTCGTAGTACGGCCCTCAAGCGGTGTATCCAAGTTCCTGAACCCGCCATAGGCTGTTTCCATTTCTAAAACATAACCAAGATACGGCAAAAACCCAAACTCATTGGATTCTTGACCACAGAAGGGTCAAAAAGTTTGTGCTAAATACACACAGTGGGTCTTGTCACTTTTTAGGGTTAACAGTCCCTTAATTTACATGTGTAAGACTTCTTTTGTGAGCATTTATTAGCATGACAGTATTTATTCAGATGTTCAGACTTTGACCAATTTTTCTTGTCACCCCGTTTGCCTTCATTTTTAATCTTTTGCAAACAATATCCTCATTGTTAGATAAAAAAAATGGCTTCACATCACACACATTTGTCACAACACATGATAAGCTTCACTAATGAATGTGACAATATTGTCTTCTGCTGCTTTGTTGTCACCCATTCTGAGCAGGGATTATTCATTTAGGCAAAGGAAGCTTGATGTCTGTATAAACAGGTGGCCTATCTGCAGCATGCAAGGAGTTAAATTTCTAATTAAAGTAGTGTGAGGCAGTGCTGATAGTGTTGTCTGAGAATTACAAAGCACTGGAACTTTTACTATTGCCATTTAAAATGCAAGTCTCCGGATAAACCGTGGCTGCGTTTAATTAAATAGCAGTCAGGGACTCATCACACTAATGTTTAATAGTTTTTTTTTTCTTGTACTCAAGGTGATGACATGCAGAAATGGGAAAAAAGACATGAAAATTATTAGACAGGCGGCCCGTTCCTCCTCCGTCCTGTTTTATTAAGAAACAATCAAGCGAACAATCAAGGGAGCCTGCGATGTACAAAGTATGTAGGTGTCCGTTTAATTCAAGCATCGCGGCAGTGAATGTTTGCAGTCCTGATTTCATCGTTCTGATTGAACACTCAACTAATTTAATCTCATTTGACTGAGAGTTGCTTGTAAGGCTAATCATATTCATTAAACAGTGAGACATTTTTTATCTCAACACCACACAGGAATACATTTATAATGGACATCCACACACTATAGCACCCGCATGCTGCTCTGTGTGGTGTTTACCCTCCGTTCTTTTTTTTTTTTTCTGTGTAACTTCATGATGAAGTAGTAGAGTGCAGATCCCCACCAGGCAACACATGGTGAAGCACCTAATGCAATGCCACCCAAAACGCAATGCCAGAAACAACAAGCAGAGAAACATCAACATCACTTCCACATACATTGTCTCTAGCTGAAAGAAGAATTTGAAGGAACTCTAAAGGAATTTAATCAAAGGTATTAAGTGTATTTTTTGGCAAAATGGAATTTATCAGTACACATATATAAGTGAAGTTGACCTTGATAAACATTAATTTTTTGAGTTATAGCCAAAAAGGTGAGGTCACTGTGACCTTGACCTTTGGCTTTTTATCACCAATATCTAATCAGATCCAATCAAATGGACTCTTGAACCGAGTTTGAAGAAATTCCCTCCAAGCCTTCCTGAGATATTGCCTTCACAAGAACAGGACGAACATGAAGTAATCATGACCTTTGACCACAAAAATCTAATCAGTTTATCCTTCAGTCCAACTGGTCATATGTGCCAAGTTTGAAGAAATCCCTTCGAGGCGTTCTTGAGATATTGTATTCCTGACCTGAAAACTTAATGCCTGTAGCCACAGCTGTCGCCAACACTACTACTGTCGAGTGGAGCCATAAAAAGGAGTTTTCAAGGTTTTTCCAAAATTGCGAATCACAGAGGTCCTTCAGCATACAGAAAAAAAAAGAAATTAGGCTGATCGGTCCAGGAGTATTCAAGATTAGCTCCGGACAAGATGCGGGTCCGTTAATCATGCACACACACTCACATGCTGGAACATACAGTATTTGTGCATTTATTTTCAAATGTTTCTCAGTTATTAATTTGCCAAAAATCCAGAGAGACCCATCCAGCTGCTTGTGAGGGTATATATTTTTTTCTCTGCTGCTATTTTGTTGCTGACAAGGCTGGATTATCAATCAGGCAAAGCAAGGTAACTGCCCCGGGTGGCTCCAACCAACCCTCAGGGGCCCCAAAGCACCCAGGTTCAGTATTGCAATTAATATGTGGTAATTTGATTAATTGCAAATTAAACATGACATCAGCTGAAATGAGCATCATCAGTACATCCTATAGGGATGGCAGCAGGGAATAAACTTAAGAAAAATCTGTTTATTCACCAGTTTGAAATGAGGCTGAGAGTTTACTGAAGTATTTTCAGATCAACTGTATCAATCAACAGTTTACTGACCTCTGTATTTACTACTACAACCCTGCATGGCAGTATTGGTCAGTGGTGTTGGGGAATGTTAGTTTTTAATTGTAGGAATCCTGTTTAAAAGTAACATTACATTACATTGTGTACTGAGAAAAGTAACTTGTGTTACTGAAAAGGAAAACCACTTTGCAATTCCTTGTTCATGTTGGTTATATTGTCCTGACGGTGTGACAGCAAACTGAGCAGAAGCAAATTACACACATGCCTCTATGAACACAATAACCGGTTGATTCCACTGAGCACGGCACATCTGCGCCACGCTTCTGATCCGTTCTCCGCACGGCTGCAGGAGTTTTTCCAAACGCGTGTCATATAGTCAGCTCCTGTGACAAGACCTCTGAAACCTTTCTCTAGATGCACTTTAGTCTGGATGGTGTTGCAGTATTGACTTGAAGACAGATTTGATCATGAGGGATTTGTTCAATACATCCATCTTGAGACCTTGAGATACTCTGTGATTTCAGTGTCCACCGAGACTGTAGGCTCTGTCTCTCCCCGGTTTCAAATGTAAAAAATGTCCCCTTCAGAGTCTCCTCTGGTGGTCCTGCAGTGGTAAACACAGTAAAATTATAGCAGACTGCTTATTTGAAAACGTGACTAAATAATGTAGTACTTGAATTGCAAAACTATGTATGAATACTTGCTGTATTTAACTATTTAATGGATTAGCACAAGATTTTTTACAGATACCCATGATTCCCAGACAATGTAAGCTAATGACTTTTGTGATTTTCAGCCTTCTCTCGTACCCAGGTCGAAACAGGAGGCTGAGGGTTTGTTTTAAGTTACACAACATTATGTGTGTCACATGACAAGTTACTTTCTTCACCAACAACATGTGATATTTTCTAACCCAAAGCCATTCTTTAAACAAGCAGTTTTGCTACCTAAACCCATTCAAACTGTGACCATTTCACGATATTAAGCGGGTGTTAAAAAGGCTTATTGGCAGCATGTTATACAGAAGTTCAAGTGTACCTTGTTCGTCAGTATGAGATACAAAGGACGCCATTTGATGACCTGGGATGAGAACAGGTGTGACTTAATTTTCCTGCAACTCCAACATCTCATCTTCACGTCTGTGATTTTTAAGTAAAATATCTCAACAAATATTGAACGGATTGTTATGAAATTTAGTACAGAGATTCATGTTTCCTACACGGCAGACCCAAATCCAATCTTTTTGCCTACATGCGACCCAGGTCTGATTTTTTCATGAACAGCTCAAGTCACATGAAATCTGATTTTTTTTAAATCCGACCTGGGTTGCTTTCAGAGGTGGTACTATATCAGATACGTGTCTGATATTTTTTAACGCACCCACCGTCTGAACAGTCATGTCACGTTTAATGCGACTTTTACGTCACTCTTGAGCGACTGAGTGACAATGGTCACAACTGTGCGCCAGTTGTTGCTAAGAAAATGGATATTTACAGTTTTTTAAATAGTGTAAATAGCCGATGTTCTTCTTTTCCATTCCCTTCAGAAATAATTATGTTAAAATGGTAAGAGTTTTCCCAATTTGTTTGGCTGCGATAGTAGATTTCGAACAGAGTGACGTAAGGGGGTGCATTTCAAGGCAGGGGTGCATTTCTCAGCACAACACTGTAAACAGTGTCCTGTGTGTGACATCCTGTGCATGCGGGTCTGTTCTGGGCCGTGGACTGTTCACACGGGAATCAATGTTGGTCAAATATAGGTCACATTTAAAAAGTAATATGAACCGCCAAACAAAAAAATCGGATCTGTGTAAAAAATTGGAATTGAGCATTAAGACCTGCCATGTGAACTAAGCCTTAGTGATCTAGGCTGCAGCATTTTTGCCTTTCCTTTGATGCCATCATCAAGCCAAAATTTAAATTTCTCCAACATTGTGGTTTGTTATAAAATACCTACAAAACTAATGACATACCAGCAGCCTCAGTGTACTTTGTGTTTAGTGCTAAATAGGAAATCTTAATGTGTGAACATGCTAAACTAAGCTCAGAATGTTAGCACTGTCATTGTGAGAACACTTACATTAGCATGCAGTGCTGTGCCTGAGGACCTCTCAGAGGTGTGAGTATGGGTCCAGACTCTTGAGCTGCGTTTCCACCACCGTAATTTTCCTATGGAGAAAGTCAGTGTGTTTCCACTACAGGGACAAGGGTCTAAATTATGTTCCAAAAAGTCCCTGTCCAGGGGGTTGGTACTTTACAAAAAGTACAGGAACTTTGTGGGTGGAGCTTGCAGTGCAGTGTATTTCTGATTGGTTGAGTATTTGCAGCAAAGCAGTCGCAATGCAGGATTTTGTTCACTCTGCTTTGACACATCAACATGAGATACAGAAAAAAACATACGACAGATGGTCCGATGATAAATAAAGATATGCATACAGCTGTTGCTTGTTCATATGTCAGCAGATTGATTTGCCTAATCTTCACTGGATTTGACCACAGTAGAAATGCAGACAACAACAACAGGCTGAAGGACTCCTTTGAAAATAAGTTCCTGGGACTAAAAGCTTCAGGCACTTTGGGTGGTAATGTGGCTTTAGTGTTGTAACCCTGTCCTGGAGCCCTGACTTATGAAGGCGCCTGTGTTTACTACACATTTATTATTTCAGTTGGTGTTATAACACTGTCTCCTATAAAGCCTTTTTACATAATTCATTTTTCCAGTTACATTTTGAAGCAATTTCTGTCTGGATTATGTTCAGTTGGAATGCAGTTTCCTAAAACGTGGCCGACATTGAACTCGGCATGATCCTGCATATACAAGGAAATGAAAGATGAGCATAATCTCACTGCATACTGTGTCATCTGTACATTAATGTTCATCCAGTATGAAGGTTATTGAGGCTGAAATGGCAAAAGTGAGCCAAGATTTTAATAAGCGGTGCAGCAGTGGTGGCTACTTCTGTGCCGAGAGACACTTGATGCAAGGTCAGAGCCAGGAGTGCTGTGACCGTTACATCAGTGGCTTTATGGAAACAGAATTAATTCAGAATTTCAGCATGTCAAGGGCTACTTTTAACTCTCAGTTTAGAATCGGAGATGCCATGATTCAGACTGAGGTCACATTGACGCAAATCAAATATGTGCCATTTGCTGGGCAAGGATTTATTTTTCACTGTTACCTGCAATCTGGATGCAGTGAGATTAAAAGCACCCCAAAATAGTTTTCTTTCCTCCATTTATCAATTAAAAAACATGCTTTATAGTGCTTAGCAATCATAAATATTCACAATGCTTTATAGCAATAATAATATAACATTAGAAAGCATTTTATGATGATTTTTAAGGTTAAGTCATCATAAAATCATATTTAATAACTGCTGCTCACTGCTGGTCGGCAATGATTATAGTGTATTATAATTCTCATTATAGTATAGTCAAATATATGGTGGTCATAATACATTACACACCAGTTATAAGTCATTATAAGTGGCCATAATACACTGCATGCCGGTTATAAGATACTATAAGAGGTCATTGTTTGCTGGTTTGTTTATGAGTTCTTATAATTCCAGTTATTACACTTGTATAAGCACAGTATAAGACAATATCAGTATGTTTATAATGCATTACAATGCATTATAGACATGGACATCGTAGAAAGTGTTGCCAAAATTTGAAAACTGTTCCTGTACAATACTGAACACCGTGATATTAAGTTGCTCTAAGTGGTCATTGGGAGCTTTACGTAAAGACATAAAATTCCTGAGGTAAAGCACTGCACACTGGTTATAAGTCACTATAAGTGATCATAATGCATTACACACTGGTTTTAAGTTAATATATGTGGTTGTTGTTTGCTTTAAGTGGTGTGAAAAAAATATCCCAGTGTTACTTCTAGGTCGGCTGCTTTGGGGGTGTGAGTGCTTATAGCTGTATTTAAACATTGCTATAAGCACAGTAAACAACAACATATGTTTACAATGCATTATAATGCATTATAGATATGAGTGTCATAGAATGTGTTACCAAGAATTGAACCATTCCTGAACAATAGAGATCATAGTATTGCTTAAAGTCAGGACTCCTGAAGGGAGACTGAAGGGACGTCTAAATGTTTCTCTCTCGACTGAAGAACTCACTTGCATGCTCACACACACACTGAGTTGCAAAGATGAAGCAACTCTTTGATCAGTCTGAGACTAGAGAGGAGGATGAGAAGGCCAGCAGGTGATAAAGAACAGGAGAAATACTCATCTAAAAAACAAACTTAAATTGGAGCCGTGTGTTTTTTTCTGCTGGAAATGTTAAGTGACAGGAAGGACCTTTAGTCTTTCATTTAGCCAAACAGTTTTGACACATTGTTCCATGGTCCATCACAATTGATCATTTCATTTGTGATGAGGCTGGCACGAGTCATAAATCAGTATTTATGAATGTGCCATGTAGCTGCGAGGAGCCTGCAGTCAGGCCTTATGAATGTGTTAATCATCAGGTTATTAAGAGAGCAAGTTTAATTCCAGGCTCAGGGGACATTTAAGCGCTCCTGCCTGCCTTACTGCTGCCTATTATTTATAACCGCTCTCTTTGAATTAACAGTCACATTTCATCCACATTATATATCTGATAGTTTCTTAAGGGTGACTTTCTTCTTTAGTAGCGGGTCGTCATTTTTCATTGAGAGCGTCCTGACATGACATGAACTTATTTGCTCCCGGAGAATGGGTTTCTTGATTCTACAGCAGTCAAATATGAAAAATAAAACAAAAAGATAAAAACTGTAGCTGATTGCTCATAGACTGAGACATGGAATGAAATCTGTACAATCTGTACAAATATTCTAGCAAATTGAAATAGGTTTTTGAAGGATGGCGTGCCAGAGAAAAGAAGTCATCTGTAAAAGACTAAGAAAATAAATGTGAAACTATACGCAGGGATAAATAAAAGTATTAAAATATAAAAAAATGTAAAGAAAATAAAATATTGTTTAGCTGAGTATTTTAAAAACACATATTTTGCACATAAATAACTTCTCTGTGTAGTTTAAATTGTTTTTGTTTTTTTTAATTTTTTAGAAAAAGTTTAAATTACTTTTTCTTTATTCTTTCCCCTACTGTTTGAAGGGCCAGTCTTGGGGATATTACAAATAAGTTACATTATATAATAATCAATCAACAAACAAGAGTTAAATTAACTTTTGTATCAAAATACACAAAAAATGCTAAAAATATTGTTTTTCACAGTTTTTCAAAATCAATCAATGAATCTTGAATACAGAAATAAGTGAAAAAATATATGTGAAATTAAATAAAATGCTTATAATTATACATTTATTTATTTCTCTTTATCTTTCCACATTTGTTTTCTAATTCTTTTACATTTTTTTCCTTTTTTTTTCGTATGACTCCATATTAAAATGCAGCATTTCTTTTTGCTAACGCAACTTGTTTTGTTCTTTAACAAAGCTCAATAATAGCTGGGGGAAACATCCAGTCATCTCTGTTGCAAATTACAGTCCTTATGGCAAATTCTCAAACAGCAAATTGTGAAATCCTCCAGACTGTGAAGTGTTTAATTGAACATTTGCTCCTCCAGAGGTAAGTACCAAATCTTTTCCCTTTTTTTATTTCAAAGAAAGTATTTGTCACGTTCATGTGAAATTATGAAAAATGTAACCACTGCACAGCATGTAGCTTAAGACCATCAAACGGCTCCAGGATACTTATCGCACGATGGTGAGAAAATACCCTCAGTCCCATAGAGTGTCTCATACTGTATGCTCTGATTAAATGAAATGGTTTGTTTCACCCTTTAGCCATTCAAGACCACGTCGGCTTTGGCTGGGTTTTTATAACCTTCTACAGCAGCCAAGTCCCTTCTGATAGATGATTAATGATCCACTGACTTGCTTTGCCAGAATGGGGCCATCTACATAGTGACTCTATCACTTAAGACAGTGAAGGGCAAAGCCCAATAACAAAGGTTAGAGTATCAATGCAACGGGATTCACACCAGGAGTGTGCATGGCATTATCACACACTCAAATGTTTTTAATACCATCGATAGAAAGCTAGCAGCATGTATGAGTGCAATAAAACATTAAAGCTGCACAAATCAATACTTTTTATGTTAAGAATTAAATCACTATGTGCACTTTGAAAGGACTCGCTTGTCAACAAATCAATAGAGATTATCAGTGCAATTCCACTCAGCTTTATGCAGCTTTTTAGCCACTTTTATCTCATTCTGGCCCGCAACCCCAACCACCGTCAATTCAAGGGCGGATATTTCATGCCATGGTTGGTAGGGGCAAGAAACATGTCACAGCTGGAGCTATGATGCCAGGACGCTGGTTCACTAATTGCAAGTGAAGGAATGAACCTGATACGTCTGCTGCAACACTGCTCTCAATCAGTCTCAGAGAGATGTTATGCTGCTGCCAAAGGAGTGCTGACTAAGATTACAGCATGGCAAATTTCTCACTTTTCTTGGTGGTACTAATAATTCACTGGATTTGTCACTTCTTACTTAAATCGTATCTTAGATATTTTGACAGTGGAAAAAATATATAGGTAGACAGTGGTCCAAACCACTGTGAGGCATAATAATTGGCACAAAATTTTATCAATATAGAGACAGTGGCTCTGCTTTTTCTAATTATTTTGGAAAACTATGCTGTCTAATCACCATTAAAAACAAGGGAAGAAGGGTTGATTGAAAACCTGTAATCATTTCAAATAAGTCCAGCTCATTCCTGTTTCCAGGTCATGAAATACTAACCTTCTGTCATGCCTCTTGGCATCTCATACAAATGCACAAGGTACCCTTTGTTGTCTAACACAAGTATTTTACCCAGGATGCTGTTATTTGTATCCTGTGTGAAACTTTTCTTAGACCTAACCTAAGTAGTTTTGGTGCCTAAGCCTGACCAAGTAGTTTTGTGACCTAAACATAACCAAATAGTTTTGGAGCCTAAACCTAACCAAGTTTTCTCACTTAAATGTAAAGAAGTACTTTTGGTACCTAAACATACGAAAGTAGTTTTGGTGCCTCAACCTAATCAAGTAGTTTTGTTGACAAACCTAATCAAGTAGTTTTGTTACCAAAACAAAAGCAGGTGGTTTTTGTGCCTACTAGTTTTGGTCCCTAAAACTACCATGTAGTTTTTGTGCCTCAACCTAACCAAGTAGTTTTTTTTTTACTTAGCCATAACCAAGTAGTTTTGGTGCCTAAATGTACCAAATTGTTTTGGAGTCTAAACACGACCAAGTACTTTTGATGCCTAAAGCTAATCAAGTAACAAAACTTACCAGATTTAGACCCTAAACCTACCCAATAGTTTTAGCACTTAGCATTAGCAAGTAGTTTTGGTGCCTCAATCTAATCAAATAGTTTTGTTCCTGAACATAAGCAAGTGGTTTTCGTACCTAAACCTACCAGTTTTGGTCCCTTAATTTACCAAGAAGTTTTAGTCCCTAAACCTAGTCAGGTAGTTTTGTTACCTAAATCTAACCAAGTCTTGTTACCTTAAAACCATCAAGTAGTTTTGTTACCTAAACCTAATCAAGTAGTTATGCTACCTAAACAAAACCAAGTAGATTTCGTGCTTAAACCAACCAGTTTTGTTCCCTAAAGCTATCAAGTAGTTTTGGTGCTTAAACCCAACAAGTAATTTTTAATCCCCAAACCTAACCACTGTTTCACAGCATTAACCACATGTTAAAAAGCCTTGTGCATTAGCAAGAGACGCCCAAGTTTGTTTGATGACAGGAGATGAGAACAGGTTGAGAAGTCCTAACAAGTATACAGAATAATCAAAATACTAACAGATATATTAAACTATTTTAAATTATATTGTAAAAACTGTATTAAATTAGAGGAAAAAACCTACTGTGGAAGAAGATACACATTAAAAAAATGCTCCTATCAAAACATTCTTACTTATAAAGAAGACGGTTTAATAGAAAATTCTATATTCAGTCCTGGGGCGAATAAATACATAATTTATTGTAGCATTTCCTCAGTAAAGATGTGTAAAACGCTGCCAGATATCCGACACAAATGCATCCTAATCCTAAATACCAGAGTAAAAACACAGCTGTCAGTTGTGAACTGACTACCAAGCACACATGTTTTAGCTGCAGCCAGCGCAGACACACACAAAAAACATGAATGGGGTTCCTGCCACCATGTTCTGCATTCATTGATGCGAGAGAATCCATTAAAAATAAGCTCATGTTATGCTAGTGCATGCTCCCTCTGTCTTTGTCTCTCCTCTCGGCTCTGCTGTTTGGCGAGTGCCTTCACATAAAGTGGCTATATGCTGTATATTATAAGGTATATTTCCGAGAGAATCGGCATGAAATGATATGAAATGACCTGTGTCCATTGTCTGACTTGAAAATTGCTCAAGTAATTGGTTTTGTCTTCAGGAGGCACTCTCCATACTTCATCTTTATGTATTACTCACAGCTGGCGACCGACGCTCCCTGCCACTCCATTGTATTCTCAGGTGACTGAATGAGTTAGTAAGTCTGGTAAACATGTCCCACCTCCACCCAGATAGAGAGGAGGCGGGATGTGGGGGGGGAGTTAAAAATGATGGCTAACAAGAGAGATTAAAAATAAACAAACCTTGACAGGGAAGAATATAAAATTTGAGAGGAGGGGGACTGAATACCTAAGAATGTTTGTTTCATTTATGGAAATCATTCAAGGCCTATTTGGTTCCACCGAAATGAAAAAAGCCTCGCTGTTCATTTCCTGCTGAACAAGCGCTGATTATGCAATATCCTTGAATATCAGTGAATTCCAGGCGGCGATTCTAGACATGGATTACAGCCGGTGTGTCAGTCACAGAATCTGCTGCTACAGGTATAACACTCGTCGCCTAACAGTGCAGAGGGAAAACAGCGTGGCATTGACTGCTTTGATCACGATGGCTGGGAAATAAATTATGCACACGCTACACATCAATTATTCCTCTTGTCCCTCCAACCTGTTGTGCCGTAGGATTTTCAAGCACCGTGAGGAAAAAAAAAAAAAAAAAGGAAAATCTCAGAATAAACAATCTTGAGATGCAGGATTTCACCAGCCGGAGACCTTGCATGTCAGCTGTAACACAGTGGCAAGGACAGAAAGCCATCTGCCAGAACCATCACAGCCCAACACTGCAAACTTCTTTCACTTGTCAATTGAAACTATTTTTCACTCCTGACATCTGTGTTGGCTTTCCATCTTGTCCGTAAATTGAATCTCAGATCCAGCCTCCCTCCCTCCCTCTCTCTCTCTTCCTCCCTCCCGGTTTTTCTCTCTGTAAAAATGAAAGACACACGTTGAATCCACAAACAAGACTGAACCCAGAGCACCCAAGGAGGAATTTCTTGTCCTGTGGTGCAGCAAATTGTATTTTTCCCCCTCCCAGCTGGAGGATATATTGCCTATAATTAATAAACATGAAGCAGAGCGATTTCATTCTCACATCTGGAGACATTTTGTGAGGGGGTTTAGTCTCTACATCATGATTTATAATTGGAGATATATGCTCTAAAACAGAAACTCTCCTATAGTGATCCCGTCTGTCCACTTCATATTCTCTTTTTCCTTATTCCTCAAGCAGATTAGAATCTAATTGTCTTGTATATTTATTCTCCGTCTGCACAATATATTGTGATGCATATCTGTTTTTCAAGCTGCACCTCTGTTTACTCGCCAAAACGTCTTGGCTCATTTTTCCATGGAATCCAACAATCACTGACTCTGATTGTTTGGTGGAAATAAACCCTTTATTACCAGCGTTTGACATGAAAATATCCTGCTTTTCACTCCATTTGTCACCACTGCCCAAACACCCTGTCAGTCCTCTCTCTGTGGTATTTTCACATCTAATGAATTGAGAGTTTATTTTGACCAAGCAAGCGCTGGCGATTGTTTGAGCAGTGGAAAAAACTAGCCAAGATGGTTTTGGTGTGTTTTATTTTGTTTCTGTCAAGTTTGAATGTTTAACAGTTTGGGTTTTTTATAGTCACTTCCTGTTTTATTTTGGCATGTCTTCCCTTGCGTGCCTTTGTTGTTTTTACTTCCTGTCTTTGTCTGTTTTCCCGCTCTTTTTGATCACTGATTATTTTCACCTGTTTTCGATTGACCTTACCTGTGTCTTGTTATCTTCCCCCTCTCTAGTGTATTTAGCCGTGTGTCTTTTCTGTCTTCAGTTGTTTGTTTGTCCTCATGTGATTATCGTCACTCCTTGTGAATTTTTGCTTTGTGTTTTTTCCTGATCTTTGCTTTTTGTGATTCTCCTGCTGGATTTTTTTTTGGTTGCCCTTGTTTAACCTTTTGCCAGCTTTGTGAGTTTTTGTCTTTTGTTGAACATTTGAACTCGACCACTCAGTCTTGTCACAATCTGCATTTGTGTCCTTTCTCCTGTTCTTGGTTGACAAATTCTGACAGAATAAAGATACTAGCTAGCTTGCTAAGGGCACTAACAATTATTTAAGACACTGAGGTGATTAGCAAAATGCTTAAAACACTATATAGAGCAAACAGTAAAGACAATTAACAATATGTATCAAACTAACTGTAAAAAATGAAATAAACAACCTAAGGATGGGAAATCACTAAGTTTGAGGGTGAAGGTAGCATTACTATAGTCGCTACATTGTACAAGTAGAGAATGACATGAATATCAAGTAATGCAACAGACAAAATACAATACAGCTGTTTCAATTGCTTTTCAAATTACAGTAAACTACAAATTAAATTACTGTATAAATGTAAATACACAACTATACAGTACAGTCCTTTATATTAAATATAGTTATTGTAGTTTCGTTTCTGCATCTTGTTGGCCTATTTTTGAAAGTTTGTCATATAAAGCTTCCAAGAGGAGCCATTTTTCACTGAGAGAAATGTACTTTTTTTCCGTCATGATTTCAACATAAATCATTGCAAAGTATCATGAGAGTAGTGCCTGACTGATACAGGATTTTGCTGATACCAACATTGGAAGTAAAAAAAAACACACATACATACATAACATTATACATACATATATATATATATATATATATATATATATATATATATATATATATATATATCAAAAATGACATCAGGGCACTGAAATAGTACATTTATATTTGTATTTTATACTACTGAAAACCCCCACACACATAGAACAACTTGAATTAAGCAAAGGGATCAAATATACTTTAAATGCTCCATAGAACACTAAAAATAATAACAAAAACAGCTGCATTATGTTCTGTTAAAATATTGGACAACACATATGCTGATACCAATATTTCTGTGCAATATCAGGCTGGTAATATCGGCCAACCGATATATCGGTCTAATTCTACATGTGTTTGTTGCAGAATGATTCCCTAGCTTTTTAATCTATATAAGCGGTTGATCACTGTAGCTGTAATCACTATAAATGGTGTGCTGTGTATATCTACTCACACACACACACACACACACACACACACAGGAAAATGAGTGACTCTGAATCTCATTTCTATTAGTAAACCAATGCTGCCAATGCATCTTAGTATGAATTATATATTTCATTCCAGCCCACAAACACTATAGATCAGATCGGATATGCTGACAGCTCTCATTGTCTAGCTCACCTGTGCCTCCAGTCATACATTTATTCCAGCGCTGACACTGAATCACGGTGGAGTTAAAACTCAAAGATGGTCAGCGATGCACCTCGGCGCTCCGTGTCTGTGAAAACCCATTTCAGGAGCAAATAGAAAAACGCAGCCAAAGATACACATCGGGATTAAGTTTCACATTGTTTATCGAGTGTTTTCATAGCTAATGAGATTTCATCAGGTGGGGGTGGGGAGAGGGACGGCTTAGGAGACAGACCACAGTAGCCAGAATGTCAACTCTCTGTGTTGAATTAGCGCTTTGACAAAGTGGAAGTGGGGACGGGGACAGCTGTGGCGCCTGAGGATGGAGCTGGGACTGATGGGAAGGTGGTTCACTGCTGCAAAAAAAAAAAGAAAAGAAAAGAAAGTAGAGAGGAGAAATGGCTGTCCCTCTATGCTGCTGTGTAAATCAGAGCAATGCAAATGACACTATTACTCCAAGCAAATAAATACAATAGTAGAAGATACATTACAAAAGACAATCAACTGGGAAAGTGGATTCGAATATGACTGGAATTAAACAAGACTTTTTACATTTTGGAAGACCACACCAAGGGAGGTACAGCCTGTTCTCATTCCCAAGTCGTCAAATACCAAGGTTTTGTCAAGTCCCTTGGTGTCTCTTTCAGACACACAAGGTGTCTGTATGAGACACACTGGGCTTTCAGCAACTTCAGTGTTCAACATAAACCACTTACATCTGGTGACACACTATAAACAGTGAGTGCCTGTATGGAGCGGGCGAGATAGATGGATGGGTCAAACAAATAAAGACTTTTCAGCCTTTCTAAATTTTTATATTACATTATGTTAGTTCTGTGACACACTCATTCTAGCCCAAACCACGATGTTTTCCTAAACCTAATGAAGTACTTTTTGGTGCCTAAAACTAACTGAGTAGTTTTGAAGCCTAAACCCAATTAAGTACTTATGGTGCCAAAACCCAACCAAGCAGTTTTGGTGCTTAAACCGTACCACATAGTTTTAGTGCCTAAATCCAACCAAATACTTTTGGTGCTTAAACCTAATCAAGTAATTTCAGTGCCTAAACCTAACAAAATATGTTGTATGCCTAACCCTAACTACATATGTTTGGTGCCAAAACCTAACAGGGTTTTGGTGCATTAATCTAAGCACTTTTGTCACTTAACCTTAATCAAGTAGCTTAAGAGCCCATACCTAATCAGGTACTTCTGGTACCTAAACCTAGCCAAGTGCTTTTGGCACCTAAAGCAAACAAGTACTTTTGATGTAGCTTGGTTTTGGTGCCTAAACCTAACCAAAAACATTTTGTGCCTTAACTAAGTAGTTTTAATGCTTAAACCTAACCAAGTAGCTTTGGTGCCTAACCCCAATCAAGTACTGTTAGTGCCTAAACCTGACCATGTAGTTTTAGTGCCTAAACCTAACCAAGTACATTTTGCGCCTTAACTAGGTAGTTTTGATGTCTAAACCAAACCAAGTAGTTTTGCTGACTAAACCTAACCAAACCGTTCTTCTCCTAAACTCAACCAAGCATGTAGAAAGGCAGTTCACTGCACCAGCAGAAAGAGGGAGAAAGAAAAAATGGCTGCCCCTCTTCACTGCTGTGTAAACCAGGGCGATGCAAATGACTTTATTACTCCTGGGAATGTAATTCATACAATCAGTTGACTGGTGAACCGATGAAGATGCTATTTATAATAAGTGAGAATGACATTACAGTGTTGGATTGAGTTCTCTGCTTTCACTGAAGTGCAGCATGTGGCCCGGGGCTGCAGTTTATACTCTCATATTATTTTAAAAAAAATCACTTTTGTTTGCATGTTTGTAAAAATCAAACTGCATAAAAAGTGATTCCTGTTTACCCTTGAATGAACAATGTGTGTCCTGTTCCTTTCATTGTGACTCACGAGGCTCTACCTCGCTATGCAAAAAGGAGCTCAGAGAAGACGAACCACCCACTTCCACATCCCTTTGAGACTGTCATCCCGAACCAAAGACTATTTTCTTGCTGCCAGTCATGCAGGGATAGCACTTCAAGGTCTGCCAAGGTTGAAAGCATAAGATGTGGCCGATGCAAGGAACCTCTGTCGCGCTTCTTTGTCGCTCCTGACAATATGTATAACCTTGCAATCTCCTTTAATTTCAGTATTACAAATGGGCACATCAGTGCTGCATGCAGACATCATGCAGCACTGAATTTGTCACACAGTACACACTTTGAGAAAAGGTCACCGGAGCAGTCCTGTGATGTGCAAAGATCTGGATCTTTATTATAAGTGACAATGACATCAAGCTAAGTAATGAAATGGATGGAGGAGGCAGAGGGGGGGAAGGCAGAGTGACTGCTTGTTCATGTCACGGTCGTGTAAAAAGGGACTGTTGTGTGTAAGTTGTGTAAGGAATTGTGCAACAAGCCCTGAAGCAGAGGTTTTTCTTGCTTCCAGCGATAATGCTGCTGCAGTCTCTCAGCACATCACAGCAGCGAGGATCGATTTTAATGTAAGAACAGACTTTTGGAGCATAATTATTCTAGCAAGCTTCAAATAGAGAGAAACAATCACATGAAAAATGTAGGTCGCACATGACAATCTTGCAAATGCAGATCATTAATTCATTATTGTGATGTAGAGGCTGCTTTTGCAGTTGTGTCTAAATGCATAATTAATCAGCAGCATTGAAGCACTGGAGGAAATTTCAACTTAATGAGAGACAAAAAATGCATAAACAGAATTGAAATCAAATAGTGAAATGTGGAAAAATGGGAGAAAGGTGAAGACCACATCAGCAGGGTGTGTAAATACTGTAAAAGTACATTTGTTTTAACTAGCGCACAGTATATAAAATTCTGTCAGTAACAAAATACAGTTTGATGACATTGTGAAGCAGCGTGGGATCATGGGAGTTGTTAACCTGACTTTTAAACAACCACCATTGCAGGTGAAAATCTAACTGACATGACTCATGGATGAAATAACTTTTTGTTTGTTTCATTTATTTGCGTTATGTTCACTCAAGTTCACAACTTCCTTCTTCACCCTCTGATTTCATCCTATGTATCCTGAGTTTTTCAGAAGTTATAGCAACTAGCAACTGGCAACATCAAGCATTGCCCTGAATAAAATGTGGCTTTCTTTGCATATGAGAAATCATTTGTGATAATGTATGTACACAACTAAACAAAATGTATAACATAACTAGAGTTTTTTAGAAAAAGTTACATATTATAGCTTTAAGGGTCTTGGCTGCCATGAAATTTTAAGCTGTATAAATTTAAAAAGACATTTTTTTTTCCAGCATCAGCACAAAGACAACATGTGAAACTGCTCCCAGTGAATTTATTGAATTCAGTGTGCAAGCATAGGAACTTAAAGCTATAACATGTAACATTTCCACATTAAAATGTGGAATCATATACATATTACATATTTTGTTGAGTTGTGTACTTACTTTATTCCCACGTTTCCAAAAATGTTCAAATGGAGTGAAATCCATTCAATTTATTCAAGGCTGGCTGGTGCTGCTATTGCTAATGTAACATGAATTAATTACCTCATCCATGAACATGATTTCTGCCTGAGTCATGTTGGGTAGATTTTTATCAGCTATGGCTGTGGTTTAAAAGTGAAGACAACAACTCCCATGATCCCATGCCACTTCACACCATCATTAAACTATGTATTTTACAATTGTTTTAATGGGAGAATCTCCCAAGTGGTAACACTTACATATTGTGTTTAATTTAATACCTTTATGCTGTATCTGTATACAGATGCATTGTCCATGCAGGTAACACATATTAATGCAAAGGGTGAATGTGATCACATCTAAAAATATTATCCAATACAGTATTCCAATTCTGTTGCTAAAGGAAACAAGAACAACCTCTTAGTGCAACCTACACCCTGAAAACAGCAAATTAACACCTTGGACGTTAATGGTACGAACGTATACAAGCTAGCAGTGGTTACCTTTTCTTTTGTAGTGATTTTGTAGTGACTTTCTAATTTCAGAGCTCACCTCCTGATGTGCAGATGTTTCACCAAAACAAGCTCCCACTCGAAACTGTTTTGCAGCAGCACATTTTCCGCATCCTGGGTTTAGAACCGCCCAAGACATTTGTGATTGGTTTAAAGGAATGCAAACGAGGGAGGGTGTTTTTTCCCCCCATAGCAGAATGTGCATTCATGAAGCCAAACCTGTCTTCAGCACTGTGCGCTATGGAGAGAAGTTTGGCTGTGCGAAACTAATTACCAGTTTAAAAATGTAATCAGCAACCCAATTCAAGTATCACAGTATTTACGTAATCTAACCTGATTGCTTTTAGGATGACCTCAATACTAAATATAGAGCAATTCTTTAGCCTAATATAATGTTTTTTGTCTGTTGTTAAGTTTATTAATCTTTGTCCAGATATTCCTTCCTTTGTTATGCACAAATGCACATTTTAGATTAATATTAAAATAATTATGCACCTTTAAATCTTCATTACTAAATGAGGTTTACACTTCAAAACTTATTGTTGGGCTTGTCTTTTGACCCGCACAATTTCCAGTCACCACTCAACAACTACAGTCCAAAAGTATTTTTTTCAGAAGTAGTAGTAGTATTGACAGGCTAGCTAGCTAGCTGGATTTCTATGTAGCTAAGGTTAGCGATTTTTCCTACCTGTAACATTAAAGTTTCTGGAACTTACTAGAAGGCAAACTTCACTGCACTGTAATGTTGTTCCTCTTTCGTGATTTGAAGACAAAACAACCCAGTAAAGCTGTAATTTGATCTTTTAACTGTAATGGAAAACAGGAAACTTTCTTTCTTACTCCCCGAGCCTGGGTGTTAATATAGCAAGTTTTCATCGTGTTTGTTTTCTTTAAACTATAAAAAAAGAAGGGTCCCAGGTCTGAGTTTATACTCTCAAGCAATGCATGCTGGGAAATCTGCTAATATACTGATCATGTTTCATTTTAACTCTGTACAGTACATCCATTCAAGCCATATTTTCAAGTCAAAAGACTGAGTTAAAAGAACTTGTGTTTATAAGTTCTGTAAGTGTTCAAAAGTAAATACTAGAAGTATACTAGAGTTTAATTAACTTAAATAGATAAAACTTGTGCATTTGTATTAAGTTAATGAGAAAAAGATTACTTAATTCCACTAAAGTCCTGATTCCTGACTTTTTACAGTGAATATATTTTCAGGGACTCTGGTGGCCAGGATTTATTTGCAAACCAAGGTCTTGCTCCATAGTCTTCTTCCAGTAAAAAAGGAAGTCAAGCAGCGTGACAGCATTACATGGTTGGAGGGGATTGCTTTTCACACTCATGGACCTGAAGCTGAAATATGCAGGTGTACAAAAATCCAGCGAAGAAGAGGAAGAAAACACATTCTTTACCCCGTTGAGAATGGCTCTAAAACAAATATTAACCGAGAGAAAGAAGAAGCGAATTGATTTTGGCTGCGATATGCTAAAGCTAAAACTATTTTTAGCCTGTCAGATCAATGTCATACTGAGAAAAATCAATGGCTTTGGATTGCGTTCTCTCACAGTATACACATTATTGATCCGCTGCCTCATGTCTGAGATACAAAAATTAGAATCTCTGGTTTGGATCAGAGGGTAACGGCGTCTGGTAGCATTAGTGTTATGTCACACGGATCAAATAGTCACATTAAAGCATGGCATTGTCTCTGTTCTGCGGTGTATAATCGAGGATGGATAAGCCCTTGTCTTTCCTCGTCTTGGCTCTAGTTTCGCATGTTCTGTGCCGGTTCCCTGGAGACCGGCGGGCAGGGATGGCACCCCGCTGAGAGAATACTCCCATAAACCCCTCTGTGAGATCCCGTGCTTCTCCTTCATCCAATCTACTTCCCCCCCTAAACTACAGATGTGGGGAATTAAGAGATAAACAGAGTAGAAATAATCCAATTACGTCTAATGGGCATGGCCACGATGGAAGCATCTGAGGAGGAAGAGCCTTGAATCCTCCTAAAGCCTGCTCTAATTACTGTAGCTGTGTTTACAAACACACACGTCCAAGGTGAGTTACAAAGTAAAGCGTGCAACATTTTACGGAGTAAGAAAGCAGCTCTCAGGCAGCCATGGTGAGAAAGTAAAGTGTAATAAGGAGTGTTTTTTTTTTAAATCCTCTGTATCTTTGCAGCATCTTTGTCTTGACTGTTGAGGCATGTTTGCACTGAAATGCGAATCACTTCTTGTGAATCATATTTCACCCCAGCACTTCTTCTGCTAACACCAAACTGGAAATGAAAAAAGAATCATGTTAAGTATGAAAAGACTGACCTAAGCTTTCCTGAAGTGGCTCAAATTGATGGAATATAGCAAAACTGACATTTTGAGTCTTCAGCTAGAAGCTCAGTGAGGGTACAGACAAATCTGGTGATGTAAAAGTAGAAAATTGTTCACTTCCTATGACAGCTTCCACTCAAGCACATGCATACTGTGGAGAGACGCCACTGCAGCGATGGTAGCTTGTTTCCTTTTGGTACCTCCCCGGATTTGTCAACACTTTAGAGGTGATTTTCCTGGTGAACCAGTAGTTTTTAGCTTAATTTAATTATTTAATTGTATATTTTGAACATTTTTCAACACAGTCCATCCATCCATCTATCCATTGTCCGTAACCACTTATCCTGATGGGTCGCGGGAGGGCTGGAGCCCAGCTGACATTGGGCGAGAGACAAGTCACCATTTCATCACAGGGCAATCACATGTCTCATTGTTTAAAACACAAGAACAAATAACTTCTAACTTGACAAAAAACTACTTGCAGACTAATCAACATTATGGACAACTAAGACTGTTTTAATTAAAGTTTGTGTTAAGCAATAATAAATGTGTGTTCTAAGTTTGTCACACCACAGAAATGTGTTAACCACCCAGCCAAATTTGAATAATTAAAAAAAATCGCTAAGTATGTAAAATTAGGCCTCAAAATCACGAAAAAAGTATCAATTTTTATTGGATATATCCAGCCATGTTTAAGCCACAAGAGCCAGAGGATGATGGTATGTGTTTTGTTTTTTTTTGTTTTTTTTTCTGTGCTGTGCTTGGTTGCAGGAAATGAAGTGAGCTGCTGGACTGATTCAGACTGAGAGAGTCGCTGAAGGTAAGTCGTGGGCGGGTGATACCAAGTAATTCAACGCCAGAATCACTGAAATTGATACCGATACTTTTTATTAATAAAAAGGACTTATGTATTTCATGAACTGGAGAGCGATGTGCTATAATGTATGAGGTGAATGCATTAATAGGTTTAATATGCCTACATGTTAGCATCCTGTCACTGTTTCACGAAAAGGTTTATATTTGAGCCATTTTTATCTTTTAGCTTTGAAGTTCTTTTTTTAAAACAGTTAAGAAAATTTAGGAATCTAATGAAGCTCAGCGTAAGTTCAATCAGGAAGACCTATTACACTGCCTTCATAACTTTCCTTTACTCCGTCTCTATCTTCCTATTCCCTCTAATCAACTGTTTGTGGGCGTTCACCTTCATCTTTACTATCCAATCAGATTTTGCCACGGTTGCGATAGCCAGTCAATTTGCTGCTGCCAAACTTTAAATCGCCTCTGTCTTTGCTCCATCAGTTGTCATTCAGTCAGTCGTGCGACCCTCCTCCACCCCTCTCTCCTCCAGTCATTGGACCCAGGTAGCAGAAGATGTTCACCTCGATCCTCCCTGATGCCTCTCCTCCAGTCTTCAGGTCCAGGCAGCAGGAGTCCAGAGCCACTTCACCTCACCAGTCTCTGCTTTGCACCTCTTCACCACCACCACCAGTGTCTAGACCCCGGGGGGTTCTGTTCACTACAGCTTCATCACCCCCATTTATATATGTGCATATTGTTTCACCTCAATGGGGTCTTACCGCCAAAGACTTTTCATGTTTCATATCTCATGCACGTGCCAATAAACCATTTTCTTTTACTCTTAGTCTCTCCTGATTGAAATTTTTTTCCGTGTTTGAAGAAATTTTAAGCGCTACCACTTTTATTCACAGCTGTAAATTATCTCCAAATGAATCTCCTCTTTCGCTCACCTGTCACGATGTGTCAGATCAAACTGGTCAGGGCGGCTGCACGGGTGATGCGTGTGTAGTTTGAGCGCACACAGACAGCAGTGGAGGAGTAAAAAGAGCACATGCACAACCCTGTTTGCACAGACAGTTCTGCTCTTTTATAAAATAAAAGCAGTAAAACATAGGAAAAAAACTGAATCGGACCCCTATTCGGGGATCAAGCCTTTTGACAGCAGAATTGAGCTTCAAAAACAAGATGTATCAGAAGTATCAATATTTTGAGATCAATTCACCCACGCCTTCAATTCCTGTGTCAGTTCGTGGGACTTGAATAGTGTTTCAGGTCCACCCAAAAAAATCCTGAGCACAGAAATCGTGAACAACAGTTTTACAGTCTCTACAATTCAGTACTACATAGTTCTCAGTCTTTTAATATGTTTTCATCATTTTCTAACAAGTATGTGTTTAGAAGAAAAAAATCTGAATTTACACAGATTTTATTATTATGGAGCAGCCCTACACTTAGGTACACTGGTGCTTTGAGCTAAATGCTAACATCATTATGCTAACATACAAACAATGACGAGGCTATAATAAAGCAATAAGTCCAAAGTGGCATGTTCTTATTCTGAAATCACTGTAAAGAGGTTTTATAAAATAAACACACAGCGACAAAAATTCAATGATTTATTGATATCAGTTAATTGTTCTTCCACCAAGCCCTGTAGCTCTTCAGTGAAATTTAGCAGAATTGTTGCCAAGCAAGACCCAGACGCATCAACACAGAAACAAGGTACACTAGCTTAAGTTACATCAATACCTTACCATAGATACCATAAATGTTTTATTGTGTCCTTTCTCCAACTGCGATCGGTGAATCAGTGGATGATTGATACACGGGTTAAAGGTGGAGTAAGCAATGGGTGAAACATCATTGATTTTCGAGGTCATCAGATACCAGAGCTTTGGGTTGTGTTGGTTGTTGAGTCTTCTTTTGTTGAGTGCCACTGACCCAAAACGCTTGTACTGTACTGACGACCTGGGAATGAGACTCAACAATCAGCTACCTCTCTAAAGAACGGCTCACCCCACCTTTAAGTCCCGCACGTAGGCCAACGTAACTGCCAGAACCACAGGGTTCACATTGCCTTCAAACTGATGGAGAGCCTGCTTTACCAACCACACATTCTGTTAAATGGCCCCGACTTTGTCTCTTGACTTTTCCAGCTCTTAAATTTCCCTCTCATTAATTTCAGAGTGTCTCTTTTCTTTTTTTTTTATCTTTCTCCTCTATTCATCTCTTTCCACCACTCATCCATGCTGAACCCACCCACTAAATCAAAATTCACAACAAAGCCTGGCATCTTGAAACAGTTTGTTTGGTGCAGTAATACTGACGTGATGCGGTCACAGGTGTGTGTTTATAGAGTATTTTACGACAGCTTATAACACTCAGCCAGTTATGATCAAGCACCAGAACTATCCGTTTAACAATACTGATGTTTAGAAGGTGTAATGTTTCCATGTTTTTCATCTTAGTTTTGTACAGCTAGTTTTGGATAAACTGATTCAATTCATTTTGACTTTATGGATCAAAATGATCAAAGTTATTAGAATTCATTCTAAGGAGGACATGAATATTGGGACAAAACTTCATAACAATGCATCTAATATGTGCTGACATTTCTCTAAAAGAAACACAGATGTGAACCTCATGGCGACACCAGAGGAAAAGTCACACTGTAAACCCCAAATCATCTGTGACACAAAATGTTCAGGACTGTCAAAATGACAAAGAAACTTTATTTTCACTTGATACAAACACTCATCACTTGTGAGACTGACATAGTTTTGATTTTTGAGTTCATTTTACTAAAATCTATAAAGCCAATATAGCCTAATTGATTCAAGACCAATTAACACCAAACCAAATTAACACTGTGCACTTAGCATATAATTTTGATGGTTGAATGAATTTTAAATTTTTTGTAAAAAAAAATGTTTTATGTTCATATTTTAAGTTGTCAAGTTCTTGTTTAACAAAATGAATAATTTGCCTTCACTTAAAACAAAAACACATTAGTACAGAATTAGTTGCAGTGTTATGTGGTAATATTTTTATAAATGAATTTTCTTGTGCACACAATTTAGTAAAAATGAGTGAAAGCAACATTTCTTGTCGGAGTGCAGGTGCAGCACATTAGCAGACTTCCCAGATGATGGAAACTTGCTGTGTGTCTCTAATAAATTTACAATGAGTCAGGGTTGTTTGTTTTCACAAAAATGAAAACATGGCAAACCATGCTGACGGTTCATACTGAATTCAGTCTGTAAAATTTAATGAATTCACTGGGAACAGTTTCACGGTTTCTCTTTGTGACGATGCTGGAACAAAGCAGCTCCAACAGGAGCGGCTGCAGCTGGAAGATCTTTGTGTGAAATGAAAAACTGACTCCTCAAACTGATAAAATGTAACTGGAAATCAAATTTGTTTGTAATGTTTGTCACTGCGACTGAACAGTTAGTTCAATTTAATATCTCAAGCTTACTGAACACGTTTTCTCAAATTAATTTTGATTTGCAAAACTCAAATAGGACTTTAAATAAATTAATCAACCTGAGTTAGATTAACTTACAGTTTTAAGTTGAACCAGCTCAAAATTATTACCCATTCTTGAGGACTGAGACAGATCATGTCCTATCAAAAAAAAAAAAAAAAAACACTACTACTAACACACTACCTCCAATTTTCTTTGGTGAAAATTTAGTCTTTAAAAGATTTCTATCAATGAAATATATTTCATTTATAAAATGTTTTGGTCTGCTTTTGTTTGTTGGTTTTTACAAAAACATTATTTAATCAGGCATAAAAAAGGTTAGCTATACCCTAAGGACCCCTGTCTCACTTCCTGGTTAAAAGAAGGTGGGGATACTGCTCAAACACTGGTAAACTTTCTATTTTTTTTGACAATTTAATTAAACAATATTGCTCTCAGATGTGTCTCAACCATAACATCTCAACTCTCCAAAACCCTTCTAAATCAACGCTGAATAAAAGTTATGGTTTAAAAATGTGTATTTTGATTGACATTAAGAGAACTCTGAGCTACTTTTAAAAAATCAAAATAAAATGGCTACCAAACATTTTGCCAACTCTGTAAGATAATAATTTAATAATTTAATAAATTGTTTAAAATGTTTTCCAATTTAATAATAAATAAATATACAACTAAAAATAAATCAGGGCCCTTCAGTCAAGAAAAGTCTGTACACTCTCTATCTTTGTGACGCCAACTCCATCATTTGGCTGCAACACGTTTTTTTTATTATATATTATTATATATATTTAATAAATTATATTTATTAAATATATGTTCATAAGGATTTATAAAATGAGTTCATGTCAACAACAACAACAAAAAAATAATGGTAGGCCTGTGTGCTTTTTGTGTTTTAAATGATTTTGTGTGTCCAATGGACACTGCACAAATTCAAGTCCTTTGCAGCAAAAAAATGCTGTTAATAAGGAATAAATCAGTAGGAGGTTGGCCCATTACAAGGTTTAATAGCCAATAGTTTCATCTTTTAAATGATATTTTCCCAGCGTAATTGAAGAGTGCAAATCAAAACCCTCCTCACAGTTCTCCAGAATGAGTGTACTGTGTGCAAAAAAGTTTTGTTTGCAATAAACCTTTAAGTTGGTTGAGTGAACTGGCATTTACAGTGGGATCACCAAGGTAAGTAGTATTCATGCCCTGAGAACTATGAATGTCTGAATAAATATCATAGCAAACCATCCTCTGGTTGTTGAGATATTTCCAACTGGAACAAAGCGATGGATCAACTGACAAACCAATAATGCCTTTGAGCCTCCCCGCTAGCATGGCTAAAGATGTTACAAAGCATTACTGTAGGGGTTTGGAGCTGCCGCATCGCTTAACTGAATATGAATCAGGCACGATAATGCGCCTTTTGATTTATTTTGCTACAAAATTCCATAATTTAAAGGCTGGAATTGTTTGATGTTTTTCTTCTTGTCAACAACTTTCCTCAAAAGACGAAAAGGAGAAATGGGTTAGTCTGCCTCTCGATATTTTATGACTTCCCTGCTCAGCCCCGAGGCCATTGGTTTCCGCTGAAGACAAAAGTCTTTAAAAACACTTGAAAATATACAGTTTCATTTTTTGCAACAGGGTCATTAATTTCCCGACAGTGTTGATGTGTGGTGATTGATGTGTTTTTAATGCCCGCCCGATCCTTTAAATAACGTTACGCCCACCCCATGCTGTTTAACGGAAATGTTTCTATAATATAGAAGAGTTGTGAGGGAGTCTGTGCATGTCTCCCTGCTGGTGTTTTCAGATCTAGTTAGGTGGGAGGTGGTCACGTTGACACACAGGTCCAAACACATTATGATCAGCAGCCATCAGGTGGCCCAATCCCCTCCGTAATGCTATTAGGACAGCGTGACACCCAGGGTGATGCACACATCATTAGCTGCTATGTAAATCTCCTCCTGCAGGAAGGTAAGCAGAGAGCAGGCGGGCTCCCCACACTGCCCCGTTTCATATGAAGACATTTCCTGACATCTCAATCTGTGCAGCCCCCCCAAAAATCTTTTCAGATCACAAACACACAGCAGACCTAAAAACGCTTCAACAACAAGTTTCAACAACAACAGTGCGACTCTATGAATAAAATAGATAGCTAAACTACATTATTTCAGCAGTTTTCACACGTTAGACTGAAGGTTTTTAATTCTGCCAAAGCACAATCGTGTTTGACTTTTCAAACAAAATGATGGCCATCATCTGCTGATACCTGCAGTAATCCCGCTGTTCAATTCTTTGCACAAAGACTTTTTTTTTTTTTTTGAAATATGTTTGTGTTTATGGGGATGAAAAGAGGATCAGGCGTAATAGTCTGTTGACCATTATTCCTGCAGTGTTTGTCCTCCCGAGTCAGGTGTTCAACATGAGAAATAATGACTAGCAGATAAGGCTGAAATGAACTCAGACGGGAGTGTTCTGCTACCTGGACACGCTCATAAAACATTTTTATAACAGCCTTGTGTATTATTATTTAGCCCTGAAAGACCACGTTTGTCTTCAGTTCTTTAAATTCGACGTTTTCATCTAACATTTATGAAACACCGACATTTTATGGGGCTTACTTCAAGAGAAATTCTGTTATTTTTAAACCTGGACCTGATTTTGGGGTCTAGTGACTTATAGGTTTCTGTATCTCTTTAACCAACAAAAATATCTGTGTCTGTATTCGGGTGGAAGACCAGAAGTGGGCATGGTTTATATCAGAAGTCACTTTAAATCAGTCAAAGGTTGTCTATTCTATTCATTGGCAATGCAATTGTTGTGCCTACAAAACACCAGAATGATTGAATTTGGTCATATATTTAGGGTTTGGTACCAAATTCGGTACTTTTAAGGTTACCAGCCAAATATAGTTGGTACTGCTGAGCAGGAGTGCTGTATGGGTGAAAAGTTAAGACAATTCTAAGGGCCCGTAACTGGCAGGGGCCCTAAAAATGTTAGGACATTTGGTAATTTTTAATATTTTGTATATTAATAATATTAAATTATTAACCTATCATCATAAATAAAGTATTTTATTTACAATGTACTGACGGTTTCTTTTTATTTCCTTGTTTTTGGGAAAAATAAAAAAATAGAGAACCTCTATTGTCCAACATCCTCCTAAAAATGGTTCATTCCTGCCCCAAAACCAGGCATGCACACTGTTTGAGAGCAGTGAATTGTGAGTGAGGAGCATGGTTCAGTTGGGAGTGTTGGAGCAGAGTCATGTCTCATATTCAAGATAAATCTGGCTTACAAATTGGAAAGAAAGGAAATAAAGAGAGGAGAGAGAGGAATAGACAACGGTATGTCACCAGTTCTTCATAACAAAAGGTGGGTTTAGTCCATGAGTGGTGGAAATGAATCAGTTTTAACATTAGTTACTTAATATTTTAATAGTGCCAATACAGAGGCAAACTTTTAGCAAAGTATTCATGCTAAATCAGTTGTCCCTGCTGCTCCTGGTGTCAGGTCTCACAGATGCAGATTCAGCTTCGGGCTCAGCAGCACTGTCTCCCCAGCGCCATCCCTCAAATGAGCAGCATTGTGTTGAATGACATGACAGTTTGGATAATTGCAGGAGGACTGCGGCAATTTATTTTCTTTTTTATTATTATTATGAAAAAAAGAAAAATTATTAAATCATTTTCAGTGACAGGAATTCAAACAATTTAATTATTTTTTTCACATAGTGATTATTATTTGAAACAAAAACAGTCCATAGTCTGTACTGGATGCTGGACAGCAGCAGAAGCAGAGTGACTAAGTCTGAGTGACGGCCAGTTTTAAAATAATACTTTAATAATACCATGATACAGACTGAAATAGGGTCATTTATTTGACATCTGGTGATACACACACAATCTTATTCAAAGCTATTCATTAATGTAAAGAGTTGTTTTTTCCAGTCAAGAATTTTACCATGAAAATTACATTTCGACTGCATCAGATCATCATGTGTGCTCACATCTGTTATACTTTCAGAGCTCCATGTCAGTAAATATTGTGGGTTCTGGTAGTTTGGTTACAGCGATAGCACAGGGCTGATGTGGCTTGTGGTGGTGGGGCCAAATGTGACACCTTTTCACAGGGCCCAGAATCCCTGGCGGCACCGCTGCTACTGAGAACCTATTTATAATAAATCAATCAGTGCCAAATTTTGATGCCTGGGTGAGAGAGTGTTTCAGAGCATAGAGAAAAAGAAAAAGAGAGAGAGAGAACAACAACAGAATGAGCAGCAGCAGGTTGTTCAGTCACAGAGTGGAGTGAGTGAATCAGGAGAATAGCGAGGCCAGAGTGGTCGAAAGTGTGGTTTAAATTCACCGTAGTCAACACTCACTTGTGAAATGCAAGATACAGTTCATCTAAAAGCTAAAGAGTACACCGTTTTCATATCCTGTACGTCCCCCACAACAGCTGCAGCTAACATTAGCATGCCAGCAGCCAGTGTCTAAGTAACATCACTTAACCCTCCATGGACGACAACATTTTAACTGAGGCATTGACCACTTCATCGACAACTTCAGGTGATTTAATGAGGAAACTAATGAAAATTAATGGATATAACTGGACTTATTTTACTGTGATAACTATCTTGGTTAGCATAACATTTTTACTAGAGTTAGCCAACAGTCAGCCAACAGATATTTTAGTGTGTCCAAAACCTTAATGTGAATTCATGAATTGAGAGTACAGGGAAGTACAGCAGTGGTAACAACAAGATAATGAAGAAAATCATTTCTTTCTTGTGACGTAAACAACAGCGTTGCCCTGGTGACTTTGTGTGGTGTGGAAAAATGCTCTAAATAAATATCACAATATTTGAAATATATATTAATGTAGGATTGGAAAAGTTTGAATTTACTGTTTACAATAGAAATTACATTTCTGTTTTTACAGAGAGAGTAAAGTACCAAAAAAAAAAAAAAAAACAGAAGGTATCGGGTATTGGGTACGGTACCAAATTCCAGTGCTCTGGTTTTGGTACAGTATCAGTTCAAATGCGAACAGTACCCAACCCTACATATCATTAATTATGAAATACACAATTTACATTGTTATACTAAACTTTCCATCTTTTTCTCTCTTTTTTAATTTTAACTACACTAAGTTTTTTAAACCATCTGAAACACCTCCACCACCTCACCTTTAACTGTGGGATATTGACAGATCGGATGTACAGCTGTATATAAATATGTTTCATTTAAAGGGAATAATCCAGGTGCACTATGTCAGTGATTATTAGATGCAACCTTTTTTAATTATGCTGAGGTAAACCAGGAGCTCACTTTTTCTACTGAGAACTGCAGTCCAAATAGTTTATAAACGTCAATTGTCTGTCAATATAAAGCTGAGCCTGTTATCCTGAAAACAAAAGCCCTCAGCTCCTTCTGTTCTTTCTTTTCTTGTTTTTGCCATTCACAAACCATATCAAAGAACAAAAGGAAACATGCATCCAATCATGGGGAGTAACTCGTGTTACTCTCATGCTTGTGACAATATGAGATAAATATTAAACAAACAATATGTAGTAATTAAGTGTGCCAAAATGAGTACTGCAGTCCAAATAGAAGTCACAGGCTGTATATTTATGGTTGGAGTGAGTTGTTTCCCCCTTGCTCCCTCCTCTTCAGGCAGGCTGCAGGAGCTCTGCAGGACTGCAGGACGTGTGCAACATCATAAAATGACAATAACAAGCGACGACAACAAGTCCTCGACTGTGAGCTGATCAGCTGGTTATAACTGACAGTTGTTTGTCAATATAAGGTTACAGCCATTTTCCTGGAAACAAAAGCCTACTGCTCCGAAAATACGTACTCTGGATTTTAAGTAACTGCCTGCCTTACTGCCTGCCAAACTCCATTAACATATTGCTCAGTTTAACTGTTATAACCATATACTCCTATAAGATAATTAATGACTTCTCACGACTCATGAACAGACATATAATCATTCAGCGAACATTCGGCATTAATTTGAACTCTACTGAATGTGAAACATTCTGGACCGGAAGGGAAAATCAAAGGAGAACATGTTTGCTGCAGCGTTGCAGTTGGAGAAGCGGGTATTTCAATTTAGTACATTCCCTTAATCTCTGATGACGTCATGGTCATTTTATGATTGTATTGCATATTTCTCCTTTAATTATCTTCAAACTGTCTTTTATTTCTGTTGTGAATTATTTTTCTCTCCTGTTACATCCCACTCACTACATTTTGAACATAGACTCTGTGTCTGACCTTGACTTGTATCTTCACAGGTTGTTCTCATCCCTCGCTCATCACATCTGTTTTCCAAACAGTCTTGACATCTACCTTGACAACTGCCTCCCTGTTTCCAAGCACTTCTTTCTCATCTCAAGTTTTGCGTAAGCTGTTTTTATATACATCTGTGCGGCACACAGTGTGTGCTTTAATAAGGTTTAGAAATTTGTTGGACTGAACTCTGCTTCGTGTCACTTTGTTTTCTGCGCGCTCGCTGCTCACAGAGATCAGTTCTCGAGGGTCAAGCCAGCAACTGATGAAATAATCAATCACAACTATTTGCTTTAAATGTTTTTTTTTTCATCTGTTTTCTTTTTAAACCTCAAGGTTTTATGACATGTCTGTTTTATTTTGTTGCCTTTGTGAAGCGCTGGAAAAGGGCTCTGTAAATAAAAGATGATTATTGTTGGTGACGGTGTCGTTTGTAAAAATTCATCACCAAACTTTCACTTACCAAGCAAAATCACAAAACTTTAAACTTTAAATTGGATTCTGAGTTAGTTTAGTTTTGTGACTGTATCAAGGTTACCTTTCCAACTTTTTTGATTGTATTTCTGTTATCTATCGCAGCGGTCCCCAACCTCTTTTCTGTAGAGCCCCCCCCCCCCTATTTCAGACCCTTGTGTATATATATATATATATGAATATATACATTTTGAACAAATAAAAATGTGCAATTAATTTGCGATTAATTGCGATTAAGTACAGACAGTCATGCGATTAATCACCATTAAATATTTTAATCAGTTGTCAGGACTAGTACATACACATATCATATTTCATCGTCTGACCAACTTTTTTCTTGAGTGTAGCTTTTAACCCTTAAACATTAAAGCTATATCATGTATACAGCTTTGAAGTCACTTTACATATTTCAGACCCTTTCACAAGTTTCTTCTTTTAAAATGTGTCCAGTAGAAACATTTAAAAAGTCCACTGGAGACGGACTTCTCAGCTGACTCAAGAAGTTTAAGCATTAGCATTAGCATTAACTCACAAAATCCACAAGCATGAACTAGAAATGAGAGGCCTTCTTTCATTTACTATTAATCAAAGACACTGTAATGTTAAATCTGCCACCTTTATCACTGTAACCAGCATAACATGTGAAGTGCGAGGATGGAAAGCTTGACGGACATAGCAACAGTAACTAAGGAGGATGAAGCTGAGCAGTGAGACAGTTATAATCTGAAAAACTCAAGATAGTCGATGGCTGTTTCTCCTTCTCAATCATTTTTTTCCCTGTCTTTGGTATACATTCAGTGTGAAACAAGATTTAAATTAGAGGGAACGATTTCCTGATTGATTTTAACTCAAGCAATCTCTCCGTATTTGGTGAATTCATTACTCATTCACGCTTCCTCTCGTTTTTAATCCATTCCCCTTCACTTTTCATATTTTAAAGCCCTCTTGAGCATTGTCATAAATTGAGTGTTGTGTATAGTCAGTGTGGGGGCTGCAAAGATAAAAAGACAAGCCAGAAAAACCCTGGCGTATCATGATGAAATGAAAAAATCTCAAGTGAGCTGCGAGGATTGAAAGCCTTTTCTATGCGGGCTTGTCATGTTCCGCGGAAGAAGTGTTAAATTAAATACTGAAAAGGCATTCCCGCTTAAAACAGTCGCTGTCGGGAAAAATTAAAGCTCGCCGTCTGAATGCCTCCCCCAAAAGAAGAGGCACGTCAAATTAAAAAGGACAGACACAAACATGGCAGCCGGGACAAAAAGGTGCCCCTGGTGTGTCAAATGCCAAATGAAATGCCAGAAAGAGTTCCTTAATTGATACGTAGGCCGAACAACCTTTGTCTTAGCAGACAGACGCCACAGTATAAGCTACAGTATATTGCTGGAGCTGCTGTGACAGAGATGACACATATTTAATTCAAAGGAGCCCTGTAAGAGTCAGAAAAGTGCGAGCTCCTTTGAATGTTAATAGCGTAGATACACACGGTGCTTTTAAAAGCCGTCCTCAGGTCTCAGTGTGAGACACACTCGCTCCCAGTGCGGGCCTCCCAAGTGTACATGTCAAACACACTTTGAAGTTCTTAGCAATCTGGCAAAAGAGCCTGTTAGTACCTCGGCAACACCGCGGCACTCCGGCTAAGAAGTTGAGAGTGTGAAAGGAAAACAGGCTGGAGGGGAAAAAAAGAAGGAAGAGACAAAAAAAAAAAGAAGAAGAAAAATAGGAGGAAGAGGAGACTCGGGTGGAGGGAGGTGGAGGAGGGGTTTGTGGGGGGGCATCTGGTCCCAGAATCCCCACAAAGTTGTTTTGGTTGTTTGATCCTCAGGTATGTGTGTGTGTGTGTGTGTGTGTGTGTGTGTGTGTGTGTGTGTGTGTGTGCGTCTGTCTGTGTGTCCCGGTGGTTTTGTTTTGTTCTATCACTGTGAGCCTCTCGCATGCTACATTCTGTCTAATGTCAAAATAACAGTGGGGGAAACTTCCAGGAGGCAGCAGTGATGTTTTTGTAATCATAAATGGCAAGCAACATGATATCAGGCCTGGAAATGTGCAGAACGCACAAATGCTATGATTTATTGAGTCTCCGCTCTGGATATTTCAGGCCATTTTCTCGACAAACTTCCTCATGTTGACTGAATTTCTGTGTCACATGTCATTTCTGAGGTAAATCTGTAACAAGGGCTGATAACTTGCAACATGTTTTTATTTCAGCACACAAAGAAAATAAAGACACAAAACTATCTGAGTGTTCCTCTGATGTGATTTTTGCCGTTTTGGCAGCAGAGCCTGAAGATGGTGAGAGTTATGGACTTGAGTGACATGACTTGGATTCAAGTCAGACTCAAGTCACATTTGATTAATTAAAGCTTGACTTGACAAAATTTCAAACAAAGATTTTGAGCTCAACTTGGACTTTAACACCGAGATTAAAAGATTGAGATCGAAAAGTCTGTTATTGAAAGAGCGTGTCACAAATAGATTAATTCCCCGTCATTTCCAGAATTCGCACCGACAACTCAGAGCCTCTTTGTTTGATCCGATCTCACAGCATCCAATCAAGTTGCGGGAGAAAACCATGAAGAACTAAGGTTACATTACTGAGCACCAGCTGGAAAAACTGATACCAAAGATAATTTTGTTCATTCACAGAAGCAAAAGAAATAAAATGCAGTGTGCAAAACATGCAGGTTGACATTTGAAGTCGAGGCTAATATTAACCTGGTTAGCAAGCTAATGCTTAGCTAATGTTAGCTAAGTAACTTTGTAAATCAATGAGGCTGGAAACTCCTGGTTAAATTAGGACTTGGTTAAGATTTAAGTCAAAGTTTAGGACTTGAAACTTTTCAGTCTTGAAACTTGAATCATAAATGACAAACAACATGATATCAGGACTAAAAATGAATAGAGTGGACAAATGCTAAGTCTTTGCTTTGGACGTTACAGTCCAGTTTCTTGGCAAACTTATTGTTGACTAAATGTTGATATTTTACATTTCATTTCTGAGGTAAAACTGTAACAATGGCTGATAACTGATGACAGATTTTTATGATGTGATTTATGATGTGATTTTTTTCCCTGTCAGCAGCAGAGACTGAAGACAGTGATGATGATGATGATGATGATGATGATGATGATGTCAGTCTGCAGATAGTCTTCTCCCTGGAGACTCCCGTTTTTCTTTGCCCTCTCCCGGTTTCCTCCTGGGGTTACAATTCTCCCATTTTCTCCCGATTTGTGACAAATTTTCACACCTTTTTTTCCATTTTTCATTATCACAACCTGTTCCTGGCACTGTACAGTCTGTACTGTTTCCACCCAGACAATGATACAGCTGCACGTGACGCTGAAGAGAGCTCGCACTCATTCTATTCTCCTTATACATCCATGTTCGTACCTCATCTGTCTGAGTGAGTGAGATGCTGTGAGAGAAATGGAGAGCAATAAGAAGAGAAAGAAAGAAATACTTAAGCAAATTTCAGACATCCTGGAGAAAGGGGTGCATTTTTTCAAAGAGCAGCCTAACTAACCATTCCCTTAAAGAATCATTTGTAAAATATTTATTTTCTGTGTTATTGTAATCAGTTTTTTAAATTGGATCAGGTAAGGCTAAATGCTGTAGTCCCACTGTTTTCCAGCTTGTCAGTTGTAGGCCATTGACACATACATTGCAAACAGATGTTTGCAAAAAAAAAAAATCAAAAAAAGTGTATTTTTGATTTTGTTATGTTCATTCTTTTAAGTCCACAGTCTGCAGGAACAAAGTTTATGAACCTCAGTTTTTTCTGGGATAGGATCAGCAAAACCCCTGTTTGGGTTTCAAGAGCCTCCCTATTTCTGGCATCTGAAGGTTAGCAATTATGCTTGAATTATATACCTTGAACTCGAGCCAGACTCAAATTGATGACTTAAGACAAAATTCAAAAAAAGACTTGCAACTCGATTTGAACACCAATGACCCATGACTTAACTTGGACTTAGGCATTTTGACATTAACGTTAAATATTCTCAAGAAGTCCACACTTGATTCCTCAGATCCAGCCATACATCACATCCCAACAACCAGGCCACCCTTTGGGTGACACTGTAAGTCAGCCAGTCAGTATGTGTGTCTGTGTCCAACACATTTTACTGTGTAAATGACATGTGTGCCGATTCTGTCTGTAGATCACAGTGAATCAGAAAAGAGTCATGGTGATCATGTAAGTTAGTCACTTCTAGTAGTTGTATATTTCAGTTTGTCCACTTTTTTTGAATGCAGATTGAAAGGACCCCTGTTTAGGATTGGAAAGTCAAAGTTTTAGGACTTGGGACTTATTAACATGGCTTGAGTGTCCCACCTCTATCAGGCTGTCACACTAGTAATCCATCTGTAGGTGGAGTCCATCACTTTGGGGTGTCATAAGTCCTTCTGTGTTTGCCAGATTGTCAGGAAAGTTGCTCATCATATTAATGGAACCTCAAGAATTAATCATAATGTTTTTGGTGTCCCAAATCAGGTCAAAAACTCCACTGGTACACAGGGCTGTACCCAAGATTTATTGAGGTCTAGAGGTGGAAGTCAGTAATTACTTTGCCATTTTTAATCACTTAGTTCAGTTCAGTTCAAAGATTTGTAGCCTCTGATGACAGAGTTTGTTCTTTTTCTCTACAACCTGACTGCCCCGCATGTTTTAGATGTTTCCCTGCTCCAACACACCTGATTCAAATGAACAGGTCATTATCAGGATTGTGCAGAGGCTTGATGATCATTTGATTCAGGTGTGTTGGAAGAGTGAAACATCTAAAACAGAACCAGAACCAGGAAGCGGTCACTTCACTGCTCAGATACACTTCAGGACATGTATCAGTAAGTGAACACGTCACAGTTCATACAACCTGAAGTTCTGTCTTCAGTTCAGTTACATACAGTCTGTTGCAGGTTCAAGCTGTTGCATTCAGTTCAATACAAAACCAGCCTATACCAGCACTGCACATGTGGTTAATAGCACAGCAGCCTACTATTTGCAACTATCAACTAAAGTAGCAATACCACAGAATATACAAAAAATATGACGTTAAAAGTAAAAGTCCTGCTTTCAAACTGTTTCTTAAAGGCAAACTTTTCAGGATTTTTCCCAAATGCACTGACTCATGCAAAAATAATCCTTCTAAATCACACAGGACCCACCAGAAGTGTGTGGCAGAGACACCCGATCATTCTGGTATGTCTAATTTTAATATTACTAATAATATTACTGGATTATAGTTATTGATGTGTGAGTGTGTACATCACTTTAAAGTTACAGCTGGTAAAGATGGAACTAGTTTTGACTGCTTTATATGCAGATGCACTGTAAAAACAAAAAGCTCAAAATTTCAGTGCAATTTACTGCAAATATGTTAATTGACTGCATATTCTGTGAAAACAGCATGAATGGTGTTAATGCCCCATTGAGATGCACTGTTAGCAATACCAGCATCTGGTATTGGTCCGATACTGTAAAAAAACTTCACACTGTAAAAAAAAAAAAAATATTTAGACAACTTATTATTTCAAGGCAGTGTACTACAATATATTTTTTTAAACTGCGTCCAACTCAGACTCTTAGGTTTGAAAATGTTTTACTATCTATTGATGTTTTGTTGAGAGAATTTACTTCTCTTTGTTTTATAAATTTGAATATTTGAGTTTAACAACCTGCCAAAAATTTTCAAAAGTTATTGACTAAACTCATTAAAGTGAATATAAATAATGGCTAATATTTTAATATTTTCAATGAAGCCATAAATGTTTCAGGCACCCAAATAATAGCACTCACTTTGGACAATTTTAGAAATACTTATCCAAAGAGCAAAAGTAAATCATCTCAACTAAAGATTATAGGTCAGCAAAACTTTTTTGGTTTATTTTAAAACTTTTCCAGTTTGAGTGTAAGTTGCTTTGACATTTTGAGTTGTCTCAACATTTATTTTTACAGTGTGGGTAGCTTAAACCATTAGAATATGTCTTAATTGATTATATTTTCTATCGTATGAGTTATATTTTGTATTAGTAATCTGCAGAGTAACTAGTAACTAAAACTGTCAAATCAATGTAATGGACTACAAAGTACAATATCCACTCTTTCAGTCCACTCTGAAATGGAGTGGAAGGAGAAGCATAAAGTAGTATAAAATGGAAATACTCAAGTTCTTCAAAAGGAGGAACATAACTTAAAGGGACATAAAGGAAAGAACTATAGGTCTTGCCATGTACAAAGGTTTTTAATTTTAAACTTTTTATTGTTCTTTAGTTTATCTCAATACTGTAGATATAGTGATATATTTGAGGGGGGAAAATGATTTGGTGGTTCAGATGCAACTAAACAATAAACCTTGTATCAGACAAGCACACCATGTCGTCTTCAAGGCTGAGATTGAAAGCGCATTCCTCACCTTGGAAACAGCGATTAATGAACCTGGTAGCGAGATGTGTTTTGCCAACTGCTGTTTCCAAGGTCAAGAATGAACTTAAATCTCAAAAGTATTCGAGTTTCTGCAAGAATACCCTCACACTGTAATTGGAAGTCACACTGTCTGCGAATTCAAGACAACAGCTCAGCTATTTAAAACATGAGTGGTTGCAGTGATTCACATAGTTTCCACTGTGTTTATCACCATCTCATACCAGGGATGCCTGAATTGTCTGTTCTTTTATTTGATACAGTACAGTAGTTAAACAGCAAGCAAGGCAGGGCCTTCAAATTAGGGGAAAAGTAAGTATGCAGGGCGAGAAGGGTCCAGAATAAACATCTGTGGGAAGGGTCCATATAGAATGGCTATGTGCAGGGTCCAGAATTTTGTGCCACACCACTTAGCCAGGTAAAATTAACCAGGTGTAAATCTTTACTTATTTGCTGCTGGATCATTTAGCTACGCTACATTCTCTACTACAGTGGTTCTAAACCTAGGGGTTGGGACCCCCGAGGTGGTCACGAGATAATTTCCGTAGGGTCGCCAGATGGTTGTGAGGAATAAAATAAAATACCATATCGTGGCAAGAAGCGTGGAATGAGAGCCAAAAAGCAGCTCCCGGCGACGTCAGCTCCTTAATGACACTGAACATAAGGGACAAGCACTCAGAAATATGCAGAATACAGCCTCGAGAAATGTAACAGCCATCTTGCTAATGGTTAAAACCTTAAACCTGCACAAAAATGGCAATTAGCAACATAAAACACCATGTTCTCAACAGACACAAGTGCTGATAAAAAGTAACATTTGTATTTTGGAACATAAAACGGCAAACTTAAACCTCTCAGTCCAGCCAGCACAGAGGTCTGCACCAGTGATCTAATTTGCCTTAGGATAGATTTTACTGAATGTCTGTGAGAGTCAAAGCAATGGTTTTGGTGTGAGTTGCAGAGTTTTGGAGATATTAGCAGTAGAGATGTCTGCCTTCTCTCCATTATAATGGGACAAAAAACACTACTTTATTTCTGCAGTAGAATCAACCTAAACTACTTCAGAATCTACCGGAACTACATTCTTTTCCACTAGAAAGAAAGTAGTTCCTACACGAAACCATTCACAACAAAGCCTGTGGATTATCTTGCATGACCAGGTCATGATTTCAGGAAAGAGTAATGGCTGTTGAATTTTTCAAATGTATTTTTTTGTGGCTTTGAGCACCATAAGCCGAGCGCCATTTAGTCCCATTAAAATGGCGAGAGGGCATGCATATCTATGGCTGTTATCGCCAAAACTCTGCAACACACACCAAAAAAATCTAGATGGATAAACAGCACTACTAGCCAGGAGAAAAATGTGTATTTTGGTTTTTGGGGGTAAACTACCCCTTTAAAGTATATCTGCAGCCTCACACAGCATCTCTGTAGATTTATTTTTTCCTGAACATCACATGCTCCCTTGAGGGTCGACCTTTTCTATTTTGGAAGAGTCCATGAGCTTTCTTCTAGCATCACCATCAGTCACAAAATGTCTTCTTGTCATGCGTCGTTATATCATAATCTACTGAGCGGATTCCCATGGAGTTTTCTTAGCACAGTCATGCTCCCAAGAGGATACATCCTTTTTATTTTAATGAAGCCACGGTATTCATAGCCCCATTTTAAGTAAGACATTGCAGCGTGTACAGACCATTTTAGATTTTTAATCTTGCTTTATTTTCTAACACGGATTTTAAATAAGCCTCTGCAAAGTTTCCATGAACTCTGCTTTCCGCAATGACGAGCAACGCCACACAATCAATTCGGACTCAGAGAAGCAAAGAAATGGTAAGTGTCGCACCATGACGATAACCCATCTGACGCCCACGCTGTGACCCAAAGCCGAGGCACTTTCACGAATCGACAACAGTGGACTTTAGGAACAAAAACTACTCCTGGATCAAAAGCGAGGGCATGGCTGAATCAATTTTCACAAGATGACACAAAGACACACACAGCTGCTGTTTTAGATGGACTCCACAGGCTGCATTTTTGTCTTCACCCCCAGCGCTCTTAATGCTTTTGATTATGATTTTCCATCAACAAGACAGATTCCAGCACCCTCCTCTGAGACCCCGCTTCTCATCCCTCCACATGAACCATGTGGCTCTCCAACTATTTCTACTGACTGCAAACACTTACTACTTTTGATTATATCCTTAGTACTCGGTGTCCTCCTCTAAAGCCTGCCCAATCAACCTGCATGTCTTGCATGTGCACACACACATGCACACACGCTGCCCCTCCGAGCGTAATATAATTGGACAAAGATTTGAAATAACGGAATCTCCCAGTGGAGAGATAGTTTTTCTCCTGGCAAGCGGTGAATTGATAATCCGCTCTGTAAAATACTCCTGGGGTCCTCACTCTCATGTGGAGCTGCAGCTGAATTGGTAGAGGCCCGCAACACTCAATTCTCCATATCTAACACCGTCTAATCCTAATTGCCCACGGCTGCGAGGCCACAAAACAGCAACATGCCAATAACGCAATTAATTACGTGTCACAAACTTTAATTTATTTGTTACACTATCCGTAAATCTTGAGTAGTTTGCCGCTGCGAGGCGGAGTCGGAAAGTTTCACTTGATAATCTGAGTTTTTTTTTTTTTTTCTCCCCGGATCTCTCATGTAATGTTGCACTGTCATGACAACAAAGCTTACTTGCCTCCATAATAATAAGTGGAAAAATTTTGCCATGTGGGTTTTTCTCCTTAGAGCCCATTTTTATCATCCCGGCTCTCAAAGAGTTATCATTTTATTTGACAGCGCTGGGAGAGAAACTGGAAATAAGATGCTAAGAAGCAATACGCTGTAAATGATTTTTGTTGTTTTCACAGTGTTGTTACACTGCAAAAGTGAAAAAGTAGGAAAACTACAAAAATTTGAGGCAAAGGACTGCAATAGAAAAAATGAATTTTTCAGTTTTTTAAAAAAAAATTATGAGCCACTAATCTTTTGTTGAGACATTGTACTTTTCTTCTTTAGATAAACTAGAGAACCCCCACAAAAACATACTCAAAATGTTATCGAGTAAATTTATTGAAGTTTAGTTAATGATGGTTAAAATTTTAACGTTTGCAATTAAAACCATTTCATTTTCAAGCTCCAAAGTAATGATGAATCAGGTTCATGGTTCACTGTGACCAATTTATGAACTTTTTTTTTTTTTTAAGTTTCTAAAACTCAAATATTCAAGTTTATCTAAAAGAGAAAAGTAAAATATCTCAATTAGAGAACATTTAATTCGGCAAAACTTTTTTCAAAACTAAAAGGCTTGAGTTAGGCTCAAAACTCAAATTGATTGTAGTATATTTCCTTTAAATTTTGAGGGTTTTTTTTTTACAGTGTACTGTCTTCTCAACAGTTTCTTACAGTTGTCTAGTCAATTAAACATTGCCACCCTCACTAGTTGGCACCAGAAATACTAGTCGGTTAAACTATTATTTTAATGAACAACAGCCTTTAGCAGTTGCCTCTAAGATGTTAGGCAGCCGCCTACCACTTGTCAAGGGTTGCAGCCCAGATAGAGAGTAGCTCCTCTCCCTGTGCTAATGCTAATATGGCAGTATTTTGATTTAGAAAATGAAAATAAGGTTGTATGTAAGTTTGTGTCATTGTTACTAATATCATATATCCACTATTGCCAAATACCATACCATGCCCCACTAACATTACTGGCTTTATTTATATTCAGTAAGTTACTGTAAATATAACAAGCATTTTACAGTGTAAATGAATTCAACACTCAACAGTTGAATATAACACTGTTTGAGGAGGGAAGGAGAAAGAGGGTGAGTGGGAGGAGGTGAAAGACCCGTCTTTGGAGAGGAGCCAAAAAGCATGCCGGCGCAGTTTTACACAGGTGTAATTAGGTGTGCATCTGGACAACAATGAGACTGGGAGCAACACTTTACACACTGAATAACGAAGGGCACGCAACCTCAGTGTCGACAGCCCTTCATGATGGAGGGTCTGTTGAAGAAGAGCGATAGTGAAGAAGCTTCCCCAGCGGAGAGCGGCCCAACAAACTGGTAATCCTTTTGCATTGTGAGATGAGATACTGTAGTTAGCCAAGTGACCTTGGCTCTATGTGAGAAGGATATTGCCAGAGGGCTGTACGCCTCATGCTGGGAGATATTGCTATTTGGCGCACAGATAGTGCAGCTGAAGCCCAGCATGCATCGCACTCAGTGTGTAAAAAAAAAAAAAAAAAAAAAAAACACATTCTTGTGAGAGTCTTTTCTTCTGGTGTTCCACGTTGTATATAGTATAGAACATGTTTTAAATATTTAATGTCATTCCAGTGAGGTGGAAATGATCATTTTCCATCTGTTATCATTATCTCATATGAAAACAGAGCAGATTTTTTTCCACCGTGAGGATGTTCAAGACGAGCCAAAATCACAGACTCAGATACTGAAATTAATTAACTTGCTTCATTTGTCCTGCCAATCATTGCAGCACAATGAAACACGGAAAAACGGCTGGTTTTCTAAAATTAAATGAACACCTTAAACCCCCTTTTTTCCTGCAAGTATTCTTAATATATACCCAGCTTTCCTAATGATTGGTCACACAAGGTTTCAGTACACTGAACGCAATAACATTACATTGCTGATTTGATATATTCCTGTGCCTTGGGACACTCTGGTCCGCATTAGTGACTTGAGACAAGTGTAAAAATATTGTCTTGGCTTTTAATCCATGATGTCTAATGGCAAAATAAAATGATAAAAGTGCTGACTGCAAGCTGTACGCTTTCTCTGGCAAACACACTCCCTAATTCACAACTGATGGACATAATAAAAAAATAAAACTCATTTGAAGTTACAAATCCTGACAAAGTTTGAGACCACAAAATCTATCTTCCATTCATTGTTAATTGAACATCTCCAGGCTAGCATTTGGAGAGAATTGTTAATGTTCACAGTATTGATTGGCCTGTACCGGGCCTTCAGAGTAACATTGGCAGTGCTGCAGAAAGTGCACAAATCCAATCTTACCCCCCCTTTTTTTTTGTAATTACGAGCTGACATTATCCCCTACATTAAAATTTCATGACCTGGGGACAAAGGCATGCCACTGAAAAATAAATCAGCTGAGGCTGTCAATCGAAGAATGAACCAATTAATCCAAAAACTTTTGGAAAAGTAACCTTCAAAGCAACTTTGCCATACACATAAAGCTTTCATTGACAGTTCACTAAACCCCTCTCTTCAGCGATTGTCAAATCTTTGCAACTGTGACTATGGCAGCCCAGCAAGCTTTGGATTTCTCCACACGCTGAAGCAATGTGCATGGGGCTGTAGTAAGAGTAATACGCACCATTTGGAGTTTGGAATGTGGAGCCTTTTTTTTCACTGTTTCCAAAACTAAACCCACAAAGGCAAAAGTGTGAGCTGGAGCAAACATAAGCATGTCCAGCTAAAATAGTAACCAATGCCCAGGAGTTGTTGGATTACATTTAAAAAAAGTAGAATTACTGCCTCATGGTTGTATTCATCCACCAATTTAAATTGCAATTTACACCCATATGTTATTCACATAATGTATGTAGTGAAGACTTTAAGGGAAAGTGTATTTTTTGGCAAAATGAAAGCTGACATGTTATTTAATGCAAGAAAGATGCTGTCTTCATTTAGAGTCTTTTTTTTTGTTTTACAGAGGATTAATAGAGAGCTGAACATTATGTCACAGTGAAGTTGACCTTTTGAATATAAAATGTCATCACTTCATCCTGGTGATATATCCAATTAGACATTTGTGTGAGATTTTGTCACAGTGAGCGTCGGAATTCTTGATTCATGGTCAGAAATGCGTTTGTGAGATCACGATCACCTCTGACCACCAAGATTTAATCAGCTAATCTTTGAGTCCAAATGAGGACTGGTGTCAAGTTGGAAGAAATTGCCTGGGAGAGTCATGAGGTCACAGCAGGCACAGCACCAGGATTTCAATTTTGGGTGGGCCACAGTAACTTTGGGTGGGCCTTTTAAATTACAAAAGTTACAAAAGTTTCCAGGTGGTAGTCTCACTTTAACAAAAATGACTGGTGTCATGCTGTGGAGGGCAACTAGCGCTTCCAGTTGATTATGACACTTTTAAAATCTTTTTAAAAAACGGTTTCAGTGCCGAGTTAGCTTATCGTTTCACTGCAGTCATTTGTATTTATTTCAAGTGGCACAGGATATCTCCTTATCTACATTTTCGCCGTGGATCAAGTAGATCAATACATCAATTCATTAAAAAAATTCTGCATTTTCGTTTGATCTGACTGGATTACTCTATAAATTGGTTGCAGGGAGACGGAGCGATCAGAACAGTGGGTGAGCTACAGTGACTTTTAAGAGGACAGAGCGTGGTGCTCTGCGCTGTCCATTCATAAACTTAACTGTCGGTGAAGGTAAATCAGGTCAGGCAGGAATATTTAGCTCTACCTCCTGTATTGTCTGCATTTTTTAGAAGTTCTAGTTTGAATGGGAAATGCATTTGCAGGTATAAAATGAGACTATGATATTCTTTCATATATACACCGGTCATATTTTCTGCTGAACAACCATCATAATGTGACATGCATTCGTGAGTGTAATATGTCTGGGGCGACAAATAATGGCCAGTTGTGATTGGTCCAGACCTCACATGTGATAATAGCCAAATAAATGTTGTCTTTTTCTCAAATGGAAACTTTTTTTTGGTCTTAAGGGTGTATTAAAACACTGATTTTAATAATTAGAAATAAAAGTTAATATAATATATGTTCTCCCAGTCATTTAAGGGGGGCCAGTTGTACAAGTGGGCGGGCCCAGACCCGTTAGACAAACCCATAATGCAACCTCTTTTAGGTGAGGCAGTTCCAGCGTCCTCACCATCTTGCACGGCTTACCGGAACACTTAACTAAACTGAGCTATCGTTAACCAAAAAAATGGTTTCATTTGTGCTTTTCTTGCTATGACGAGTCAAAACGTCTGCTGCAAAAATGGTCTATTTCCCTACTGTACTGTATTAAAGCTAACGTTAGCTGCTCCGTTGTTTAATTTTGGATTTGGGCGAGTCAACACTCCAGCAACTCCCGCCAAATCTGTTGTCCAAGATAGTGTCACATTTGAAACATTAGTTAATCATCATCCTACAAGTCTTTGCTAATGTAACATAAGTGATAGCATACTATCGAACATATGGATGTATGCAAAGCGGTCAAACAAGGTAATGTTATATTACAACAAAATAAGAGTCTAATCTTACATTCTGTCTTTATGTTACAGCTAACCAGTTCTACACTGCAATATGAGACCAGTGGTCTACATCATCAACATGTATTAACTGGTGAGTAAACCGACTGTTCTCCTGGGACAGATAGATTTAGCCTCAGTTTTTTTAGCATCATGTATGTCGCCATTAACTGCATAATTATCTACAGCTGATAAAATCTGCGAGCAACAGTTCATATTTCAGCAAGCAAAATTTGTCACCAGGTAGAAACAAGAAGCCTGCCTTTTTTCTGCAATTGTCTGAAATCAAGGACCTATTACTCTATTAGTGAGAACTTCAAGTGTTAAGGGTGTTTTCACACCTGTGTTTTTTTTTTTTTTAGTTAAGTTAAATCACACTCTGGTTCGTTTTTTCCCCCCTTGGTGTGATTCATTTGAGCAGGTGTGAACACAGTAATTGCATTCGGGTAGGCCATTGTTAGAGCGAGCTGAATAATGTGATTCACAAGGTGCTGATTCAATTTCAACCTCCACTTTGACTCAATATCAGTTTGGTGAGGGATATTTCAGGTACAGTACCAATTAATATAAAAGAGATTCTCAGAGAAATAATGCTGCGAATTGTACAAGGAACTTTCTAACTGGTGAAATATGTTTACATTAAACACTGACCCTTGGGTTGCGCTGAAGCTTGAGGTAAACTGACTACATCCCACCCTCATAGATTGAAAAAATACAGGTAAAATCCACTTTTCTCATCTCATTTCAATTAAAACAAGCACTTTGCTTCAGTGGACCTGGATTAGTTTCTCATGTGGCCACATCTCATTGCAAAAAGAACCAATGGGTGGCCAAATGGGGTTGAAGCTTCACACACCCACAACAAAGGACATATTCTGGAAGATCAATCTTAGGGTTTATTTTCTGACTTAATATTGGATCATTTAAATAAAGACAAATTTGAATCAGACCCTTGAGAGGAGGTGATCTTGGTCCAGTCCCAAATGAACTCTGGAGCACCTTGTTTGTGGTAGGAACGTGATCCGACCTTGATCCGACCCAACTACCGCGTGCACTCAGCAAGTTCGAGCAAAGCAGCTCATCTGAATGCAGCACGTCTTCTGTGCAAAGTGTGAAGTGTAGTTTCAAAAAGGTTTGCATTCTGCTGGTATGGTTTTTCCTGGTATGTTGCCCAGGTAATTACCGCGGTTATGAGCCAACGCCAGCTCTGCCATTGTTCCATGCTAAGTAGTATTGCAACTTTCTCTCACAAGGCCAGAAGATACATGAACATATTTTCCTCCTGTCTTTACTTTCTTGCTCTTGTCCCGAACACATCTAGCCAATCAGCAGAGTGGACGTTCTCACATGGGTTGTAGTGATGCATTTTTGGTTCACATTACTTTTTGTCTGTGTGGAAAGAAACCGAAACAAGCAACTCAACTCAACTCAAGCAAATGAACTATAGGTGTGAAAATGCTCTAAATCCGCCTCAGATATTACTGTAAACAACTCCAGATAGCAGGAGTTCCTATTTTCTTCTTTTACTCTATTTTTGTCATAAGAATTGAAGGTAGAGGAAGTCCAAGAAAGAGTAATGAGTGCATTTCATATTTTAAACGCAATATTATGAGCCTGTGGCTACATTTGGAAGAAAGCACCATGGCAACGATTGCCATCATATCCACCATCACTGCCACCACAGATGCTGCCAAAAGCGAGAAAAAACAAGATTTTACATCACTCTAAATCCAGCTCTGTATTTCCATTGCTCCACTTCCAGTTTAACCATGTTGTCTGCACCTCCTCACACACTCTATTCCCACCAGCCCCCGACACACACACACACACACTGCCAGAAGCCATCATTCCACCCTGTATGTTCAGCTGGCCTGTCAAGTCCCCATCCAGCAAAGTGCCCACCCATCTGTTGAACCTAAGACAGCATGCAAATCTCGACCAGAGAGGAAATGTTCTATCAAATGATGAACTTATCTGCATGCACACCATGTCTTTCAGGGGCCTCTGGGGGCCGGGGCTTCAGGGCGTGCTGCAAAACTGTATGTACGTTGATGTGGCTGCAATGCAAAGTAAAATGGAACGCTGATGCAAGATACACTCTCGCCCTTGGCGCAAGCTACCAGTGCACTTTCTTTTAACTTAGCATGTTGCCATTTTCATCTTAGTGCAGTGTGTTTTAAATGACTAACAGGGGTTAATCTATTTTGTTCCTGTGGTGTGCATTTAGGAAATATCTTCAGCTGCAGGTTTGTTTGTTTTTTGAAGGAACTGTATCTCCTGTTTCTTGAAAAAAAAAAAAAAAAAAAAAAAGTGGCCAGTCAGCTTCAATCACACAGACTCCAGCTTTGTAAGGACACAAGAATAAAGCATTTCATTACTCTCTCACTCACTGTGCTGGCAACAAAGCAGTTTCAAACTCTTTCAGGTATCCACAGGCCTTCAAAATACAATTTAGCAAACTTTTTGGATTGATAAAAACTGACAGAAATAATTATTTACAGAGGGACAGATCATTCCAAACGACTGAACCACAACTCCCAATCATATCACAGTACAGAAGAAAACATGCATCTAGTCATGGATGAGAGGTTACAGCTGTTGCAGATGATGCCATTAAAGGAAAAATCTGTAATATATTTACTGTAATAAATCCTAAAATGACCACGATATGTTGTCACAGATTAAGGAAATATGTTAAGTAGAAATAGTCACTTTTCTGACATCAATGCTGCAGCCGTGGTGTCCCCCTTTGAAATTTCTCTTCTGGGAATAATTGTTTTTGTTTGCACATTTCACATTAATTAGTTAAAATTAATGCCGAATGTTCATTGAATGTGTCTGTGGGCTTTTGTTTTCAGGATAATTGGTGTAACTTTACATTGACAATTATGAACAGCTGATCAACTTCAGTCAAGGTCTAATCATCTCTTGTTATCGTCAATTTACGATATTGCATGTGTCCTGTGGTCCTGCAGAGCTCCAGCAGCCTGCCTGAGGGGGAGGGAGCAGGGGAAAACAATTCAATTCAACCATAAATATACAACTATTTGGACTGCAGTACTCATTTTGGCACACCTAATTACTACATATAGCTCATTTAATATTTATCCCATATTGCCACAAGCATGAGCCTTTCCCCATGAACAGATGCACACTTTGATATAGTGTGTGTGAATGGCAAAAAGAAAATAGTTCCCTCAAGAAACTGCTGTCTGTGCATTATCTTGAGTAACTGGATCACGATTGCTGGAAAGAAACAATGCTGTTGAGTTTTTCAGATATATTTTTTAGGGGATTTAAGCCATCTATATGGCCAAAGTGTGCCAGACACACCTCTGAGAGGGTGCGATGTCTTGCTGACAGCAACCAACCCCTGATGAGGCCCCATCTCCCTCTCAAATAACCATTTGTTAAGAAACTAAACTGAAGACAAGAGAGAAAGAGGTCTTCAAAAGTGTCTGTGTGTTCAGGATTTAGGAGTTTTGTAGCTTCTATCTGAATCTCTGTGGTCTGAAGTTTAGTTTCTCCCCGTAATCGCTGTTTGTACTTGCAGGTATCTGCTTTATTTTATTGTTTCATGTTTGCTTTCAGCTGGATAGGAGTTGTTTTAAGTTACTGTCAATGAAACACCAACGCAATTTTTCTGCCTCATATTAAATGTGTTCAAAAACAAAATAACAGGGGACTTTTATTGTGAAAGTTTTACAGTAAATTAAGTGTTTATTCCCTGTTTTACAGCCAGTCGCCATGCTGAGTCACACTGAGTCAAGCCAAGCCAGCAAATTCGTCTGGAAAAGGGCTACCCATTACATCATATTCAAGGGAAGGCCGACATATCTACAGCGACTCACACATCAAGATGGATAAAAAGCAACACAGGTAAGAGTAAAAATATGTGGGCTTCTTTGGGGGATGAAATGTCCCTTTAAATCAAGCCCTTCCTGAGGATTTAGTATGAATGCTGCCAGTTTTCATGAAGGCAGCAGCCACGTTTAATACAAAGCGCTAAATGCTTCCCAGTAGCCTCAGGGGGGAAAAGGTAAGCAGTCACCTAGCCAAGGGCATAAATCTGACCAACAGGTCTCTGCAGGCCTGAGGCTATTATGGCTGAGTGAACTTTAGCTTGGGTGAGTTCACTCTGCTTACACTGGCTGCAGTTAAGCTACCTCTCACCTCTGTTATCCTATTAGTCTGCAGCACTTATGGAAACGAGCTGCAGTGATCCTGTCAGCAAAATTAGAGGAGAAGTCTGAATATTTTATGGATCAAAGATTGTTTTACCCTCAGGGATTTTATAGGCAGGTGTGGAAGTAATGGATTACAGCTACTCTAATTACTCTAATTAAGTCTATCTGGGTGTGTACCTGTACATTTCTGAGTATTTTGTCCATGTTTTACTTAAAAGGGGTACTTATAATGTGGATATCCAGTCAGTGTTGATGGTAAATGTAGTCATTTGAATCAATAAATTCCACAGTGTGTGCCATATTGATCAAGAAAGCTCAGTTCTTCAGCTGCCAAAATCAGTTGTTCTTCCTGCATTCAGTGTCACTATAGCCTAGGGCAGTGATAACACAGCAACATTGACATAGGCCAGCACACAATGCATCCTGGTATATGTAGGCACTGCTGCATGGCTCTGCAAGCACAAAAACATAGTGTCCTTGGTCAATATAGCACACTCTGAGGGATTTATTGCTGCAGTTGACTACATTTAGCATCACTCACTGGACATCTACATGAAAAGGACCAAATTTTCCCTTGAAATATGCATAATTAAACCAGTGGTGGGCAATTATTATTCACAGGGGGGTCACATGAGAAACTGATCAGGCTGCTGTGAGCTGAACATAAATGTGATATAATGTTCTAATAATCTCTTACAATGGAATAGTCAGAGGAGTTCTATTGGGGAAACATTGCATGTAGATGTCTATAAGGTAATAGCTGGTTACCATTATACACTTGTACCAAACTTTAAGTTTCACATTATGCATGCTTCCAGATACAGGTGCAGGTGCAATTGTATAGTACAACAGTAGGAACCAAGTTTATATAAAGTTTGATATAAAAGATACAGTTCATCATCATTGCCAATGAACACTGACCCTTTTCAGAATAAAAGGCTGATAAAAGTTCAACAGTAAGAAAAAGATATTGACTTTCTTTGCTAGATGTTAACTGCAATATTTCCACGCTGACATGTAGCCTTTCAGCGGGCCTGATCTGGTCCCTGAGCCATATTTTTCCAGGTCTGCATTACACCATAATCTACTTAGTTACTTTTAAAATCACAATTCACTGGTGAGTGGGCCTACAATTTGAATTAATACCCAAACCTTGCTTCTCCATTTTCAGAGCTAATAAAGTTATCCAATGAAAGCCATGACATACAGGTGGAAAAGACAAAAACAGAAACAAAGGCTGCAGCAGGCACAGTTTTGAAGCGGTGACAGTGTCACACAGCAGAACAGTGCAGGAGTTGGAAGTAATTTAGACTGAAGATTTGGAGAAACAAAAAACCCTTCAGATTGAATGCCTGCTGTTGATAATGCACAAAACATGAACAATTAAAAAGTAACTTATACTTGAGTAGTTTTTGAGAAGAATACTTTGTACATATAACATATTTTTACTTAAGTATTTTAATTCTAGTAGTTTTACTTTTAGTAATATCTAAGTAATGTAACAGTAGTTCTAATTAAGTAGTGAAAACTGGGGAATGTTGTAACACTGGGTTAGTTGTAACCCTTTAATTAACATGTTTATTAGAAAAATACTGCATTGATGTCATCAACATGATACACTCCCATTTCCTTTTTGAGCTCATAAGAAATGTGGGTTATGTCTGTGAGCAATATTGTAGATTTTACAAGCAAAAAGAGAGAGAGAGTAAAAGGAAAGTTTATTTATTTATTTTTTTTATGAAGGTCACCTATAGCATTCACTATATTGTACATAAATTATTTGACTTATATAACCTAAAATAACAGTTTCTCTAGTGGCTGCTTTGGGGTGGGGATTGTTGAGATTTTCAGTATTGTGTGCACTGAACCTTTTGCAAATTCAATGTTAAGAGAAGTGTCGGTTAAGTGTGTATGTTGTCAGTTCTGGACCCACAGAACGGCACCCCAGGGGCAGCCATCTGCATTTGACACAACTGTGACAGTGACTGAACCCTTATGTGACACATCAACATGTTCTCATCCCGACGATTTGTCACTGCCCCACGGCGTCTGATACTGAAGCACAAGGTACCCTTTAGGGGCTGCAACTGACACAGCCAGAAACCCTTTTTATCATGTGATTAATGCTCACTGTTTGGTCAGGGTTTGGCACAAAAACTACTTGGTTCGGGTTTAGGATAAATCCATGTTTGAGTTTACAATAACTGTTATTTTACATACGTCATGTGACGACCTGTCACTTAAGCAACTCACAGCACTTAAGTCGCACTAAGCACACAATGTTATATGCCTTACAAATTGTAATAACATTGTGGCTTCACATGGGCCACAAACCCTGATTTCCTGGGTGTTATTCATTTCATCCAAAACTGTTTATTACTCATTCTTCACTTGACTTCTTTCATAAATTGGATTATGTAGGTCTTAGAAAATTAACACTCATTGCTACATTTATCCACAACTAGTGTTTCAACTCATCCCAGTAGTGGGGTAGGTTGTAACAAAGGATCTTTTGATACTTGGCATGAACACTTCTGTGATAATTTTAATGTGTTGTAAATATCAAAGTGTTTGAGAGATCTAGCACGAACAACCACTGATGCTCAATAAAAAAATGTTACTACCATCCCCGGTCTCCCCTATTTATGAGATGAGATGAGAAAGAAGTTAGATAAAATAGGATTCCTAAACTTCTAAAGTGGCATACCAACTTAAGATTTAACATAAGTTTCTTTCCACCACTGAATAGGCTATAGGAATATTATATAGGAGAGATATATTACAATATGACATTCATCGTGTGTGCTAAATAATCCGGTGTCATTAAACCAGTAAAAGAAGCTGATGTGGGGTATTAAGATGGGGCATAAATGTAGATGAATTCTTTATTAGTGTAGAGGAGTTTATATTGTTCGACCCTGCAGCAATGAGCTGGAGGCAAACAGCCGGACCTGGTCACGCATGCCAAAAAATCCTGATGTGAGTGAGTGTGTGTGAGTGAGGATGCTGAGGGGCGTAGCAGTGTTGTGCCCCTCATGGTCAGCGCTCGGGAATTAAAATGCATGCCTCTCATTGCCTGGGAGCGAGTACAGCGCTATATGCGCGAGAGAAACTATATTCCCATCCTCCTCCTCCTCCTCCTCATCCTTCTCCTTCGCAGAAAAACGCACGGGTATATGTGCTTGTAAAAACCTCCTCCCGGTGTTTTCAAATTCAAAGAAAAAACAAAAAAAAAGGCAGCGGTGTGAGGTTGCCAGTTTGGAGCTTGTCCCCCCCCCCCACCCCCTTCATAAATTGGACCCTTCAAGCTGTGACTGGACTGATTTGCTCGCTTTTTCGTTTCTCCGCGGAGCTGCTGCCCGCCTCAACGACCGCACGGAAATAACGGGACTTCACTCGCAGCCCGGGCTTCACTTTGAGTGAGTATCGAAACACAACGCATGCTTTTATTTTTAACCCTATACACCAGCACGAGTGTCACTTTATAGTCTAATTAAATCCTTTAATCTCAGCGCTTTAAACAGAGCAGCGCACATGCGGTCTTAAAGTCTTAAAGTGCTGCTGACCAGGTGTTGCACTGCAACTTTCTCCTGCAAAAATGCATATTAATACTCGCTGCTTTTATTTTGTTAAATACTGGGGTGTTTTAATCACACCTGCAGATTTCTAAGAATAGTTTTCAGTGCTTATAATAGTGCTGCAACTGCCGATTATTTTCTTGATTGATCACTTTTATCCATAAAATGTCAGAAAATGCTGAACAATATTGGTTATGTTTTCCCAAAACCCAAGGTGACGTCCTCAAATGTCTTGTTTTGCACACAAGCCAAAAAATATCAGGTTTTACTGTCACTGTGAGTAGTACAGAAACCTGAAAATATTAACATTTCAGAAACTGAAATCAGAGAATTTGGACATTTTTATTCAAATATGACACAAAATTATTAATTCCTCATCTTTAATTTAGTTGCTGATTGCTTTAATTGTAAGTTAATAATGATACATCGATCTGGATCAATATATCGACTCAGTGTTCAATGATCAATCGATGCAAAGTAATAATATTGATCTTTGATTTCTTTAAGATGCACTTTTATTTTGTCACAAATGTCTGGAAGAGTTCTGGAAGTAAAATTGAAGAATCATAATTTAGTTGCTTTTTGTGAGTTGACATAAATGTAACTGAATGTGTTAAACTGACAATGTCTGATATTGATCTCAGACCCCTGAATAGAATATACAGAAACGTATCGTGGCAAATATCGTATCGTCGGCCAAAGAATCTATATAATATCATATCATGATGAAACTTGTGATGTAAACCCCTGATTAATAATTGATTCGTCGTTGCAGCTCTAGCTTTTAATTAATTTCATAACTTATACTCTGCTTGTTTGAGCTCGTATGAGCATGTTTGTCCTCATTTCTCTTGATTTTTTTAATGTTTTTTTTTTTCAGTGACCAGCCCGTAGCCTACTGTAGAGTCATGTTGAGAAAAGCAACTTTTTCTTTTTGAGGACTGGTTTGATTTCTTGGCTTCAGATTCTGTGGTTGGGGGGGCTGCTGGCTAACTCTGCCCAGCTTTCTGACTTCAAAAAGACTATATACTGTACTATCCACTGTGTTCAGGCTCTAGCAACTGTTGAACGTACAGCAGATGTGCAGAGGAAGGATATCTGTGCTGTACACATTACAGTAGGGGCCTCATTAAATAAAACAGCAATTTCCTCTGACAGATATCCTTTTTAATTTGCTGTAAACATTAATCACATTGTGTTCCATTGTCAGTGTGAGTAAACTCCAGGTTTATGGGTTATGAGTTTTGAAATGATCTCCTCTATTATTGTGTATTTTGTATGAGATGTCACCTCATTTACTAATGAAGGTGTCTGCAGCGCGCTGGTTAATTTTCCGCTGAAACCTCTCCTCGCCATTATAAATAATAAGCAAGTAGAATACATTAGCTCAGCCGGTTCCTCATCACGTCTCCAATCAGATTGGATGGCGTGACCTTGGGGGACCGGCGCTGCAGTATTTAGAGAGGAGGGTGGCAGAGATGGAGATGGGGTGCTTCGGTGGCATCCATTATCAAGGAACCCAATTACATCTGGAAATTGTAGTTGCCATAAGCAGTTGCCATTTGTTACACTATAAAAGACCAGAGGAGCTATTTTGAGAGATATGTGTATCATTGCCTTTCTCATCTGCATATACATTTAAAAGATCTGTGTGGTTCCTCTGACAGGAAGTCTTTTGTGGGCTCCCTTTAACAATAGAGCAAGGAAGGAGCAATGAGTCACCGTGAATCATGGCAACTCTCACCAGCAGCTGCCAGCCAGATGAAGACATGCTGCAAGGAAAAAGTCTGATGAAACCGCAGTCGTCGCAGTTGTGCTGCTGTTTCCACTTCAAAGCACGCCACGCCGAACAGAAAACGTATAGCGTTCCACCAGGGCGCCCTAACATCTCATTCAAAGTTTCTGCAAGTTTCTCTAACGACTCAACTTCCAGCTTTAAGATCTTTCCTGCAAGGTATATCCTCTAGTCTTTCAGCTGCCGTGGCGTGAAGGCTGAGTTAAGTCAGCGCCGGTTTTACTGTAATCAGTTATTCAGCTCTGGCATTCAGGCTCCCAGCTCCAGACAACGAGGAATCCCCGTGGCTCACCACAGACCCAATCAGACCCTTTAAGTACACGGCTTTGCAACAAGGGCTAGGACCAAGACGGCAGAAATGTTTCCAGTCCCTCGGGTGGTGGTCTGCATGTGTCTGCAGCATGTACAAGTACATTTCACTAATAGTTAGTGTCTTTTGTTGGGGCCTCTCGGCTCGGTCACAGACAGTCTTTTTCCTTCACAGTATTCCCCTTGGACTTCTCCCTGCCTTTTTGATTTGCCCTCTGTTTCCACTTAACAGTGCTGGCTATTTTCCAAGAAACACCTCAGCACCATTTTTTTCCTTCAGGCATGAGCAGGCTTCTCATTCTCTGGGCACACATGTGGTGAATATATGGCATTTACTCAAGAAAACAACATCTCGCTGCATCTTGCCTACATTTCACCCAGGTTATCGAAGATGAATGCAAAATGACAATTTCAGCGCGACCGCCTCCGCAACAAAAGAAAGCCATCCTGTGATTGCTGTCTTAATCTTTCCCCAGCGCAATCAGCGAGATGTCGAGACTACACATCACTCTCGCAATTAGGGCTTGTCAAATTGCTGCGTGGCTTTTTATCTGCGACTTGCTTGTTTGATAATGCTTATTGGCAGGTGTCTTTGGAGGAGTGGAGGAAGGGAATCCACAGCTGGTGTGTTTCAAGAGGGATGGATGTATTATGTAAAGCCATACTGTACTGTGCAGCAGATGTTTCTTCCCTCTGACGGCCAGCTCAGCTACATAACCATACATCTCGATATTGCAACATCCACATGAAGTTTCCCATTAGAGATGCACAATCCGCTTTTTCTCAGTTCCAATCCCATTCCAATATGATATATATATATATATATATATATATATATATATATATATTGATATGTATGATATATTAATGCAATAATTAGATTACATGATGCTGAAACTGAACTTAAGTTTAGTGATGGAAAGTTCACTGTCAGTTGATGTTGATGCGCATCTAGTCATTTTTCACCACCTGGAAAGCTTGTTTAGTTTGTGTAATGTAACTTGTGTTAATGCCATCCTTCAACCATTATAGGGCACTGTAGGATTGTGGCTTGTGACATTCACACATGTAGCAGATAGGGTGAGAGGTGACCCTCATTTCCCAGGATGCATTGGTGACAGTTTAAACCTGCTATCTTATGTTCCACAATGCAAACATTACATTTTGTTAGTGTTAATAATGTTTATGTTGACAATTGTCATTTTTGTGTTGGTTTACTGTTACCATGAGTGAGATCATGAGTGAGGTAGCTAGTCCATTTCTTCACTCCAGCTGTAGATCCAACTATAAGTTAGAGCCTGTTTTCTTTGCATTATATGCTAATGCTAAGTGGAGCTTAAAAGTGCAATTCAACACTCAAGACATGCTCCTCAGTGAGGCATTTACAAATAGACATGAGGAGTTGTGGAATTTAGATCAGACTGTAGATCACTGATGCAAATCTGATACCCAATGACTGAGGTATGTCTAAGCTCTATGGGCCCCTGATACTGGATTGGATTGTTCCCATCTCTGTTTTGAACTTTAATGGACACTATCATGCACTATCCATGATCTCTATTACTTTGTTGTCAAACTGAGCTACAAATTTTCCCCTCACTGCCTTTTAACGGTGAAAGGTTTTGTGCCAGTTCATGTTGTACACATCCAGTCACAGTTTTTACATCTGGAAAGCTTGTTTAGTTTGTGTAATGTAATTTGTGTAGTGGTGGCCTTCAGTCATTGTGAAATGCCATAGGACTGTGGCACATTCACATGTGTAGCAGAAAGGCTGATGATGCATTGCATGATGCATTGTTGGGAGTTTTAAGTTTGCTATTTTATAATCCAAAATGAAAATGTTGTTATGTTTGTCTAGAACATGGCAGTTTATGTTGATAATTGTCTGTTTTTGTTGTTTTATTGTTACTCCGTGAGCGAGGTGGCTGGCGCACTTCTTCACTTCAGTTGTATATCCAAATTACAACTTTTAGTCCCTCCAGAAAGGTGTGATGTTGCGATCACAACAGTCAACAGTTAACAGTTACTTTCTCTCACAGTTTCATACCAAAATGGCTAAAAATATCACAACATGCACCACAATTTTATAGCAACGCTATTGTGAAATCAGGAATTTTAGTGCTGTAACAAACCCGTATTGGGCCCCAGTGTTGGATTTGATTGGTCCCATTTTGGGTGTGCAATATATCAATATTATATTAATATCATGACACAAGATAAAGTCTCAGATTTTGGATACTGTTGGTGACATGGCATAAGTGTTGTTTTTTCCTGATTTTAAAGGCTGCATCATAGTAAAGTTATATAATTTTCTGACCTTACTAGACAGGTGTTCTTGCCTTTACCTACTTAGTCATTATATCCACATTACTGATGATCATTTATCAAAAATCTCATTGTGTTAATATTGGTGAAAGCACATATATTGTCACAATATCAATATCGAGGTATCTCTATTTTATGTTATTATATAATATTGTGATATTTGATTTTGTCCATATTGCATAGCCCTACCATAAGATCATTGAACATTTGCACTATTTGCTAGGATGTTATTATAGAGAAAATATGTACATCGAGATATATATTGTATAGCCTAAAAATATTGAGATATTATTCATAAGCAATATTGCCCAGCCCTGCTCCTATCTCTGTTTTCCATTTTGATGAACAGTGTCGTGACTTCTGTCACTTTGTTGTCAAACTGAGCCACTCTCTGCAAATTGTCCCCTCGCTGTCCTAATCGTTTTCATGTATATTCAGTTACACTGAAAGTGTGCATCACTCCATCTGCACAGTTTGCCGAAGTGTCATTGTCAATGTAAAGCGTCTTTTGTCCCTTTTATTCTCCTTATAGTCATGTTGACAGGCCTGCAGTGTGTCCGACCTTGTCGGGAGAAATGCCTTCATTCTTTGCCTCGCCTATGCGATATGCACGCCATCCATAAGCTCTCACTCTACAAGGCTCTGCTCAGGATTAGTGTTACTCCCTGCATGTATTTTAGTTGCCTCGCTTGTCCTCAGTAGGGTATTATTTGGCAACTAGAAAGGGGAAAAAAAGGGATTTTGTGAGTGGGCTTGACATGCATCCTTTCTGTGGGTTTATTTGAAGGAAAGGCTAATTGTTATGCCTCGGAGGTCCATTGTTAATTAGAAGTTATCTCGGGAAGCTCTCACATGGTCACCGCTCTAATTGGCAGTCAAAGCTGCGTACCACCTGGCCTAGCCTTTAACTCACCAGGTGCTCGCAGCAAAACCATCGGCCTTGGCATTATGTGGGTATGGCCTCTTAAAAGAAGACAGACAGCAAATGAGTGAGAGGGAGAGAAAAGAGGAGAGGAGACACTGAAGTGTGCCAGCCAACTTTGCTGAAATGGCTGTGCCGCAAAACAGCAGAAAAAGGTTATTTCATGCTATGTACCTAAACAAGCCTTCTGTAGCTGGCATGAAGAAAGAGGTTCAGAGAAATTAGTTGGATCTTTTGATACACACGTCATCATACATCACACCTCTTTGTTTCAGATTTCTAGTACCACAGGGGATGCAATGTGGCAGCACATCAACACTCCACACAGCCGTGCAGGATTGTTTACCTGTGTTTTCTGGGGAAAAAACAAGTTTACACAGCCTGTGAAAAGGAACAATAGCTGGTACCAGAAAGGCTTTTAGCATTTGTATCAGCAAGGTAAATTAAGGATGAATGGACTATCATGTGAGTCCATTCTTGCTATTCATGGAGAAAGATGGATGTTCAAAATCGATGCAAGGAAAAGATTTTCACTCTAAAACAGAATCCACATTAAGTGTTTTATTCAGTGCAGTAATAACACTGAGCGGGAAACTGTGAAGGAAAGGCAGTGATTTAATCTAGAGATAGTGCAGCTGCTTTTCACAATGAAGTGGAAACTCACACCAGGCTCTCACTGAGTAGCCTGAATAGTATGAAATTCTCCCACATGTACATGATCGAGAGTTTGTCTTGTGTCTCTGCTGTGGGAGAAAATTCACCCATAAAGCTTGACTAACCGGTCCAACATCGTGCTGATCATAGGCTTTGTTCAGACTGCAGGCAAGTGTGATTTGTGTCTCAAATCAGATCTTTAAGACAGACTGTCCGCACTGTTATTTGCAAGCGATCAGATTGGATTTCTGTGTCCAGACATCACCAACCTACCCACATGGGTTGCTGTGGAAACCACATAGGTAGAGTTTCAGTGATTAGTTGATAGAAACAAAGTTAGTTGCCAACTATTTTGATAATTTATTAAGCATTTCAAGAAGAAATGTCAAACATTTGCTGGTTCAAGCATCTGAAATGTAAGTATTTGCTTCTTCACTGTAGTATTTATGAAAATCAATGAAGAGTCTTTGGGTTTGAGATGGTTGTTTGGACAAAAGACAAAATTTGAAGTTGTCACTTTGGGCACTGGGACATAGTAATGACTATTTTTCACGATTTTATAGCACATCTGTGACAGTTTGGATTTTTTCTGACCACGGTGAAAAGGCAACATATTCCTGTGGAATGGTGGTTCACCACGATCACCCAAATAATTACATTTTATTGGACTTCATTGAAGGATTGGTTATAAGTATGGTGTAGTTTCTTTAAAGACCAAGGCAGTGTGTGTGGTGTGTATGTGAGGTAGTGTAGAACAAGCAGCAGATGAGTGACGGCGCTGCTCATATCGGTGCACAGACTTAAACTTGGCAGTAAGTTGTCAGTCTGGCAGTAAATGTACAGTTGAGGTTGCACTGTGTTAGTTAATAAATGCTGCAACTTCTCAACACCAAAAATAGTGTAGTCTGTTGTTTCACAACTGCTGGAAAAGTCAAGGGGGGTAGTTGAGAAGGAAAGGCTAGAGATAAGCTAAGGCTAACATTAAGTGAATTTTAATGCTAATGCACTAGCACTAGTGTTGTACCTTTACAGCATCAGCTCTGGTGTGATCATATCCCTTTCAGAAGCTTTCATTATCCAGCCTTGAACTGCAGCATCTTTTTAGAGACACGTTGAAACAAATCAAAATGATAAATCCAACACTGAAGGACTTCTGTGATTATTTATCTGTGTTTCTGTGTTGAAAACAGTTGGTATAGGGTGGGCGATTGGAAATATACACTGATCAGGCATAACATTATGACCACCTGCCAAATATTGTGTTGGTCCCCCTTCTGCTGCCAAAACAGCCCTGACCGGTCGAGGCATGGATTCCACTAGACCCCTGAAGATGTGCTGTGGTGTCTGGCACCAAGATGTTAGCAGCAGATCCTTTAAGTCCTGTAAATTGCAAGGTGGGGCCTCCATGGATTGGACTTGTTTGTCCAGCACATCCCACACATACTCGATTGGATTGACTGATCTGGGGAATTTGGAGGCCACGTCAACACCTCAAACTCGTCGTTGTGCTCCTCAAACCATTCCTGAACCATTTTTGCTTTGTGGCACGGTGCATTATCCTGCTGAAAGAGGCCACAGCCATCAGGGAAAACACTTTCCATGAAAGGGTGTACATGGTCTGGAATAATGTTTAGGTAGGTGGTACGTGTCAAAGTAACATCCACATGGATGGCAGGACCCAAGGTTTCCCAGCAGAACATTGCCCAAAGCATCACACTGCCTCTGCGGGCTTGCCTTCTTCCCATAGTGCATCCTGGTGCCATGTGTTCCCCAGGTAAGCGACACACATGCACCCGGCCATCCACGTGATGTAAAAGAAAATGTGATTCACCAGACCAGGCCACCTTCTTCTGTTGCTCCGTGGTCCAGTTCTGATGCTCACATGCCCATTGTTGGCACTTTTAGCGGTGCACAAGGGTCAACATGGACACCCTGACTGATCTGTGGCTATGCAGCTTCATACACAACAAACTGCAATGCACTGTGTATTCTGACACCTTTCTATCAAAACCAGCATTAACCTCTTCAGGATTTTGAGCAGTTTTGGAGATGCTCTGACCCAGGCGTCTAGCCATCACAATTTGGCCTTTGTCAAACTTGCTCAAATCCTTCTGCTTGCCCATTTTTCCTGCTTTTAACACATCAACTTTGAGGACAAAATGTTCACTTGCTGCCTAATATATCCCACCCATTAACAGGTGCCATGATGAAGAGATAATCAGTGTTATTCACTGCCTGATCGGTGTATGTATGGCCTATCAGCGATGGTCTAAATCCATCACTGGCTGTTTTTTGGTGGTGATTTTTTTGCAGAAATATTTGTTATTTTATTTTGCTAATGTAATAGTCTGAAAAGTGACAGCCGCAGTTTCGCGATGCACTCTCATCCAGCGGCACAGTACACACCCACTCAGCTAGAGCCGAATGCTCTCTGCTGGGTGAGGAGGGAGAGAGAAGCAGCCTGTAGAGCAAGACTCTTTAAACATCTAATGCGTTTAATTAAGGATTTGTTTTGACCAAACCAGAGTTGGTGATTGTTGGCAGAGTGGATAGACTACCAAAGACAGTTTTGGTGAGTTTTAAATGTGTTTCTGTCGAGTTTGAATGAAGTAATGAAGTGTGTTTTACATGGACTTAATGAGCCATTTAAGCTCATTTTGGTTCAGCAAAGGAGGTCAATGGTTGTATTTTTCTGTTTAGGAAGGAAAATAATTTTTTTAGGAAAATAGGTGTGAGAATGTTTCATTTCTTGACACTTCATGGACGTAGTGAACATACATATGTAAGGTATTGGTTTCGCCGCTCACACATATCACCTAGCTGAGAGGGGAGTATGTCACCGACGATGGGCGATTGGAAGTTTTTAACATATTGGCTAAGCCCACCATGGTAGAATTGTCTGCGACACAGCCCTATTGTATAGACTAAACAATCAATCAATTAATGGTGAAAATAATTAGCACATTAATCAATAATGAAAATAATCAGTAGTTGCAGCCCCTGAGAAAGACTTCAGTAACCATGTTAGCTATGTGCCACGGAAATGTGTTTTTCCAAGGCTAGAGTGTGTAGACTGAGACACTTCTGTCAAAATATGATAAAATCATGTTTTAAACCACATCCAAATGAGGCTTAGGTCTGATTTGCAAAAATCACATTTTTTAGGTTTTTTTTTTTGTTGCCGAGACTTTCTAGAATCAATCTGGATATAACAAAAAACATATGTGGACTGGCAGTCTGAAGAAGGCTATTATGATTTCACTATTTGTGACATTTTTTAGATGTTGACATAGATGTTGTCTTTTGTCTTTGTTATTATTTGATAACCACTAATAAATAAAGCAATTTGTACAGGGAGAAGTAAAAATTGACTTTGGGCAAGAAGATTTCTGACCTACTAGCCAGACTGGGCATTAACATTGAACCCTGGATACCAATAACAGAATTGGAAAACGCCTTTGATGCAGCCTAAAATGATGGTATCTGTATCTGTGAGTCTACGCACCAATCTGATGCTACAGAATTTATTCGGCCCAAGTGGGACCCTGCTACTTTCCAGAAGTGTCCCATATGTTTGCAGTCATATTTGGCATTCATTCTTTGTATTTGTTCATGTTTTACATGATCCAGGCCGTACAAGAATGATAGCAATCATATCACATCTGTACAGGGTTAGGAGTGTACAGCATACTGGTGTACTGGTATTAGATCAGTGCTCAGTAATAAGCAAAATTTAGGCATCTGAATCTGTGTTGGGAAGGAAGAAACGCTATCGGGACATCTCTAGTTTTGCCCTGACAGGTGTGTCCTGTGTATGACACAAACAAAGTGATAAAATGTGCCTTGCATCGCTGTGCTCTGGAGGACAAAAGACCTTTGTCTTTTCACATCACAAAGTCAGTAGGGTTGCATTGTCTTGCTGCTCCAGCATCTAAAGTTCACCGCTAATTCCCAAATGTGTCATGCCTTTGTTCTCTGTTCACAATGGGAATTTGAAATGTAAAGCGGATTTAGACAATGTACGATATCTTGATGGGTAGAGTAGAGAGAAATGCTTAAAATTGTTTTGTAACTGTGTTGTGTTAGCAGCCTTAGGCAGAATGTGTTAACGTGGTACAGCAGAGCAGAGGATGATCTGGATCTGTGTGATTTGTTGCTGTTGTAGTTTATTTTTCCAGGAACTGTGGTGTTTAGGCCTCTGGCTTTGGCAGCATGTGTTTTCTGATTCCAACCTACAGCCTTATATACAATACGGCGTCCATATGCAATACAATACCCAAGAGAAAGAAGAATGAGTCATTTCCAGCGTATATGGCTTAGTCTAATCAGCAATTCAGCAGCAGCAACAACAAGAAATGACAAAATTGCAAATGGCAAAATAATCCAGAATAACAGACAGGTCACAGAGAATAACACAGCAGATCACTGCCTTATAACAGACTAATCATAATAAACAGGCCTATCACTGCTATAATTACTGACAGTAGAATCATTACTTCCACTAACGCTCCACTGCTACCATCGTTAATAACAGTTCATTAATTAAACATACTATGGAAAACAGCAGCTCCACTCTGTGAAAAGGACTTCTCCTTGACTGGACCCACAGAGCCACAGAGTGAAGCTTAATTTTGCTCTGGAGGTCATTCCAGGAATAATGAGCAGGAGAAATGTAAATACTCCTCTTTGCTTAACTGCTGGGGCACTTAGAATACCTGAGACAAGCCAAATTTGAGATTTAGCCACATAATGAGATGCTTATTTTAATACAAGCAGGAGGGGAGAGAGAAAAAAAAGCGAGCCTTTAATCCTTTGTAAAGGGAAAAAAAAGTGAGGTATCTGGAAATGTAGCTTTCAACTGTGCATTTTTCTGCAGTTATGGAAAAAAGCAAAAGAAAAAGTTTAGAGAGATAAATCCACTTACCAGTTAACACTAGAAGTGCCAGAACTCCATATGGCCATAAGCGGTCAATTTGATCTTTGACTACCAACTCATGATAAATACTAGACTATGAGATGCATTTTTTCTGTTCTCTCTCTGTTTAAATATGAAATAACACCAAAATGTAAATTAAGTAGCATACGTTTATATATTTATCAATATGCATGACATTGCATGTAGTAAACCGTAATGACTGTATATATTCACAGCAGTAGTTTTCTGTAGGATGATAACTGTCAGTGATCTGATTCAAATTGTAGATTACTATAGAAACAATTAAACATGTAAGATTATAAACATATTACTTTAACATCAATAATAACACCTAGAACTATCACAAAAAATCAATCGTTGCCTGTGGGAAAAGGTGAGGAATGAGTACAAAAATAAAACCGGAAAAGCTGCAAAATTTGCTATTTGTAATAAGTTAAAAAATTCAGTGAGTTATAGTTGCTGAGATAAAAAGTGTTACAACAGTCCCTGGTCTCCCCTACATTATTTTAATATGGTCTAATTAGTTAATTATTTGTATTTTAATGTTGGGATATTGGAAATTGAGAGCACTTGTGAAGTCTTACTGACAGATACAATGATAGTTGCTAAGCAACCCAGATGCAACTGTGCAAAAAGTACCAAAATAATGGTGGCAATTTCTGTGTGGTCAATATGACCGCCTACGGCTGACGTAGGTAAGATTTTTACCTATTTTTGCCTTTTGTGTAATTTATACAAAAAAACATTTTAAATGAAAATACAGATACTTTTAGGAAAAGCATTACATTTTTTAATTCAATAAAGTTATTGCACATATAAATTTGAATGTAATTAGGGTAGTGCTTTCATTAGTGTATATTGGCAGACAATAAGAATGGTTGTGTTTTCATTATCTTACAATGAGACATTTATATCTACTGAGGGTGTGTGTCCTCTTCCATGGAGGCTCCAGTGTTGTACCCTCATGTTTCTACTTTGTCCTCGAACAGTCAAACCAAACACTGGCTCTAGAGAGGGCCTTTCAAGAGTTTCATGTGTTATCATGCTGATCGATATCAGTTGTGTCTTTGTGTTAAGTATGAAGCTTTAGTCGAGACAGACTCAACTGACTCGTTGGACGAACATACCCAATAAGCCTCATGGGAAAACCCTCCCCTCCTCTGCTGTGATTGGCTATACTTTCCCAGAGTGACTCAGCCATGGCCATGTTTACTGTTCCTGGTATTGTATGAAGTCTGTTTCCCGGTCGATATGTGTTTCCCCTTACCTTAACATCATCCCAACCTTATCCCTAACCCTACCCAGAGGGGGTTGTTAAAGCTACTGGAAGTAAGTTACGCCAAGTCACGTCTCTCCCTGCAACCAACAACTCTGGGACAGCACAGAAACTTACCATTACAAATGAAATGTTTTACCTCTTTGCATCGTGGAATTTATTACTTTAATTGTTCAAAGTGTTCAAATTTGAAGTGTCACCACCCAGGATGGGCTTTACGCTACATTCCACACATACTTATGTACACAAAATCAATCATCGAGACAGACCAAGGCGACAAGGCTTCACGCCTTGAGTCTCAGGTGTTGTGGCAGAGGCTTCTGCAGGGTGCTGTGGGGAGGCCTGAACAGTTTTCCCACATGAAATTGGTTGTGGAGATCATTCTCCATGTTCCCACTTTCAACCTCTTTCTGTAAGTGTGGACAATAAACTTATATTTAATATGAAGAATGAAAAGTAAGAATTTTAATTGGGGACAATGGCTGTTGAGAATAGAATTAAGGACTGAGGAAAAAGTTAATTTTGAGGCCTGCCTACAACCCACACGTCTTCAAAGCTGGTTGTCCAAATTGTCCTAATTTTACACCAAAACATCTCATTGGAAGACGAGACAGATAACCACAAGTTCCTGCTAATTGTATAATAGACATTTATGTTGTGATATTCAAACAAAGCAGCTGTCAAGAGGGAAATACAAGCCTCTTGTCAATGAGACCAGTCTCTTGAAAGAGCGCCAGCCAGCTCACAATGGGCCTTGTGAGCTGGTTAACAAGCGACCCTGCAGGCGCACCAGTGGGATCTGGGTAGGGTTAGGGAAAAGGTTGGGCTGAGGTTAAGGTAATGGGAAACAGACTTCACATGACACCAGGAATAAAAATGTGAGCTGCTGTGGCTAAGTTGCTCTCATCTCAGTCCTACCAGTTTGCAGCACTGGTTAGCATCATAGCTGCGTAAATGCTAGCGTTTATTGAACACCTGGTCAATCAATGTCTGTCCCGCAAGGCATACTGGACATGTTAAGCTTAGTTTAGCTTAGCTTAGCTTACAGTAAAGATTGGAAACAGGAGGAAACAGCTAGCCTGGCCTGAGAAAATACCAACACCTCTAAAACTGACTATTAAATACACTGGTAGTCATGGGGGCAGTGTGTGCAGTGACGCCCTCTAGTGGACTTATTTCTTAACATCCATGCCAGCATAAAGGATGCTTGGAAGTATGTGGGCAGTGATGGTTATTTTGTTAAAAACATACGCTAAGAGAGCATAAATTTCTCTTCCTGTTGATTACAATTCATATTTTTTCCTAAGTTAGGTCCCATGCTGGTGACAATATTAGCAAACAGCAGGTATGGAGCAACATTAACATTCATTTGGAGTCATGTTTCTGGTGACTTGGCAGAAGTTAAGTCCAAATTATTTTTTCACTCTGTTGGATTCCACCAGCTCCTGAAGAAAATATTTGGCTTATGAGTTGCTAAATGCTCCACTATGTTCACTACGTAATTGCTAACTCAGTCATTGGATGCTGGGCAGGTACCATGCTGCAGGCTTTTTCACTGAATACAACTACCTGCTGGGGCTGAAAACAACGCTAATGAGACTAAGCCAAAACAGTAGCCAAAGTCGCAGGCGGTAAAAACCAAAATAATGAGTTGAAAGATGCTAAAACATTCGGTGAAGCCAATGGGAACAACAGTTGTGCCACAATCCTCTGTGGAATATCACTGCCAGCTTTCACAGACACTAGAGAAAGAACTAAGAGCTTCCTGAAATGCTGAAATGCAACGAAAAAGCTATACATCTATATATGTTATAACACTTTCACACTGAGGCAATGTTTTGCATTGAGATTGGATTATTCCTAATAATCCTGAGCATTAAGCATTGCTCTAAACTTCTTAAAACTGTCAAACTGCATACATTTTAATTAAGTGAACAGCATTTCTGTGCACAGTCTAGTTAGTTCTCTGCCTAAACTTCCAAAAGAAGTCTTTGAGACACATCAGAATGGAGACACAGGTCTTCATCAGAGCACCACACACGTTCTAGTTGGCTTCTGTAATGGTTATGAATAATTACTGTGTTCAGTAATTCTGTAATCAGCGTTGGAAGTGCATCTGGCTGACTTCTGTGTGGATATACCATGGATATCAGAAGTCTACACACTCTGACTAATTTTCTAGCTTTTATTGCCTCGAAGGCTGAAATGAAAACCTATTAAATCAAACTTGATTTTTTTTTTTCCATTTTCATTTGGATATGCTGAAGTAACGAGCTAAAGGTAAAAAATGAAGGCCAGCTAATTTCTGACAACGTATTAAAAATGGAAAAAGAAAAAGCGTAATGGCGAACTCCCCGCACTCACTGCTTTGATAACAACCGTGACATTTTTGGATGAGTTTCTAACATCTGTATCTGGGATTTGTCCCCAATTCCCCTCTTCGTCGTCCTCCTCTCTACGCACACTTCGCCCCGGATCAGTCCACGGCGTTTGCGCGGATGTAAACGTCCAGGACAAAGATCTTCCTTTTGTCTCAGCAGCTGGCTAATTTGGCTCTGCACTTTGGTTTCCTGTCAAGTTGAAGGATGGAATTCTTATTTGACTTGAGCATTGTGTTTTTGTTCCACAGGGCAGCAGATTTACCCCCCCCCCAAAATATCTCGGTATTAGGAGCCATTTATCTTCCTCTCTACCCTGACCAGAGCCTCTGTCCAGCCTTGTAGCATGATGCAGCACTAGCACACTTAAAGCATACCAGTGTACAGTTAGTGATTGATCACTGGTGACTGGAGTTCACTTACCCGAGTCATTTTATAATGCATGCTCTTTTTAAAGTATCTAGCTCCTCATGTAATCATTTATTTATTTTCCCTCCCATTTCTTCACTTTTCAATGACTGTGTCCTTTGGGGTCATTACTAGGCATTGAAATGTCCACACAAGACACAGTGAGTCAGGGTTATACACGCAAGGTGATTGGTGTCTGTGGCATCGTGTGTCCTTGTTTAACATTTATTCCATTTTTCACTTTGTTTAAAATATGGCGTCAAACCTGCAGTAGCTTCATGGAACAGTGTAAGCCCCAGGGCTGTATCCAAATATGGATTTGAAAGAGTGCAATTTTCAAATCGCAAAAGCCACTATTTTAATTGGGACATGCATAATTAACAAGCTAACAGTGTCTCAACAACCTGCTCCAAGTGAAAGTTTTAAACAGAGGCTGTAATGACAAGTGTCACCTGTAAATTTACTCAGCCGTAGTTAATTAATGTTAATTAGGCTATGAGAATGCAAAACAACAAAAAAAACGTTTCTCAACTGTTGTCTGGAAAGGATAGAAAGTGTCTGACACATAGCCTCCCACAAAACCACAACATGTCCTCTTTACGCTTCATTTTTTGTACAATTCAAACCAACAGGTGCTGATATGCCAATTTTGTTACCTTTAGATAGAGCCAGGCTTGTTGTGTCCTCCTGTTTCCGGTCTTTATGCTAAGCTAAGCTAGCTGGCTGATGGCGGTAGCTTCATATTTAGTCCACAGACATAAGTTTGGTTTCAGTCTTCCCAAATTGCAGAAATATTTCTTTGAGAACATAATATTTTAAACTCTTTAACTTTAAAGCTGAATCAGCACCCCTCCATGCTAACAGTTAGCTCAAGAAGCTACAGTGCAGACAGTACTATTAGGTGTTATCCACCTGATGTCAAAACATTTTCAAATGGGACTTATCAGCAGAGACAGGGACTTGACACTTGACTTGAAACTTGTCCCCAAAAGACTTGAGACTCAACTCACTGAGACAGCAGAGTGGACTCCCAGCGTTTCACAGCAGAGAAAACTGCTCATTTTTTCATGATTTTTAGACACGTTTCTATGGAGTGACAAATTTAAAACACGTTAATTGTTGCTCTACATGATATTTTATGTAGAAACAAGATAAAATTGTCATTATGCTCATAAACTACAAATACAGGTCTGGAGTTTATTTCAACCCAGTACTGGCTCCTCATCAAATCTTTCGGATTTAAGTCCAAAAAGTTCAAACTCCAGTTTCCATCCTTAAGACGCCTCTCCACATCATTCTGAGTGCATCCTCCTGCATAATTAAGATGAACTGGATGTTATTTTTAGGGGGAAGTGGTGTCTGTCTTGCCACCTGACCACACAACCCAGAAACCTTGCAAACATGCAAATGAGCTCTTATATCCACGGAGCGGGAAGACTCAAGCGGCACACAGTACTGTACAAAGTAGCATCGCTGCTATGTACGAACATCGCTGCCGGCTTCTTTGGTTCCCTGATGAGCTTCTCTCTGCAAGGTCATTCATCTCACAGGAACCTCCTGATCCTGGCGAGATCCTGCTGCTGTATCACCTCCAGTCTGTGATTACAGGTTTCTTTGTGTTTAAGCCTTGGAGATATTCTTATGTCCCTCTTAGCTTTTTAAATAATATCATATTTACTAGTTTTAATTAATGTACCACCTGTAAACATGTAGATAAAAGTAAAGAATAGATGAAGAAAGTAGCAGAAGTAAATTTCACCCTACAGCCACTGCACAATCATGTAGTACAATAATATTAATAATTATAATTTACAATATAATGTGCTTTTTAAATGCAAAGGTCTTACTAAATAACTGTAGCAGTGGGAGAATGTTACTAGGGAACAAAACATGAAGCCTTGGCTAGTATTTAAAAATGTAAATGGTTACTGCATATGTTTTTAAAAGTATATTTTATCATATATTATTTAAGGGCATCTCTGTTTTCTAACCTGCTCCTGTTTTCGTTTGCTCTTGACTCTGCTTGCTGTTAATCCAGCTCAACACCTCCTCAGTGTTTACCTATTGTTTTCAATCGATTCAGGATCACGCACATTTCCACAGCACCAATTCCATCATTAAGTTAAAATTTGCTGCAGATAAAAAAACAAGGAGTGCTGCACAGGGTCAAGAACAGTAGTGTTGGTAATACAAAAATACAATGTCGGGTTGCTGTTCGAGGATAGGGCCAGTAGTTGAGTAAAAGTGAAGAAAACGTTGAGTTTACTGTTAAATTAGTTGGGAATCCAAAAATCCGATGCACTCTGGATTTGGTCTCAGGCCCCCACTGACCCCCAGCTGAAACACTGCAATGTGTACCATCAGTTCCCATTAATTACTCCATTATTCCAGCTTAGCACTGGTTACAGGTCCAGTAATATTTTTACTTTTAGAAAACATTTTAAAACTTAATTTAGGAATATTCATGAACTAAATTAGTGAAGCTATTTAAATTTGATTTTGGCACCTAGGTACACCACGAACAAAAATATATAGACATTGCAGGCGGTGCGGTTGCGCTGGGGACCGTGAGGTGGGGTCCCATAGAGAATTCAGGCAATGTGTTGGGCAGAGAACGGTCCCTTGTGAATAACCCAGATTTTCCTGTAGGAAATACGCTTGTGTTTAAAGAAAAAAAAATCACATTAAATTAAAAATGGTGCCAATTGCTATACACACCCTTGAGAAGGCAAACCCATCTCTGTCATGGTTTTTCTTTTTCTTTTCTTCCTCTTCTTTTTCTGCTTCTTCTTCTACTTCTTTTTTGGTAAAATAGTAAGTAGCCATCAGTAACAAAATTGTTGTACATTATTATAGTACATAATTATTAAAGTTCTAAACTATAAAAACATTAAATTAAATGAATACTTTCTTATTTTCTCTGTTATTTTCTATGCAATGGTGACTGCTGAGCAATATGTTGATGCTGATGATATCAGAGCATTATTTGAAAGCATTTTCAGTAGCAGAAATAAGTCACTCGACTATAAATTCCAACAGGCCTAATGGTGTGCATGTGTGGTTTGTGTGCCTCATAATTAGTAACTGGCATGTGCTGTCATAACTACATTACACCACTGGCAACACATTAGGTAATATAAATAGTTTTCCAACAAATTTAAAATAAATGATGAGTGCTGGAACAGTTACTCAGTTGGTTATCCAGCCTTTGGAGAGTATGACATGAAATGTACATTATGCTAAATGCAACATTAAAGGTAAATCTTTTGTACCCAGGATTTATTTGTCTGTTCAAGCCACGAACAAATTATGTCCAGTCCTGAGACTCTGCTGAGAATTTAAAATTATTCATAGGAAATACATCTTAAACAAAATCAGGCGTAGGACAATATTACTGTACCTTAGCACAGTAATATTATGTATGTAATATTTAAAGGATTATTCATTTCTAAACCTTTTTTTTTTTTTAATGTTACTAGCACACTCCGGTATGAAGTAGGTGAAAATGTCCTATATTGTTTTCCTGTTGAGAGGAGCTAAAAACAATAACATGGCCTGTTAACTGAGCCTAAATGCATTTATTTCTCATTCATGGTGTTTAACATGTCAATATTTTCAATAACAAAGGTCAAGATAATATAAGATGATGTGGAAATGGCAGTAAAAATGGTCAGGAATGTTCATTTATGCACAAATTAACTCTTATGATTTATTGATGTGAACTGGGTCCAGATGGTTTTGTCATTTTTAAAAAGTGGGTCTCCAGAAAAAATATTTGGGAAAAACGTTTCTAACACATTACTGAATCTCAAATAATATGACTTTTTAATAAACCCTTTGTTTTTCCTGAGACGAATGAATCTAAGAAATCCTGATGTAAGCATTTTAATTATTTAAACTTCAGTCGTACTGTAGTGGCTGTAAAAAATAAAAGAAACATTTATACTTTAAAATTCCCGTGCTAACATATAGTTTGTGGTATAAAGTGAAGATGCAGGGTTGAATTTGCAGCTGGCTGTGTTCCTCCACCTTTGATTCACTGTTGTGCTGGACTCACCCACTGAGCCGCACAGCGTGACCGACTCCATCTCATTTCTTACAAATGGAGGCCCAAACTAGTGCCTTTGTGGCTTTCAAACTGTGTAGCTTTCATTTTCATTGATCAAACAGCTAAATTTGTCTGTGTCACCGACGCCACTATCAAAGCCCGGCTGCAGAAAAGAACACAGAGCGAGAGGAAATGAAACAGCCGGATCCTCACCTCCAGCTAATCAAATGACCTCAGTCCTTAGAAAAAGAAGAAAGTTTCCTCACTGTTGAATCCAGCAAAGATGTGAATCGCACCTATAACTTTCTCGTCATCCAAGTAAACACTCACAATCACTTTGTCAGATTAGGCCGAGACGTCTCATAGGGGCTAGTAATCAGCTTAAAGGATAATACCGCCATTATTGAGTTTTTTCCTTATCTCCAGTGGCTGGTGATCTCCTGTATCCACCCTGACTCTGCTCGCTACAAATTGGAATTAACTTATTTTATTGCTCCCTTTGCCTCAAAAGTGGAGACTTAATATTTTAGTTATCCACCAGAGTGAATGTGATGAAAGTAAGCAAAATGACTCAGTCAAGCTTCTCCTGCCTGTGTGGCCTTCCCCTCATAAAAGGAGTCCCATTTAAACATGACCTGAGGGTGAGCTGCTTTTTCATGATAATAAACGTGACAATGAATATATTGACATTGATGGAATCAGTCCTGCATGGACTTATAGAGGATGTATGGGGCTGAATGAATAAAAAGGAGGCCATTGATTCATTTTATTGCAGCATAAATAGTGTAGATCTCTGAGAAGTGTGACATATTTGCCTCACATGGTGATTGTGGTTAAATAAAAACCTCTAATCCACATCTGCTTATCTATCAGCACCTTGTGCTCCCATCAGGTTTTTCTCCTCCTTTAAATCTTCAGATCCTCACATTTCGTTAATCACTTTTCTGTGATTGGCTCTTAAGTTGCTGATTACAATCAGAGCACTATTCTTACTACACCGACAGTAAATAGCTGTTCTCGCCAGAAAAAAAGACAGAGAATTGGTCATTTGTTCCTGAAAACATCTAAAGTATGAGCATCAAAGTTCTTTCTTGACTTTCTTGAAAATAGTAGTTTCAAAATCCAATTCCAACTCAAGGTTCAATGTCAGCTTTTTTCAGAGCTTTCAACCCAACACAGTCTCTTCAGTATGCATTCAGTTTATCCGGTGTGGTAGTAACTACATGAAAAAAAGTTTTTAGTACATGACAGGTCACAGAAATACACTCATTAGAGTGGGAAAAGGAAGCGTAGGGACTCGATTAGTGCAGCGGACTTTGAGACAGGTTACCCAGGATAAGAGCTGAGCTAACCGGGCTTAGACCTGAGACATTGAGCCAGAGTGAGATGCATCATCATTGACCTGCTTTGATTCTGCGTCAGCCCACATCCTCCTCCTCAAACCCCCCCAGTACAAACACACATGCAGTGGTATCTAACAAGTTTGGCTGGAGGTAAAGTTGCTGCAGCTAGTAAGCCAGTGTTAGTTAGCCGAACATGCTAACGTTGGCAGCCTACACGTGTGCTCTCGTGTTTTTGAGAACCGACAAAAAAAGACGTCACCATCCCGACACATGAAACACCGAGTGTCTCTCTTCTCAGAGTCTCTTTCAACATGTAGAGAAATGAAAAGCTTGACAGCTCTGGTTACAGTTGCTAAGCTATGATTGGACAGTTGCTGTTTGGAGGTGGGGCTTAGCGAAGGGTCAATTTATGACATTTCTAGACTATTATCAAATATTGATTAACACATTTTAATTGGTCAAATTCCTAACTGGGATTAATTGATTAATGATTCATTGTCAACATCCTTACACCAGACCTACTCTTAGGTCTTGGGTTTGTTTGACCCATCCATTACTCATTAGAACATAGTTGCTGAAAACGTGAGAAGACTGAGAACTATACTTTGGGGTATGCGCTGCACGACATTTGAAAGTGTAAAGTTGTTTTATTTGTATGGAAATTGAAGAGAAAGATCTTTACTAATCTAACTAATCCAATTATGATTATGTTCACAGGCAACATTTCCCCAGTTGAATAAAGAGCTACATTTATGGATTGCTAAATCATAGGGAGGAGGTCAGGTGGAACAGTGTGCTGCAGATTATTGGCAGAATAAGGCAGAAATTGAATTTAATATCCATAAATGTGTTTTCATCCGTGTATAATCACTTGAAAATAAGAATCGTTGTGTTTTCTTGTTACCTTATGAGCTGTTTATACCAACAGGGATAGGGAGGGTACGGGTTCTCTGAGTCTGAGTCTGCACCCCACAAGTGGGCGAGTGAGATGAGGTGTTTGCAATCTGCAAACTAAAGATTTAGATGCCTTTAATTTAAGACCATGATCTTTCCTTAACCAAGACTTTCCAGTGACCATACATAACCAAAATGAAATTTAATAGCTTAGTAATTTCTAAAAGCAGATATTTTGGCTGAAAACAGATGAAATGACTGCAACATTCAGTATCAATATTACATGACTTTCAACATGCATTAATTAGAATTTCCTCATTATGTTGATAGAAAACTTCATCCAGGTGACATTGCATGTTTGTGGTGGCAAATTATTTGTACATAAAGGTCATTTCTAGGTAACAACTTAACTTCATCTGGTCATATAAACTGTAGTGAGCTTGTTTGAATATATTTTACAAGCAGCATTTTATGCATTTTATATTGTGGCAGACTGTAGTCTTGAACTTCACTGCAGAATAGACCATATTATCTGCATCTGTCCAACATCTTTCGGGTTCATGGTCTTCTTTTATGTCTTCTTGCTCTCTGTTCAAAGTAGAAATGCACAAAGCCGTTCTCTTTCTAACAATACTTTTGTTGAAGAATCGATGGACAAAATCAGCAGTAGGCAGCTACATTCATGGTGAGGTTCAAGGGTGATTAAAATGTTCGGTGTGAGTCAAAGCTTAAGGCTGGCAGCGCTTTAAAGAAAATTAAAGTAACTTTCCAATACTGTACCTGTATTCATGGTCATGAAGAAACTCACTGAAGTATTCTCAGTTCCAAAGAGTTTGGATGTTGTGTAAAACGTACAGACAGAATGCAATGATTTTTCAACTCGGGATGCACTGATTTTAGCGTGACCAGCCCTGACCGCTGACCAGCCAGTCAGCGTCACATATCAAATTCCGTGACCATCATAGTCACACATGTTCTGCATGATGGTCACGTCATGCATGCAGCGACACAGTGATGGTAATGTCACACTCAAAACAGTGCTGATCACAGCAGCACACACACAGACACACACTGGCATGAAGGCAATGTTAGCAATAGATTCCAAGAACAGGATAAAGAGAAGACAGACAGTCTACAAGGAGACGCAGCAGCTGAGCAGCTGACGGTGTTGCAGATTGGTCATAAACTTTCTTGCTCTTCATGCTAATGTTAGCCAGCAGCAGACTGCTGCTCACAGAGGGACAGTTCAAATCTCACCTCCTGTTCTGGCTGAATTATAAACAACTTGTGTTGATGTGTCTCCTCAAACATTTTCTTATCCAGACTCGTTTAACTTTTCCTTCTGTTTTTCTAAAAACAAATTTTTACTGCAGCAAACTCTTGCACTGATCAGTCTCCATCTGTTGACATCTGCTTCCACATGAGATCATGGAAAGATCCCATGAGATTCCATGAGATCTCACGAGATTGTGTTCCCTTTAGTCTTAATGTAATAATATAATAAGACCTGGCTGTAACCTGGAGGACTTTAGGAGAAAATGTAAAATAGTATTGAATGAATATTTAATAGTCAGTGTTCTATTATGAACATCCAATTCAATTTTACAAGAAAAGTTGCAAAAATGTCCAAAATGTGCCAAGAATCGGCCAAGAAAATTGTCTGCGTTTGTTTTCAAGCTATATTCAAGAACGAATACAAGTCAGAAATGATTTGCAGATCATTATATTTCATTTTTATTTATGTTTTACATAAATCTTTATATCAACCTTTTTGGGGGGGTTGTAGAATATCACACAACTCTAAAAGATTAATAAAATTGCACAGTATCTGTCTAACTTAAGATGCTGTGTTTCATAAGCATCCTCGTCCATTTTTTAAAAAGCATAATAGCACAATTAAAAACATCCATATCAAGTGCTGCTAATCAGTCTAATCAACCCAGAGAGGTCGGATGTTGAAGCGAGAGCAGGAAACATTAATCAAGACTCAACCTCTTCTTCTCTGATTTCAGAGAAAGCTCAACATAGAGAGACGCTAAAATCCTCCTGATGCTAATTGATTCATTTACATGGACAAAAAAAAAAAAGATTTGCTTCAACATTTTCTCATTAATACAGCCTGTATGACTAATGAACAGTGTTTACATCCATCAGTATCTCTCAAATGTTCCCGTCGCCGGTGGCAACAAGGCGAGCGTTAACGACACGGAGAGACACAGGCCTGTTTTGATCCTGCATTTTTACACACATGAGGCATGATCACAAATATTGTGGCGTGATCAAAGCCTGTCAAAGGCTCCCTGTTGCCCACGACTACTTATTGATCAGTGATATGTGGATGTGCGTGGCTGCACATTCGAGTGATTTGAAGTGTTGGCAGTGTTGTGTGTACTTGGTGGCAGGGATGTGCTGTAATTAACCCTGTGATATATCTGCAGGATCCAGTTTGCTCACCTTTTTTTGGCTGATTCATAATAAAAAATAAAAAAAAACACAGCATACATCAGTGTGGTAAATATTTTATGAGGACAGGATTTCTGACAACGGCCTAAAACACAGAGGAGGTGCAAGTTTTATGTGAGGCTGCTATACATCAGCATGCATTGCTTGTGAAGCCGGAGCTGCTTGGGAGTGCAATCCCTTACAACCAAACAGAACACTATAGATTTAAAAAATATTCCTCATGCCTTTTGGAGCATCTATCGAAAGTTAATGTGAGTGAAAAGGTAAGCAGAAAGGCAAACCCATCTTCAAAAAACTGGAGAGCAGCCTTAGAGGGTTCCTGTTGGAATTGTCACACACACACACACACACACACCCCTCCAAAAAAAAAAAAAAAAAAACCTTTGAAGCGCCCTAAAAGCAGCCTACTTATTTAGAGTACACTGAGGGATACCTTTACTCAGGATATATGAGCTACAGGCAGGTACGGCCTGCCAGACGGAGGCTGCTGACAGAAAATGGGAAAAAATACATTTCCTGCTAAATATTAAATCTGTCTCCTCTGGAGGATAAGGCCTGCACTCCAAGCTGATATTTTGTTGCTGAAAGAAATCCCCAGAAATCCCCCCCTTTTCAGCTCAAAGGTAGATTATGTAAGATTTATGTAAAATAGCACCCCCTGCAGGCACAGCACACAGTGACGAATCAAAATCAAAACAAAGACCGCCACCCACTCTGTGCTCCACATTTATCCAGAAGACAGAATGCTAAATAAATACACCCCAAACCCAAGACCCAAGTACAGTCAGTGTCTAAAAATGGATTCCGCCATTATATCAGCTGATGTTAGCTTATTGCAAATAAGCTAATAATCAGAATCTGTATATCGGTATTAGTGTATATATGTGGAAAAGCATCCTCAAGAGAGGGAATATCTGCTCCATGTGCACAAATATAGTCCCGCAAACACAAGCTCAACCCTCCCTATACACTCACAACTGATCAAAACTCACTCACCTGTAAACACATAGTACGTTCGTTTGTTTATCTATCCATCCATCCATCCATCCATCCATCCATCCATCCATCTATCCATCTATCCATCTATCTATCTATCTATCTACTTACCTACCTACCTAACAACCTACCTATCATACGTGTCTTCTGTTGCATTGCAACCAAACCTAAACAAGCAGTTTTAGTTCCTACACCAGGGGTCTGTGACCTGAGGCTCCAGAGCCACATGCAGCTCTTCAGCTCCTCTCCAGTGGCTCCCTGTGACTTTGGACAAAAAATATATGGAAATGAATAATATTAGATTTTTTTTTAAAATTTTCATGTTTCATTGTTGTAGGTCCATGAAAAAGCCAACATACATAGTACATCAGTTTTGAGCCCAAGTCAAATTCTTCAGTTTTGAAAATGATTTACCAACTACTGATCTTTTGTTGAGTTTCTGTAACTTTAATTTTTACTATAAATTTATCTAAGGAAGAACAGTAAATTATCTCCACTAAAGGTCAGCAGAAAATTTGCAAAAGTTTGAGTTGGGCACAAAACTCAAAAATCTATTGCAGTATGTTGTACACCAAATTTCAAAAAAGTGCTAATATTTCATCAACGAAAATATCAAAAACTATGTCTATGGCTCAGTGTCTTTTCCTCTAAATTGTGATGGTGGCTCGTCTTCTTGAGACTCCATAAGATAGGGCTGCCAAAAAAAAAAGTCTTCAGGGAAAAGAGAGAATTTAATAGTTGCAGCTCCAGACAGATTTTTCCTCCTTTTTTGGCCAAAAATGGCTCTTTTGATCGTAAAGGTTTCAGACCCCTGACCTAAACCTAAACGGCTCCTTGGATTGGTCGCTTTGTACATTGACCATTGGTTTGATGACTGGCATGTTGGATACACAGGTTTTACTTGTGTTAAGGACATTGTAGAGGTGGATGTTCTTCACTTTACCTCTTTTTTTTTCCTCAGACATCCTGTTCTTGATGATTCAGCTGCCAAAAAGTGGGGGCAGAGACAGGCCAGAGACGGTAGGCGTTGAATGTGACCAGCCTAAGTTTTGTTTTTAAACCTGGGCTCTATTTTTACATGTTTTGGGGTCTAATGAATGGATTGCCTCAGCCAGCAGCAAAGAAACAGGCTGCAGTGGCTATAATGTAATCCATTGGGACAACTGTATCCATCAGAATTGTTTTTTGTCACTGACCAACTCAGATTGTTATTCTAAAGGGCTGTCCACACCAAGAACTAGAACTGTAATTATGAAAATAAAGTTCTAAAATCATTCTGACTCAAGTGGATGGTGGAGTCCGCACCATAACTATAAAGCTGGAGACCAGACACTGCCATGAACTTGGGTTAGAACGATTTTTAGTACTACATTTTTATAGTTCTAGTTGTTGGTGTGGACGGCCCTTTAGTACCACCACAGAGACAGTTCTTTATGTTAAAGAGTGAGATCCTTTCTGTTAAAGCAGAAACAGTTTTTCTCAGTCGTTTTGGCTTCATTTTTCGAAACAGTCTTAACATTCTCTAAATTGGAAATACAGTTGTCACAGCTGTTTGCAAAAGGTAGCATGTCTCCAAAACTCACCCAAAACATTTCATTCATATTTCAAAACCAAGTTATTGTGTCAGGAAATGACACAAAAATGAGAAGTCTTTTTGTCACCGTGTGAACCGTACTGCTAAAAAATGTTTTGGGTTTTTTTTCAACATGACAGTCAACCCTGGAAATGTTTCTCATATGCAAATCTCTGCTGTGTTCTACTTTTTTTTGTTGACACACTGACTGCTACAAGAATGTAAGTTTTGTCTGTCTGATTGCTGTTATTTTATGAGATTTTCTTAGATCCAAATTTCAATTTGTAGTACACAGAAAAAGGATACACACATTTCAGCCTATCCTCATGCACATTTGTATAGTTGATTTATTTGTGTAGCAGTGTGATACATGCGAGGGTGAAGTGGTAAACTGTAGTTTACCCACTTTTTTTGATACAGTTGATCTGAAAATAAATGGGTAAACTCAGCCTGGCAGCTCATTTGCCATCACAAAAAGTTCCACAGATATTTCTGAAATATACATGTATGTCTGACAGATTTTGACAGTTGAATGGATCCTTTTGCATGTGATGGCTCGAACAATGAAAGAGTGTTTAGAAGTTGTGAAGAGTTTGACAGTTTCTCTCAGAATCAACTCATTAGTTTTAATCAAGAAGCCATATGCAAGTTCTTATTGTGCAAATTGTAGGCAATTGTACTTACTCTTTTTGACACATTTGTGTAATTTGCTTGAATGAATGAGAAAATGAGAAACTTCAATCTGTTGCGAACAACAAACTAACTGTTTTGAGACGTGAACTTAAAGGGATAGTTCACCCATAAATGAAAATTCAGTCATTATTTACTCACCCTCTTGCTGATTGAAGGTGGGTTTTAGTTTTAGTCCACAAAACACCAATGGAGTTTCACGGAAAAATAGCAATGCAGAATTTCCCAAACAGTGGAAGTGAATGGTGACCAGTTTTCAAACAGAAAAAAAACATAAAATGCCTCCATACTGTTTGTCTGGAGTAATCCAAGTTTCCTAAAGCCCCGACATGCCAAGCTGACTTGACAGACATTAACTAAGGATCTACATTGAAGATTTAGGCTAAAAACATGGCGTAAATAATGTCTGTCAAGTCAGCTTGGCATGTAGGGGCTTTTCGGAGACTTGGATTACACCAGACGAGCAGTGTGGAGGTGATTTATGGTTTTTTTTTTCTGTCGTTTTATATGTTTGAAAACTGGTCACCATTCACCTCCACTGTTTGGGAGATTCTGCAGCGAAGTTTCCCTGTGAAACTCCAGCAGTGTTTTGTGGATTCAGAAATTAAACCCAACTTTCAATCAGTGTTATGGCGAGTAGATAATGACTGACTTTACATTTACGGGTAAACGTGATTCCCATTTGAGAATTCAGCCAAAGCGAATGAGAAAAACTGTTATTAAATTACTCCTTTCAAAGCCACCAGACTCAACTGACAAAAACCTCAAAGAAAACCAGAGTTCCTGATCTACCCTCAGAGAGTTCGTTTGTTATTGTGTGACTTTGACGTTTCATAAAGGTCTGTCTCTGTAGGGATCATTTCCATAATTTTGTCAGACGCGTAGAATAAAAATCTGAGCCTGTCCTTAGCAAAAACAAGCACTTTTATTGGACGTACCTTTGATTGGCATATTTACCTCCAAATGTTACTATAGGTTGCAGCCTTTTCAGCCCATTCATTGGCCGTCGGCCAATCTGCTGGACCAATTCCAAAAACTTTTTTTTTACTTATTAATCATTTAGACCCCAAAATACTGTATATAAGAGGGTTAAAAAATACTTTAAAAATACTGCAGTTACTCTTTAATCAATATTGCTATTGGCGTCAAACATCTTAGAGGGGCCTGGTGCCAAATCTGTTTTTAAAACTTTGAACACTAAATCTTACATTGTGTAATTATTACAGGAATTTATAGTTAATCAAGATGGCAACTGACACACAGCAAACATATAGGCAAGTGCTATTCACAGGAGCAGTTTGATTTCAGTGGAAGGTGAAGGAAAAGAGTAATAAAGCTGTCATGTGTGGTCACCTGCGCGCACTGTACTGGACGGGTACATGAAGGCACCATGTGAGATACAGGAAGGGAACATGGCAGACATTTTCCAGATTATATATAGCTCTTTTTACATTTCCATCACAGCTGAGTGCAGAGATAGAACTGTGACCACATGCTGGATGTTCCCCGGACCATTTTTATGCTGCCGCTACAGCTAAATTACAGCTGATCCAAGGTGTGTGATGAGGACAACATGTCCACAGAATGTGGAGCGTAAGTAGGCACTTATCCAGAGGGATTAGAGCAGCGCTAATGCTCTGGAAATGTGCTTACTTGTCCGTTTGATAAGATTTAGACACTGAAAAATGAGGTATTATAGTTAAGTTATTATAAATAATAGACACGGGTGGTTTATTTATTTATTTATTTGCCTTTTTGTTGAGTTTCACGTTGGTTTTATCATGTTTGGATAGCAGAGATCTAAAATGTCTCCCCTGTTTGTAGTGGTTGTTCGGCAGTGATTAATGGATTTTGATTGACATTTAAAGCCACTCACATTATTCACAGAGCTCATTATCATTATTACTAACAAAGCATTTCTCATTTATTATTAAAACAGTTTGAATATTCATGTGATTCATTATATTTCACAATTATTACCATCAGCGTTGTCAGCTTTAATCAGCATACAGTGCAGAGCAGTCTGGCAGCTAGAAGGGAGATTTTAATGCAAAAATTGACAGACTAATAAATTAAGTTGAGATTTTTCTTCCAGTAAAAAGTACACATTCTCTCACTGACACTGAGTGCTTTGAAAATGTTTAAGGACGAGAAGAGAGAATCCAGGACATTTCTAAAAAAGGAGACATTTAAATGTTACTTAGTCAAAAAGTAACACAAACACGCTCACTGTTCATCATGAATAATTTTGTCAGTCAAAGTAATGGGACATTTGCTTTATAAAAGGGGCAAGGAGCGCGTGAGGCAGAAACATGTAAAAAGCACGCTGGTCCTCATCACATGCAACATTTAGATGTCAGGCCTTTTAGGGATCAGCGCGGTCCTGATCTCCACATTTTATGAGCGATGCGTCTGCCAAAAAAACAAGAGCTCTGGAGAAATCAAATGGGTGAAAGTGTATCCTGTAACCTCTGTTACAGTCCCACAGCTCGGCCATAAAAAGAGTTCTGTTTGCACATTTTCTTATGCTGCGCAATGAAATACATTTATTTGACTTTTGGTTTGACAGTTATGCATTTAGGTGCTCTATCTGAGCAGAACGAAAGCAGAAAAGAAAAGGCAGGGACATTGTATTTTGTAAGTTAGGGATGCCACACGTATCAATAAACTCACAACACCAGTGTTACTTATTGTGATGATGACACTTAATATCTGTACCGAGTGCTTACTTTAATCTTTAATTTTAAGTCTTTTGATCAAAATGTTTTTCTTTTGGTTTATTTAACAGGGACAGTGCACATTAATAAACATTACTGTAAATGTATCAGAGTTAGCCTGAAGGCTATTTTTCATCTGTAGTCCTTGAATGCTCATAATGTACAAGGCTGTTTCATTATTAAGTTTCACGTTGCCAGGTCTGTCAAATATTCCCCACACTGACAACTGCAGCTGACAATCTGTAGACAGCTTGTAAAGCACATGCCAGTTGTAATGTGAGCTCCATGTAAAGGTAAGCTTGGTTTAGCCACATTAGCGGTCTGCAACCTGCACCTCTGGAGCTCCATGTGACTCTTTTGCCAGCAGCTCCCTGTGGCTTTGCCAAAAATTCCCATGGAATTTACCATTGATGTAGGTCTAAAGTGATTCTTAGGTTTACACCTCTACTAACCTGACGCACCAGATGGTTTGTTGCACAGAACCACGTGGGAAGCCATCCATAGAAACTGTTTGGAAAAGGGCAGGCACTTTAAAGAAAACCCCTGGCTGGTGATTGGATGAACCGTTTGTCTCATCTAATGTGCTAACAACTTTAGCCAATCAGATCAACTCACCACACCGAAGCTGGCCGGAATAAGAGCGAAAACATCTGTCAAGAGAAGTCTTCGGTTCTGTTCTTTGCTCTTCTTTTAATGAAGAAATACTTTCCAGCTCTGATATAACTGACGGTATCACAGTATCTATGCCAACCTCTTCTGGAGCCGCCATTGTTCATTCAAGACGGGTCGTTTCCATGGACACTTCATGCTGTCTGTGAACCTAAAACCATGGCCATAGCTGCCAGTAGTCCCTCCTAGGATACTGATTGGCTCACACCACCTCTGGTGCAGACACAAACGGATAGCTTGCAGCTTGGAGATTTTGGAGGCACAGACATAATCCTAATGAACATTTGAAATCTGACTCCTGGTACTCGTGGTAACCTTACATTTGCCAAGTCTTCTGAGACCGTTCTTGCATTGTATATAAAATTAGGTCTCAAAATAAAGTCAGAGAATTAAATTGAATATAATTTCATTATTTCAACTGTAGTAAACCCTCCCCATCTTTCCGTGTGCTTTTTAAGGTCAACTTTTCTTTCTACAATATATCCTTCCAAATTAAAGTGACATTTAATTAACACTCTGAAATGATTGATGCTCAAAAAATCCTCACCAGCAGCTTTAAAAATAATGCTTTTCCCTAACAGAATAATCAATTTAATGATATAATCTTAATTTGTCTCTGAAATATCACCAAACACCACAGAGAAAAAGTCTAGTTAGAAACACACACTTTCCTCCAAAACACAGAAAAAAAACATGACAGTACCAAAATAGATGACCTATTAGATAAAAACTTCTAAATAGTTCTGAACTAAAAGAATCTTGTAAATATCTTGGTCACTTTAGCTGTGACAAACAAATGGTTCCTTAAATGTTTTGAATGTTTGACACGTACTTCACTGAAAAGGCGAAAGCAGTGGCAACCAAAGTCATTTTCACGTTTTCTTTGAGAGTGATTGCAGCTGTGGTGCAGACAACGGTGCAAGAAGTGGCACAATGATTTTCTTTCACAACTACATAACATGAGATGGAAGTTCATATGTCGACAGGAGATTCAGGGCCGTGCCGGGGTTGGAACAAGCCGGTTCTGGGTCCAGGAAGCTGCCTAGTGCGTCAAACCTTGTAGCGGTTTTTCTGTTTGCTTCTCTGTGTGCACTGTGATCCTTCATTTTTCTATTTTCACCCATTCATTTTTTCCCCGTACGCAGCTGAGTGCTGCATTTCCATTTCTGCCAGACAAGTGTGTGTGTGTGTGTTTGACGGCGTCCTTGCGATGCCACAACACAGCGGCTTGACCGGTCATGATGGACAACAATGCAGGCAACCCACAAAAATACCTTGAAATTGTGTTTGCTACCACCTACTGAGCGGCGCCACCATTTAGTTCCTGGAGCTCGTCGTGAAAGCAGGTGGAGAACAAAAGCAGAACCCGAGAAAAAAAACCTCCTGCAGTAGAAACAAAAAAAAGAAAGACCACTGAAGGAATCCGGTATCAGTGTGTTGGATCAAAAGAAAATGTACAGGAATCTTAATGGGTCTTAACCTTGTAAAGTAAACATAGATATCGAACCTCTCCAGTGTGCCAGCTAGCTGAGTGGAGTCCTTCAGTAGATTTATACAAACACAGCATTAGATTAGTGGGAATCAGAGTCATTTTTAAACCCATTGACTTGACTTTCTAATGGGTTCATGTAATTAATGTAAAGGTCTAAAAGGACAAACCAGCTGAAAAACCATCTTTCCCAGGACTTTCTCATCTTTGTTTTTCACTGACTGCAGCATAGTGTGACATGTGGAAGCCCATTACTGCCAATGTGGTGAAAGATCCTGTAAGTCATTATAATGAAAAAAAAATCTAGAAATACTGACTCAGTATCTCAAACAATGAGAACCTTTCCAAAATAATGGCTCAGATGCTCAATATTTTTATGATACTAACTCATTATTTTGAGATCAGTAAGTCATTATTTTGGGGTAACTCATTATTCTGAAATACTTTCAGATGCTTAAACATTATTTTTGAGATACTAACTTGGCTTGTGTAGTATTCATTTTGTTTTACCTGTATACTTTGTGTATGACAATGTGTACATTGTGGTATTTCTGTAGAACTTGTGTGAAACAGCTCAACTCAACTGTACTCCACTGTACTGTAGTACTTTCTTAACGTAGGTGGAGTTGATCATCATTACAACACTATGCTCACAGCTGGAAAACAACACACACACACACACACACATACACATACACAGACACTGCTGTGTGTTGTCAGAAACTAACTAATTATTTTGAGATACTAACTCATTATTTTCAAACACATCGTCATTATTTTGACATCCTAACTCATTATTTAAGGTACTTAGATACTAGTTAGCTGTTAATCATTATTTTGCGGTACTGACTCATTATTATGAGATACTAACAATATTTTGAGATGTTTTTATATATTTAAAAAAAAATAAAAAAATGCATTATTTTGAAAAACTAATTAATTTGATATTCAAATTCATTTTTTCAAGAAACCTTCTCATTATAATGACTTGCATATTTTTATCCATGACATGGGCAGAAATGGGCTTCCAAAGTGAACGACATTTATTAATTATATCTTCTTACTCTATGGAAAGTTTTTTCTAATTAAACTACTTAGATAAATAAATCTAAATGATAATAATGCAGCCAGAGTATTTGCTTTATCAGGTTAACATTGATTCTTTGAGAGTATGTCGATCCGCTCCGTGGCTGTGGCGCAGCGGTGCATTTCTCCTGGACCACTGCAGACCCTCCTGAGACTCTCTCTGGACCCCCCTCAGTTTGCCTCTAAGGCTCGTTCCCCATCACCCAGCTGCTCCACAGCTTTCCTCCCATTTAGATGCCTGTGATAGCCCTGCAAGACCCTTTTTCTTTTCTCCCCGCACGTTAAACAGCATACTGCTGCCATGCAGGGGGATAAGCCGTGGGCGGTGCAGGTGGATGCCCCCGCCGTGTCCTGGATTACAGACTATTTTGCCCACAGGCCGCGGCTGGTTCCATTGCAGGGGCCACCTCGAGGCACCGTCCTGTTATCTTTCATTTGTCTTCTTATCTCCGATTTTAGCGAGACGTCGTCCCACCTTAAAAACACACTCTGACGAAGGCTCCTTTACAGGATTTAGCGTTGATGAGAACAAGGATGACTGTAGGAAAGGTCTGTGTAGATTCATATTAGTCATCCAGGTAGCAAGATGTCAAACACAGTTTAAAACAATCCAGTGGACTGGTAATTAAATGGTTGACTGGCTTCTTAAAGTCTGCTGTCAGGTGGGATTCCTCGGCATTAGTCTCTGTGGAGACACCACGCCTCCTGATAAATGAGGACATGAAGGAGGAAAGAGTCACTTTATAGAGATCAAGTGGCTTCTGCCTCAAATATATTGGAAAATCACCTCCACAGTGATGTTACAGTAGCAATTCAAGCAGCAGACAGCTCCACTTTAATGTACATACATAGGGGAGTATTTACTAAGAATTTGAACAGTCAAATTGTATTTGTCCTTATTCACGAAAGGACCGCACAGAGGCTTTATGTCAGTAAAATGAAAGAAAATCGGCACTGAAAACTGTGTTTAGGCTCATGTAATATATATAACCGCAGCACCTCACAGTATGTATCACCGCAGGCTGAACACAGAAACTGCATCTGAAATTGTGTGGCTGAAAAAAGAAGGTGTAAAATCTGCAGCACTCTTTGATCGGATACACATGGAGGGAGAATGAGAAGTTGAAAAAGCAGTGGTGGAAAGTAACTTAGTACATAAATACTGTACTTGAGTACAATTTTGAAATGCTGTGCTTGAGTGTGAGTTTGTGCCACAATACTTTATATTTATTTTCCACCACACTGCAGAGGAAATATTGTACTTTTACTTCACTAGAGTGGTCTAAGTGGGGCACTGACTTGTACAGAGGTGGCATGAAGGTTGTGTTTGCCCACACACATGCACACTAATGTGTCATTTCTCAGATTCACTGTAATGACTGACATTACAGTATCTGACTTTTTTTTTTTTACATTACTGCATTGAAATGTTTACTTTAAAGACAAGTAATCCAACCAATCACAAGACAATTAAGTTACACCATAAAAATAGAATATAAAATTTATCTACTCCTCAAAGACCTCGAAAAGAAAATTAGGCCTCCATTGTACCTCTTTCCTCAGGCGCACTCTATTATGAAAAATATGCTTCTTTTTACGATTTATTTTTAAGTAAATTAACCTTGTAAAAACAGAAACAATGAAAATAAATACTCTGCACCCACCTCCCCCTGACAAATCGGGAACACAGCCTCTGATTTGTCGATAGGCTTGCCCCAAGGCATAAGGGGATTACCAGTGGACGGCTAACAACTCGGGGAAAAATCCTAAATAATAACAGAAGATGTTGTTCAGTGTTGGATTTATTTCACTACAAGTTTCTCAAAAAGACACTGCAGTTTGAGGCCGGATTAAAAAGCTTTTGAAAGAGATACGTGACACTGCAGTGAATGTTGTGGGCACAAAGGCACTGCAGTTGTTAGCCTCTCATGTTTAGCTTACTTCTGGGCTAACCTCATTCATTTTTTCCAGCAGCTGGAGAATTATAGATGACTTTTCTTGGTCTTGAGAAGCTGCAGCATTTATTAACTTACACACTGGAACCTGTACATTTACTGCCAGGTTGACAACTTGCCGCTCCGCTTTGCTAGCAGCACCATCACTCTCAGCCTGCTGCTCACTCTCTAAACAAGTGAGGGAGTCACTTGCACACCACACACTTGACAACCTGCCCTATTCCTGAAATGAGCTATGCTACACTTCTAACAGTATTCTTCAATGCAGTCCAATAAAACATTATAATTTGGACAGCCATCCTGCAGTGATATGTTACCATGGCAAAGAAAAATCTTCCTTATAGTCACATAAAACATACTACAGTACTACACACTAATCTACCTCCTTAAAAGGAGCCATTCTGCACAATGAGTACCCTTTGATATTTTAAGTAGATTTTACAAGTGCGTAACATTTTGAATGCAAGATTTTTACTGGACAGAACATTGGTATCTCACTTTTACTGCACAGCAACCAGGTTGTGGGTTGGAATCCTGATTAAGACGTAGACTTTCTGGGCAGACTGGGCATGTTCTAGTTTCCACCAGCATCAAAAACATTTATGTTAGATCAATGCTCCTGTCAGGACACCTGACCAAGGTGCTGGCACAGAACTGGAGTTGGTCCCCGGGTGCTGCACAGCAGCTGCCCACTGCTCCAGATACCTGGATGGGTTAAATGCAGACTGAATCTGACTCTATAATTGTACTTTGTATGATATCACAGTACAGTTGACCTTTACCTTTAACTTAAGGCAAGGAACTATGAGCAAAAACATTGTTTGTTCATCCACTGGTTTGGAGGTTTTAGTCAATCTTGCTTCAGTAACACCTTTTTCAGACTAGTGAGAAAATAAACACCCAAATACACATTTCTGTTTTACTACAATTTGTCTATTTACATCTGTTCTTCTAAATTCAAATTAGCATTAGATAATGCCTCATTTACATGTTTAAACATAGCATTTTAGAGAACTTATTTTAATGTTGGAAATAAACTGAGGAAATTTCATGGTGTATCTATTTTATTTTTACCCTGTGCTCCTGTAGCATCTTCCCTTGCACCACTGTGAAACACTGGGTGAGAAAGACACAGACATGTAGGTTTTGCTTTCAGCACCTTTAACTGAGAAACTGTAATAATGTCTCAGTTGTTTAACAATGAAAACACTTCTGTGAAAGCAGTAAAAAAAAGATCAAATGAAGCAAATTAGCAAATTTTCAAGATGTATTGTACAGTAGTTCTTCATTCACTACAACACATGGCAAACGGAGCAATGTGAAAGTGAAATTTTAGTAGTTTTGCATTTCTTTGTCATTTTTAGCATTGCTCTGTGATCATTTCGCGTGTCTTTGTGATGTTTTTTGTCTTTTAACTGAGCTCCGTTACTTTCCATTTGTACTATAGTATGAGTACCACTGCTGGTACTCAAGCTCCCTCTAGTGGTAGACTGAGGTATCTCCTAAAATAAAAATGAAATTAATTCATTTAAAACATATAATCAACATGCTACGAAATTTCAAATGGAAACAATACTTGAGATCAGTGAAATGTAATTTAAAATAAGTTTTGTATTTCCTGTAATATCTTGAAGGCAGTGTGGCTGACAACAGGCAACAATAAATAATCTTTTTAGGAATAAAGATGCCTCCTGTGTGAAGTGTCCGTAGCTGGATAGGCTAGGCCTCTAATGTCAGTCATGATCGTGGTACTTTATAATATTTTCTGAGGTGGCACGTAGTGTAGAAAGTTTGAGAAACACTGCCTTAAACCAATGTTTGAAGTTCAGCAGCAGTTTGTTTTGTGCAGCAGTACTTTTCAGCAATGAGGAACACGGGAACAGCCCAGCATCGGGTCATATAGCTGCACTTTATTCAAACCAGATGGACTGCGGCTGAGATCATTTACATCTTTAGTGCGTACCATGTTAAATGTGTCTCTGCAGCTCAGATTTCTGTACGTGTACCAAACCCACACAAACCCCCAGTGGACCCAGTGTATGGCCTTCCATTGTTTTTTTCAGATACATCTACTGTAACATTTCTCTTCACGGTGCCAGAAAATTCCTTCTGGTTTAATTCAGTATTTGAAGGGGTGCGCATAAGATTGTCATAACACTGTTACAACCATGAAGGAGTCTTCTTTTAAACAAACTGTTCAGTGAGCTTCATTCATTCATTTATGTCAATGCAAAGTTGACTTTGCTTGAGATGTCTTTGCTATGACATCTTGACAAGACAAAAATGTCACTGTCATTTTGTTTCTGCGGTAGAATCTACCAAGACTACTTTCTACCTGACAGAAAGAAAATAGTTCCTACATGGAACTGCTCACAACAGAATTATCATGAGTAACTGGGTCATGATTTCTGGAAAGAGACATTGCTGCTGAGTTTTTCAAATGTATTCATCTATTTATTTTTTTATTTAATGTTTTTTTTTTGCATGTGGTTTGAGCACCACAAGCCAAGTGTGGTCTAGTTCCATTATATTGAAGGAAAGCCGTGGCTGATATCCCTGAAATTCACACCAAAAAAATCTAGATGGATACAGGCCAGGGGGGGAATATGTATTTTTGATTTGGGATGAACTATCCCTTTAAAAATAAATCCAGTGGTTGAAGGTTTGGCCCCTAAATGGATAGTAACAGCCCTCAGTAATCATGCTCATTAGCGACCATGACCTTTTGGTTGTGCATACAGCTGCATAATGATTAAAGCACTAATTGCACATCTGGCACATAACAATGAATGCTCTCAACGTATTTTAGGCCAGGATACTCCAGGCGGAATCACTCTGTATTTTGTCCATTTTGAGGCCATTTTTGACATGTCAGCAGTTTGAGTTTGAGTAAATACTACCTGGAGAGGCTTTATAAATTTCATATGTGTAAGCACAAAATGGTTTTAGGCTATACAGTCGTGATGGGCTGTGGGCTTCTGTAGCCTGGAGAAACATCATTTTTGCATTGGTATAGGATATTCCAGTACATCCTGTGCAGTGATTTGTTTATCTGAGTGCCTTTTATCACCGCCTGTGCAAGATATTGTTGATTGTTGATAACAGAAATTGTGAAAAGAAAATAATATTGGCATTTACATTAATGTGCCCACTGCATTATCCACCATCTGTTGTGGGTTGTTAAAGGGACAGTTAGGAGTATTTGAAGTCGAGTTGTATGAGGTACTTATCCATAGGCGGTGTACCAGTGTAGGAAGATAAGCAATGTACTGCTGTGGACAGGGTCAGTAACAAGACTGAATCGGTTACATTGTTTGTGTTATTGTGTGACTTCTGTGTTTTTAAAGGTTAGTTTGGATTCACCAAAGTCACACAATAACACCAACTAACCGGTCGAGGCAGTGGTAGACCCACAAGTCCTTTGTTCTGTGAGGTAGAATTAGGGTTTTTGCAAAATGAGTCTGGTTGAATGAGAGAGTTATACAACAGCGGATCAGAAAAGGCTGTCTGCCGGGCAACCCAAAAAGGATATTTGGATGTAGCCCCTATATAATCGCCAACATTTTGACTAGAATTTAATTACCAATTGTCTCTAACTAACGGATAGCAATTACATTTGTTTTGTAATTTATGTAATTTAATGATATGTAACTAGTGATATATATGGAGACAACAGGACGTGTCAAAGCAGGCTTCATCTGTAAATGGTTTATTTTTCATTAACACCTGCAAAAACCAATACAATACATGAACCGTAAGAGTCATGCCATCTGCACCACTGGCACAATGTCTCTGGCCACAGTTGTCACTGACATGGAGCCATAAAAGAAGGTTTTTCAAAAATTGTGAATCACAGAGGTCCTTCAGCGTACAGTCATGGATTTGCATGAAAGAAATTAGGATGATAGATCCAGTAGTATTCAAGATTAGTTGCAGACAAGCTCCACGTCTGTTGATCACACACACATGCAAGTGATCGCATGATCCCCTCCAGGCTTAGGCTTGGTGGAGATACTGATCCAAACAATCCCTTTAAGTTTATTGATCAGTATCAGTTTTCAGTTAGATGCTTACAGAGTCAGGATGGACTATTTCCCTGACAGTGAAATCAGAGACGTTTGTTTTGCCTCCCTGTACAGATATGTAAATGTGGAAGTTATTCAATCCCAAAATAGCATGAACTGAGGTATGGTATGGGAAGAAATATCAGTATATACCACATGTGAAAGTGCTGGGGAGTTAATAAACTGAGAAGAAATTATTTGCCACCTTATAATTATAAGATCACACACTCGCAAACTTTCCTGTGGTGAGTGTAGGTGTCTCCAAACACACCTGTTATTTTTGTTCATGCAGGTGCAACATAGCAAAGTGCAAAAGGGTTAGATGTGGCAGAATATAAATCGGAGGGTGCGCCGATTAATAAATGAAGGATTCATTTGCAAAAATAGAAAAGTCCTTTGTTATTTATTTTCCTAAATCATGCTTTTTCTTTGTAGACTCAAAGGAAAATCATTCAAACAGGTGTTGGGCTGTTTTGAAAAGATATCTCAATTTTTTTTTTTTACATTTTAATAAATCATGTTTTTACTATTGTGCACTCAGGGGGATTATCAATCAAACTGGTGAAAAACAATCCCTCAAATGCGCTCCAGGAAATCATATTGTTGTCTGTATGATGCAGAGCAGCATGATTTGAACACACCACCAAAAAATCTGCAGCCAGAGGCAGATGGTACTAACAAGTGAATAGAAACAAATAATTAAAACATTGTTTGATGAGGCTGTATATGATTGCATCAATCTGATGTTATTTCGGTCATAATTCTATTCTCTACCTGCACAATGTAGTGTGATGGTTATCAGATTTACGAGCTCTTTACTTCCTGTCCCCTCCTGCTATTGTAAAATTACCTTCTCCTCCCATCTTGAACAAAAGCAAAATACTAAACAACAAACAGAAACAAAGTAAAACTCACCAAAACCATCTTGGTTTGTCTTTCCACTGCTCCAACAAACACCAAAACTGGTTTGGTCAAAATGAACACTTTATTCAGTGTGTTAAATATGAAAATATTCTGGCTATACATGCTGTCAATCAGATACTATTTGCATCATGACTCTATTCTCTACTCGCACAATGTAGTGCATCAATAATCCCTATTACAAGCTTTGTGAGTTTTCATCCTTAGGTTAGTTCTTCATAGTGTCTTAGATAAACATTAGCAAGGTTAGCTAGCTAACTGCTATCGATATCTTCACTCAAATGCTACAGAAATAATATTAAACTCACCAAAATCATCTTGGTTCGTCTTTCCACTGGTCCAGCAATCATTGACTTTGTTTTGGTTGAAATGAACCCTTAATTCACTACGTTAAATGTGAAAATATTCTGGCTATACACTCTTCCCACTTCCTTCCACTGGTTTGTCGTCCATCTTGCTCCTTTCTTTATATTTTCACATCTAACTCAGTGAATTAAAGGTAGAATGAGTAGGATTTGCCTGAGCTGTTTGTAAACCCACAAGATAATTCCTAGGAGGTCAAACACCATTATTTTGGGTTGGTTAGTGTCCCAAGCACATAAAAATAATGAGAAAACAAGGAAATACAGGTAGACGACAAGGTCTCTGCAGTTACAGATACCACTACACACTGACTGAGAGGGATTATTTCTATACAAGTCTAAATAGTGTTTTTTTTTTGTTTGTTTGTTTTTTGTTGTTGTTGTTATTTTATATTTTTTGTGTATTTTTTATTTTAGGAGAATATGGAATATCATACCTTTGTGGGTTTATTTCAACCAAACCAGCTGGTGATTGTTGGGGCAGTGGAAACACAAACCAAGACATTTTTGGTGAATTTGAAGATGGCAATGCCAGCTAGCTAACATTCCTAATGGTTATCTAAGACATTGAGGTGATTATCAAAATGCTCAAAAACAATGAATGCAAATATGTACCAAGCTAAGTAATAAATTTAAGGATGAAAAGGAAAAGAACAGGAAGTAAACAGCCATGTAACTCATAAAATGGGTCTATCTCACACTTGACAATGCAAGTAAAGATTTTACATTGTAAATGATGACATCATATATTAAAATGGGAGCATTTGCACCGCAATGTTTTGTTCACACCAAAAACTAAAGCGAATACGCAAACATGTTTGTTTGCCGGATCATTTTGGGAACATTTGTAGTTATTAGCGTTACTCGGGCAAGTGTGTTTATTCACCCCAAACAGGCAGCCACAAGGTAATCAACAACATGCTAATTGCTAGCAAGCACTGGCAGGCACCAGCTGGCTCTGACAGCACTCATCAGAGAAGCCGGCTCTTTCTGTTTTCTCCCTCCTGTCTCTCTTCTCCCCCACCCCCCTCCTCTCAGTACATTCACAAATTAATTTTCAGATATATTTGTACTCTGGTCAGCAGTCACCATGGACAGAGAGGCTAATTAGCGTACAGTGAACAGTCGAATGAGGTCAGCTCCTCCGTGGGGCGCTGCTGCAGACGGGTTGAGAAGCAAGAGTCAAGTTAAATCTACTTCTTAATCCCAAAAGTTGACTCTGAGCTCTGCAGCCTCAGCCTCCTTTACTGGCAGAAGCCAGCAAAGGAGGCTGCATCAGAGCAAAACCAATGTGACGCTGATGTTTCTTCCTCCAGAAGCTCCAGTCTGCTCCCAGCTCTCTCCTCCAAAGCTCCCCAGCTCTCGGCAGCTGTCTGTCAGCTTGTGCCCCATCTCTACGTGGTCCTCTCGACACAACACCGGGCAAAACCACCCCGATAGACACAAATTTTTTTCTCAAGTCAAATATATTGAAGTCATGGAAATAAGAGAATGACAATAATAATAACAAATTGGGTTTTTTTGTTTTTGTTGTTTGAAAGGAAGCTGTGACACAGGATTAATGAGCTAATATGATGTCTTCCACATAACAGGTAGAATATTGAGTCATAAAAGACCTGTATGATAGAGGTGTGTGTTGTTGTGATGTAGCAGTCTGGTGTCATCCACACATTATTTAATCCAGCTAAACACAGTGGACAGCCAGGTGTAACAGTGCTGCTCTCTGCTGTGACACTTAGAAGCTTTTCATACAGCTGTGGACAACAGAACCACTCATTTATTAAAGATCAGTACAGACTGATTTGAAGACATTCCTGCAACACATCTACAGATTGGAGAATGTTTGATTAAAATAGTTCAATCTGCAGCACAATGTAGTTCGAATTTGGCTTTGGGGCTCTGGCCTCATCGCTCCCCACAAATAAGTTTAAATAGAGATACTGAGGAGTGATGAGCACATATCTTAAACACACTGAGCTGGAAATTGCAGGTGGATGCTGGAGTGCTGGTGGGGCTAAAACACAGCAATGCTGAGGCAGAGCAGCAGTGCTTTGACATGGCAGAGGGAGAGATGGGAGATCTTGCAGCTTAAATAGACCGCAAAATTGGAAGGGTTTGGTTGTTAGATGATTGTGGGGAGTTAGGCATGTCACATTTGCAGAAATGGGAAGCAACTAAGTTCAAATACTTTGTTACTGTACTTAAGTAGCTTTTCAGGTATCTGTGCTTTACTTGAGTACAAGGGCGTATTGGGGGGTGACGCATATCGGAAACCTGACAGATCTGTAAATAGTTTGAGCAGAAATGTGTCATAAATTAACTGCACTGCAAAACATTCACAAAATGCTATGTGATCTTTTAATTGCTTTCTTCTTTTTTCAATTGTTTCTTGGAAATATAGTGTTGTGCACACCTATATTAATGTATGTACAATATATGTATGTATATGTTTTATGATCTTAAGACGAAGAAAAACTACGTCTCCTTCTTCCTCTTGAACAAAATGGCTTGAGTCTTTAATCAAAGCACAATGATGATGTCATTCCAGGGTTGTACTCTTACTTTATCAGGTGGCAGCACTGGTACTAGCATGTTAAATATTTCAGTAGCACAAAGACAAATTTAGTAGCACACACAGGTGCACAGTTTAACATGTTTTATTGGTCAAAATTCATTTGATATTTGTCAAAAATGCATTTACTTACTTACATTTATTTACACACACACTGTCAACTCTGTTTACAGCATAATCTAACCCTTACAGTAAAAGTTTTCACTCATTTATTTTAAGACCTCACCTCAAGCCCTGTACCATCCTCTCTTTTTCCTGTCTCCTGCGTGCTGCTGCATTGCTGCTCCTAAACATACAAAATGGCTTCAGAGATGCTCCTGAGCATAAAGGTGGCCCATTTTAAAACTAAATGGGAAAACATCCACTTATTGGTCACTATGGAGGAGCATTCTCTTCCCTGAATGTATTACACTTCTTCTCATGATAAAACTGTTTAGGTTTCAAAATTAGTAACGGGCTAATACATATTTCACTAATCAATTTAAGACCTCACCCGAGCTTCATCAGTCTCTCCACCTTTTATTGCTTCAACTGCCAAGACATTATTGCACATAATATCTAATATAATGTCATACATGTTGATAAATGGTCCAGTATGATTAGGTGTAACTTACTCACACTGACGTCACTCTTTAAAAAAAACAAAAACAAAGTAAGTCCTGCTGCTTTTCTTTGGTGGTGACGTGCTAAAATAAGATGACAAAATATTTTGGCGAGTGTTGACGTTACTTGGGAACACTGACAAAGTTAGCAGTTAAATAATGGACAAGTGACCGTCCCAGGATTAAGATGACTGGATTTCTGTGTTGCTGACATTAGCAGTTAGTCTATGTAGCTAAAGTTAGCAGATGACCTGTGTAGGTAACATTAGTGGTTGGTTTGTGTAGCTAAAGTTAGCGTTTGATCTATGGAGCTAAAGGTAGCAGTTGGACCGTGTAGCTAATGTTAGTGGTTGTTTTGTGTAGCTAACATTAGCAGTTGGTTTTACATGGAAATGTTTCTTTAAATTCACTGTTGAGACAAAATAATGTCAACATTTCCACCTAGTGAAAATATTTTTAAAGAGATAATGAATTGGAAGCTGTCAGATTAGCTTTTTTTCACTGAGGCCAGAGTGGTGTTGTGACACTTGGCAAGTGTTTTAAGTCGTTATTTAAAATGAAAATGAACGTTATAATCCCCATTTTCACTAAATGTAACTGATCTGATTGTCTTATTTTTTTTTCGTAGCTGTAATGGAATACAGTTTCCTTTTTTATGCATCCTAATTACGTAATGCCAATACATGTAATCTGCCTTCTCAAGCCTGGTTATAAAGTTAAACTACCTAACAGTGTACTGCAGGGGTCTTCAACTACATTTGTCTCTGGGTCATAATTTTTCTAAGCAAACACTCAGAACAGAAAATAAAATAAAATAAAGTTAGGCCTGATTAGGCTATCATTGTTTAATATTTCCACTTTTTCTTACAAAATTATTATTTTATTAGCCTTTATCAATATGAACCAGTCTAAACAACATGGGAAGTTCACAATGATAATGATATATAACTATATAACTAGAACATGCTCTCAGGGCTCCACCAAGGAGGCAGTTCACTGAGGAATGATGGTTCAGACCTGTACTTGTGGAAATATAATTGCAGGATGCAGTCCTGTTTGGCAGGGAATATTAATCAGCTTTAACTAGTTTAGATGCTGTTATCCAGTTGTGTTATTGTTGTGCATGCTACCGGTGATAACAGCAATATTACAGGTCACAGAACTCTGAGGGCAGCAAAACAAGTTTTTGTCCTTTTAATAAAAAAGTCAGGCGATGTTTGGCCCTCTTCCATCATTGTGTGAGAAAATGATCTGATTTTATGCTGCCCACAGCACGAGTTTGTGAACATCAGGCCACAGTGTTTATTACCTCGCTAAGAGCTGGAGGTGTGCCGCATGTTGCCTGCAGCTCTTTATCTAACAGCTCACTGTGGCTGCACCTTCTGTTTCCATTACTCCCTGCAATATTTAAAGCTGATCTGCTGTCATGACATTTACTGTTGTCTTGTCTTGTTGTTGTATTTTTGAAGAGAACAGTATGTGCTAAGGTCACTGACAAACACATTTCCTGTCACTACATCATGATAAAGTTCATGTTTTGCCAGTTAAATGCTTTTAATGTGAAGCTGCATCAGTAGTATAACATATACACTGATACTGATGCAGACTGATACAGCTGTGATAGGCCAATATCAGGCCAATATATCAGCTGGGCTCTCATTTGCATTAGTAATAAGCTATTAAAGCAGTTTTTCAAGGACGTTTGTCACAGAGATCCAGTTTATAAAACTGAAAATATATACATATTGCCATACTTTCATCAGTGGCCGTTCTGCGGGCTGGATAGGAAACTATGGTGGGCCCAAAGTGACCCTAACTACAATAACAAAATACATACAGTAATGCTATATTTGTATCACATGTCAATGTATCATTAAAAATAACCCAATACAGAACAATAAAACAGTCTGAAAGGAGCCATTCTACATACTTAGTACTTGTCTGTGGTCAGGCATGGAGCTCAGGATGCAAGTGTGGTTTTAGACAGAACATGAGAAGTTAATACAAATAAATTAAAGTGAATTTAAACCTATTTAGCCTATTATTGTTTAACAATTTCACTTTATTATAAAAAAGTTTTTTAATAGCCTGTATCAGTGTGGATAGATGCCTAAAAACAATCCATGTGTGGGCATGTGTGGAGAGGGTGGGGACTATTTGCATATTCATTAAACGCTGAATACTAAATGAAGGCAAGATGTAGAGCTATATTTAACAAGGTATTTAAATTCTTATTTTGAAAAAAAAAAAAACAGACAATTTATCACATCTTGCAAAGCATTTTATGTTATTTAAAACATGACTCCAAGTGAACTTTAACATGATATTACCATTTCATAATGTAAATATCAGAGGTATGATGTCAACCAGTATATTGCAACACTCCTTCAGTTCATTACAGCAGTGTAAGAGTGAGATGCCACTGTAATAATGGCAGCTTGTTTGCTTCTGTCTCAAACCAGAGTGGTCTAGAGGGGAATAAGATGTAATAACACTGTTGCGATTTGAACTGGTCAATAAAAATGTCATATTGGATGTTAATACACTGTTCATTAGAGCCTGACTAACTGATCTTATTACTGGCAAACACAGACTTCCTGACCCCAGCACTGCTGCCATGCTGGGGCTAAAGCAAACTAGCTGTTGGTGGATTTCGCACATAGCCAGAAGGCACAGAGTCCATCCCACATGGTGGCCCGGTCCCGACTACTTGGGGGTGGGGGGGGTGGGTGTTCACATTATTAACAACCTGCAGTGGTCCGATAACACTGTGGCAATAGATTAGACAGGGCAGAGCTGGCTGTTCTTCCAGAGGAGCTTCAGGTTATTTAATGCAGCCTGTCTTAATCCCACACACTGTAACTGAAAAGTCTGCCAAAAAAGTCCATCTGTTCCCCGCACAGAGGCTTCGTGAATGTGTAAAGTTCTAAAAACTTTTTACAAAGTTGTCGAGGTCCCTTGATGTTGATTTTGAATGGGAGTTTCAAAAAAGATGATGAAAAGAGCTTTTAAAATGATTCTGTTTCCTTTGAGATTAATGCAGCAACAGTAACTTGAATGCAGTTTTGAATGTGAACGTGAGTACATGTCAGTTAAGCACTGTATGGTTTTTTTAATCGATTTCTCGTGGGGACCGACGCACTGATATATGAAAATATCTCCTCCTACACAAGCCTCACTGTGGCCCCCCCATCCCTCCCTCCTCTGTTTCTGGCACACATAGCTTCCATAACAGGGACGAGAAAGCTATAACAGCAGAGACCCCATGAAACATTATAGTGAACAGCATGCAAACTGCTGCCACTGTTTTGGCATTTGCATTTTTGGCTGAAGAGCTTTTTTCTTGGCCATGTACATCTACTGCTACAAATCCATGAAGTCAGCAGAAGCTCGCTGGAGTCCACCAAAAACAGTTCTACCAAAACTGGAAAAAAAATAATAAAGTTCTCAAATTGAGAAAGTGGTCTTTATTAATGTCATATTGCTGGTTCTGCTGTTAAAGGGAGAGTTCACCCCAAAATCAAAAATACATATTTTCCCCTTGGCATGTAGTGCTATATATACATCTTGATTTCTTTAGGTGTGAGTTGCAGAGTTTTGGACATGTGAGTTGTAGAGATTTCTGCCTTCAGCTTGTGGTGCTCAAAGTGCCCAAAAATAATAATAATTCAACTTGTGGTTAGCAGTTTCATGTGGGAACTATTTTCTTTCTACGGTAGAATCTACTGGAACTGCTCACACCAAGGTCTGTGGATTATATTGAGTAGCCAGGTTGTGATTTCTGGAAAGGAACATTAGTTTTTCAAATGATTTTTTTTTTGGTGCTGATTCCATTTAGTCCCATTATTTTTAACACAAGGCAGACATCTCTGCAGCTCATATCTCCAAAACTTGGCAACTCACACCAACAACAGTCTACATGGATAAATAAAACTAGGTAAGGGGGAGAAATGTGTATTTTTGGTTTTGAGGAGAACTGTCCCTTTAACTTGGGTAATTTAAATAACCAAATTTGTGACTTTTGTGAATTGTGACCAAGATATGGGCTGACACATCGAACATCCTGCAGTTGGATCGTGTCAGTGCTGTCTGGGAACAAACACTCACTCTGTACAGACATACTGCTGACTCAGTATTCAAACCCTTCTCATTCCAGATTGTCAAATACCAATGTATTTGTCACGCTCCATACTGATACACATGGTATCCTTTAGCTCCTGTAGGCCAGAAAACTTTGTTAACACGTGGCATACATTGTGAAACTGTTGTCGTTTTGTGTGTAGGCACCAAAACCAGTTGGTTAGGATCAAGAAAAGATCATGGTTCAGAGTAAAATAGAGAGTAGAGAGTAAAATTGATATATATGATATACGTAGCATAACATGCTACTTCATGTTATGCTACATATTTCATATAATGTAAGGGAAGTCAGTTATTTAATGCACATAATGTTATGTAAACTTTTAGAGTACTGTTGACTTCTGGTTTCATGGGGACACAAACAATTTTTCATTTTGGGGAGAACTATACCTTTAAGTTAAATGCTACCACCAGCTAACATGCAGCTATTTGACAGTTTCCTTTATCATGTGCGACATTTTATTTCAGTATGCTAGCATGCTAACATTTGCTTGGTTGCCAGGTCTGCGCTTTTCCAGTGGAAATGCTCTGGTTGGGTGGACCTATTTTGCAGGCAAATTACATTACTAATATCTAGAAATACACATCTTCATTCTATGTAAATGAAAAAAAAAAATGTATTCCTAAATCCTACTAAACTGACACGGACATGTTACATGTCACAAGCATGCCACATGAACACACACAACTACAGTGTACCAATGATGCTGGTGCCAATTTTATTGGGTGTTGGACTGGTTTTGATCTTCTTTTAGTGTGGTTTTGTTACCTGGCAACTCTGACAAAATTGTCTGTACTAAATTCCAGGGTAATTCATTCAATAGTTATCAAGACATTTCACTTAAAACAAAAATGATAACTGTTATACTGGTTCAATAATCAGTATTTCATTTTGGCTCGAGGTAGCGGACAGACCAAAGGAGAGACAGACCGATGTTACCATCCCTGGATTCATGCCTCTAGAGTGTCGATTGGGTTCAGTAGTATTAACAGCCCTTTCACATTACATGATTCAATATTAATATAAAAGATAGATCTTCAAAGAGCTTTAACCAATACAGCTTAGATGTGTTTCTCACTTATGGCACCATCTTTCACTGCGGAGCTGCTAATAGGTTGGGAGAGAAGATTGGGATCACTGGGGTCAGCAGGCAGTCTTTGTTCCATCACAGAGCACCAGCTAGAAAGTGGGCTGTGAGAGCCAGAAATGTCAGCACTCACACATATATTCGCAGAGTCATTGGTATTGACCATCAATGATATCAATTCCCTGCAGATATGCAGTATTATGGTCACTGGGCTGATTGAATCCGTCAGATGGAGGGTTACAGTCAGTGCTTACACTTGAAAACAAAACACACTGATCTGCCCTGTGGTTTGGCTTTGGCTACATTAGGTAACACAAATTTTTTGGGTTAAAGTTCAAGGGAAAAACCATGGTTATTATGAGTCTTGGCAGGCAGTGACTGAATTTCCCCTGCAGTAATTTAGGTTGATTCAACAGTGGCGTATGCAGTATTAGCGCCATTGTTTAGTTTATTGCTTCATTTATGATAAATCATATTTTATTTATCTGATTTATCTGTGGATCTCACCTCACTTCCCAGTAGAGAGCTGCTGGGTGCTAATCATAGTCATCATAGTTACACAGCATTGCAAATTAATTCCCGCAGTTTGACCAGCAAGCAGCACCACAGGGCAGACTGGGCTTCCGTAAAACAACAAATCTAATGCTAGTTGAGCTAACGCTAGCACTACAGGGTAAAGTTCCACAAAAAGGTACAAGAAAAAAACAATTGCTGGCATCCTATCCACTAAATCTGTAACTCAGTGTGATTCAGATGAGGCTTAACATTCACAGAGTTTCTTTTCACTGTCCTTCAGTATTACAACATTAGTCCTCAGCCCGTGGTAGTAGTCACATTAGTCATGCAACATGCTAATGCTGAGTTCAAAAGGTTAACTTATGAAATAAACACTAAAACAACATAAAGCATGGTTAAACTTACAGCTTCCAAGTTTGAAGTCAGGTCACAGACAGCGAGTATCAATCCATCCTCGAGCTTGAACTGTTAGTGACCAGAGTGGTATTTCTTGAATATTTTGAAATATCGACCATTTAAGATGAAGTGTAGAGAAGTGTAAAACAAGAAGGGCTTGGCTTTAAGAAAAAATGAAAATGACTTTTTAATAGCTTAGTATTTCTAAATTGCAGTTATTGTTACAACACTGGTCGCCATCTTTTTGCAACTAGAGCGTGCGTAACACTAATGTAACCATGGTGTGATGAACTGCATACTGGACAGAAATACTCAATGTATCACAATGCAGACGTGAAAGATTTTGAATCAATTTATAAATGTCAAAAATCAATTTTGTAAATGTTAATTAACATGGTGTTGACGGCTTGAAAAACACAGAACCCTGACAGCTTACAGCACACACATGCTAGAGACGTGAGCAGTTAACAGGGAGTGACGTACTTCATCTTCTGAAAAGGAAACAGTTGCAATGATGTTTTGAGTTAGTGTCTAAATAATTCCATTTGCGAGACGAATGTGAAGCGCAGCTGTTACAAAACAGCGGCTGAGCGACACACACCACTGTATTTAACAACTTAAACCACCACCATCGTGAAAAAAATCACTGTGCTCAGTTTGTTCCACTTCAAAACTCAAGAATTGAAAATTGTTTTATTATCAAATTGTAGCCATCTGAATCACAATCAAATCGAATCATGAGATACCAAGAGATTACCATTCCTGTTGGATGGTGCTTAGTTTTGGCTTGTCCACTCACCAAGAAAAAAATTCTCGTATCACAGCTGAACAGTACACTAAAGTATGTTTCTAAAAACATTTTAGGTGATAAATAAACACTGTGTTAACATTGTAGTCCTTATTTGATTAACACTTCCTAGTTTGACAGTTTGAGTTTTGGGAGCCTCAGCTGGAAACTGGACACACGATGGTGGCTGCCTGATCACAATGTTTCCCATATTACAGCTAAACAGTGCACTAATATATGTTTCTAAAAACAATTAAAAGAAATGGGCGCTATAGAAACATAATCTTTATCCATATCAGATCAGGACTGCGTAGTTTGACAGTGTGATCTGGGTATGATGTGCCTGGAGTGTTGCACTGCTTGGGCTAACTAGGAATGACCTGTCAATCACAAGGTAACCACACCTTATATCATACCTTGTTTTATTGTCTATTTTACTCTAATAATAATTATAATTTGCTAAATGAACTGCATGCTGTGTTGGAGAAGATTTGAAAATAGTAAATGAGACCAGAAACTCATTAGTAAACTGCTCACAAGATCATAAACAAAGTGAGAAGTCGGGTCATTTTGCCATAAGAGTACATACAGTCAAACGTCTTTTTGAAGCCAGTTGAGTTGCCCCCTGCTGGCCATTAGAAAGAATGCAGATTGAATTGGTTGCATTGGTGCATTGGTTTCACTTTCCAGGCTGTGTTCTCTATTTATTTTACATTCTTTGGTGTTTTTAGAAGACTCGATGCAAATCACAGTCCTCTGTGTGGAAGTCTAACACTTTGTACCCTCCAACCAGACCTTCACATGCTTAATTTTAATTCCACTGTAAGGACATCGCACCATTTCCTGCTGTGCCATGCTACTGAACATAAACATAGATTCTTTCAAGTCTGAGAAAACAACCATTGCTGCTGATCTCTGGAGAGGACAGTAGGCTTTTCATGTTCTTCTTGACAGAAGTGGATTTTTTCCAAATACAGAAGTGGATCTGGAACAAGATCAGAGAGGGACTGAACTCCTCAGTGGATCTGACTGACACTGATAGAGAAATCAGCCAATACAGAAAAAAACAAATGCCCCGTTAATGAACTGTCGTGACAGATCTGATATCCCAAAAGATTTTGTCCTCGTGCCATGCAGATGTTTAGGACCGCTTGCACTTGGAAACGGTTCCACTTGAAACATGTTTCCTCTTTGTGTACCAAATCTCTGCAATCCTCGGAGGATTCTTCCACACTGTAAGCTATTTTGTTAGCATGTGTAGTCAGGCTCCAGTAAACATGCCGTCTAGCCCTCTGATCTCCTTTTGTGGCTCATATTTTCACATCTACATAAAGCAGAAAATGTATCCCTGTGGTGTAAAACTGCCGTAAAAAACCCTCTATGATCAAATACAGTGAACATAAAGAATCATCAGTATCATGGTAGACATATTTATGTTGACAAAAATGCAAATGGACTGGTTTATTTCATTCAAGGCTTCCCACACCTTCCCCGTTGCTGATGATTAATGGGACAGACATTGCCTTTTGGATGGAGAACTTCCTTGACAAAACACATTAATACTAAAGCCTGTTTTACATTCTCTTCCTGGCTGCATCTAGCTATCAGTGGAAGTGCAGGAAAAACATTTGTCTGCATGCAAAATGGCCTCATCAAAAAATAAGAGATAAAAACATAGGAGACCGTTAAAAAAAAAAAAAAAAAAAAAAAAAAAGTCACCAGCATCATGGGAACACGTATTCTGTGATGACAAATGTGCAAATGGACTACCCATTTCATTCCATCGGATGCATCCCACATCTTCCGCTTTGTTAATGATTAATGGGACAGGCGTCTCATTTTGGACGGAGAACGTGCCTGACAACACACATCAATAATCAGAGCTGCTTTACATTCTGTCCACCTTGCTATCAGTGGAAGTGCAGGGAAAAAAAGAAAAAAAACATTTGACTGCATGCAAAATGGTTGGAGATTTTCTATTCCAGAGTAAACATCAAAACCAATTTTCAGGGGAAAGCTGGAGCTGCAGCTACCTTTACCTACCTGAGCTTGGTTTTATTACATCAGGGGCTTTTCCTGTCTGAAAATCTGAGCTGGCAATTGGATTGTACAAACTCTGTCCCTATATCTCCTATCGTGTGTGTGTTAGACACATTTCTTGGTTTTATTATATTCATGTATTTTGTTCTTCCTTTTATGCCTCTTGAACATCTAACCGCAGATTTTCTAAGCAATATTGAAGCCGATTTTAACCAATTATAATGCAGAACTTTCTCAAAATAATGACTTAGTATCTCAAAATAGTGATAAAGTTTATCATTATGTTGACTTGTGCTGGGGACAGAAGGTGGACACACTGCAGAGCGCTGCGACTTCTCAGTTCTGGAGCGAGCAGCAGCCTCGTGTTTCTGGTGTGTTCACCAGAAACACACTTCTCTGCTGTGGTCAACACGCAATTCTGCTCCTCCGCTCTTTTCAGATCACTCGTTGAGCCGATCCTTATAATAACCTCATGAATTATGAAATTAAAATGAGCCCTGCTTTGTTTGATCTGCAAGGAGGGGCTTCTCTTTTGCATGTCTGTGTATGTGCGTCTGCTCTCACTCTTTGTTAAGATGTATCTGACAACGTGGAAGTGTAAGTATGTTATATATATATATATATATATATATATATATATAAAAAAGCAGAAGAACAAACATCAGTGATACTATTTTTAATAGCATTAAATCTCACCATGTGGGGGAAATTGAAAATCCAGGCAGTAGAAGTGCAGAGGAATGAAAAGGGTTGGAAAGCACAGGATACATATTTTAACATCAGGATCAGATAATTTATATCATATATAACATATCATTTATATGGTTGACAGTAGATCTGTGTGTTTTCTTGCCAGATTTTTTTCTCGGAGCGAGTAAAATATAGAACAGATGCAGAAACTCTTGCTGCAGAACGAATGTCAGCAGACAGCGCTTTGCAGCTGCCTGTGTATCCCAGGTGTTAAAGGATGTTTTCTTAAGATGCTCACTCAATTATTTTGAGATTGCTTCATCATTATTTCAAGATAAATAAGTTTGTTTGGTTTTTTTTTTGGAGAAGGTTCTTCATTATTTTGAGAAAGTTTGTCATTATAGTGACTTACAGGATATTTTTTCTTTCATTGGAATGAACTGAATGTGATTTTAATTTAAATTGTTTTTTTATGATTCAAACTAGAGGCCTGCATTTGTGGTCTACACTGTATTAAGCAAGATATGATTATGCCAAACGTATTGCTTCTGCAGAATCAGATAAAATACATGAAGTCCATCCAGCCTTTGTCCGTAACCACTTTATCCTGACGGGTCCTGGGAAGGCTGGAGCCTATCCCAGCTGACATTGGGCGAGAGGCGGGGTTCACCCTGGACAAGTCACTAGTTCATCACAGGGCTGACACACACAGACAAACAACCACTAATGCTCACATTCACACCTATGGGCAATTTCTACTCTTGAGCTCTTGAAGTACCTGCTAGCTCATGTAAGATTTGCCACTCTATTTGTCCTATACAAAAATACACACCCTACTTTTAGAATCAGATTCGTTTTTATTGTCAAGTAGGTTTACATGTATAAGGACTGGTGTCTTGGTGCAAAAGTAACATGTAGAAAAACATTTAGAAAGACAAGACTAAGCACTGCTAGTTTATTTCCTAAATAGAAAGTAGAAAATTGACAATAAAATATAGAAACATATTGTAAAACATATGGACAGAATATGCAAGAATGTGCAAAAAGTTTCAAAAGGTCACAGAGTGCAGTAAAGTAGGTAGTAGTCCAAAAAAGATGTGTATTAATGTAATACTGGAGTCAGATGGTGTAGTCAGTGTCAGCACGGGACTCCAGCCATGTTGATGAGGCTACAGTTGAAAAAAAAAAAAATCTGTTCTTGTGGCGCAAGGTTTTTGGTCCTGATGGACCTCAGCCTCCTGCTCAAGGGTAGTGACTGCTTGCAGCAGTTGTCATTATAGCTGAACATTCACTTGCTGCAGCTTGTTGAGGCTATGTCAGTTACAATTCTTAAAAAAAGAAAAAACTTGTGATATGATAATTGTGCTCTTTGAAAATGGTGACTTTGATATAAAAATGATAATTCATTCAGCCCCAGCACAGAGCTTGATTTCCTTGACATAAATGTGTTTTTTTAACTACATCTATGTAAGTTCCCAGATATAAAGTATCTGGATTTTACCTTGATGGCATTAATTAAACATTTATGGATCAGCATATATTATAGCCTGGATATTAGTACTGAAATCTAAACCCCACTGGCCCACCAGTGGTCAGTCATTACAAACTCATGCTGCGCACGTAAACATTGTTGAAAACTGACAGAGTTTCATTTTAAATTCCAGTGGAGATGCCAAAGTATCGAAAGATACCAAACATGTCAGACTGAGTTTGAGGGTTTGTGAATATTAAAACACTGAGTCTTGGGTTTGAATCTATAACTGTGTGGACATCATATAGAATAGAATATGATACTGTCAGATGAGGGATAAGGTTCATCATGGCAGCTACGTGTGGCCGGGAGGGGATTATGTGATCACTTCTGTGTGTGCGTGTGTCATCAATGGACCTGCATCTTGTCCACAGCTAATCTCAAGTACTGCTGGACCAACCAAACTTTTTTTTAATGAAAAGTCATTAAAAAGCAAAATTTAGCCTTCATGTTTTTTATGTTTTTTTTTTTAGGCATTATGTTTTCAGGTCATCCTATTCTTGTGAAGGTCATATCTCAAAAACGGGTTAAGGGAATTTCTTCAAACTCAGAACAAACGACCACTTGAATTCAAGGATGAACTGATTAGGTTTTGTTGGTCAAAGGTCAAAGGTCAAGGTCACTGTGACCTCATGTCTGTTCTGTTCTCATGAAAGACATATCTCAGAATTCCCTGAGGGAATTTCTTCAAATTTGGCACAAATGACCACTTGGACTCAAGAATAAACTGATTAGATTTTATTGGTCAAAAGTCAAGGTCATGGTGATGTTACTAAAGACATTTTTGGCCATAGCTCAAGATTTCATACGCTAATTATGACAAAATTACACACAAGTATCTAATAGGATAAATTGATGATGTGATGACATTTTATACCCCAAAGGTCAGCTACACTGTGAAGATAATTTTCTATTCTCTGTCAGTCGTCTGTACTCCTTTGTAAAAAAAATAGTCTCTAACTGCCCTTTTCCATACACAGAGCCGGCCTGGCTCGACTTGGTTTGACTCAGCCTGTCAGCCCAGCACGGCAGGCATTTGCATTTCCATCACAACAGGGCTACCCACTTGAAGATGTGTCTTTTACCTGAAGACGAACTCAAGAAGAGGCTTGGGTCGAGCAGCTGTGTAACTGTGGATAAACCGTTCATACACACCCCTGGGATAAAGACACAGTTTCCTTAAATTCTTCACAATAAGTCCCCTGTTGTTTCATTATTTAAACGCTTTTATTATGAGCAGCACAATCAGGAAATGTTTTCAATTGGGTGTTTCATCGGCGATAACATGACTCCAATACAGCTGAAAGTGAATATGAAACAGTAAAATAATGCAGATACCTGAAAGCACAAACTGCGATAGAGGAGAGAAACAAAATTTCAAAACATAAAGATTATATTGGAAACTACAAAAGTACTGAGGGCTAAACATAAAGAGACTTTTAGAAACATCTTTCTCTCTGCTCTCCTGCACACACATGAACAGAGTATCATGATTTGAGGGGGAGAAGGTTGGCTGCGGCCGGTGAGATGTCACCGCAGCCTGCTTGGAGCCGGGTCAAGCTCGCTATGGCCCCACTCCAGAGTAGGTCCATCTCCGGCGCGGCTCGACGCACCACAGTGTGCTGAAAGTGATACCGGAAATGCAACTCAGCGTGGTACAGTTTGGTTCAGTGTGGCCAAAAGTGCTGGTGGAAAAGGCCCATAAGCAAAGACAGCATGTTTCTCACTGGGAAAAAAAAAACACTTAATACTCTTTATTAAATTCTTTTAGAGTTACATTTCGATATAGTGGTGAGTTCCATCACATTTCTTCAGTCTTCACCACAGACATTATATGAGTCTGGACAGACATGGATGTAAACTGTAACTTGACTGGTTGGTGCTGACATACAACTGTGAGGCAGTAATTCTATTTTTTGGTTGCTCTGTTTTATACGACCATTGACAACTGACTTTTCACTCTTCTAAACCAGCCGCTAGGGGCTACAAGTAATCAATAACTGCTTCAGTTTGAAATCTTTAAGCGTGGGACAACATATGTGTGGGTCATGAAATTTGCAAATCTCGGCTGGTTGCATCTTGCGGTTGTGGTGGCATTGCAGTAGGTGCTTCACCATCTGTTGTCTGTTGGGAATCTGCACTCTGAGAGCACTCTAACATTTAATATTATGACCCGGATATTAATACTGAAATCTAAATCTCATTGGTCCATTAGTGGTCAGTCATTACAAACTCATGCTGCGTACATAAACATTGTTCAAAACTGACAGAATTTCATTTTAAATTCTAGTGCAGATGCATCCAAAAATGCCAAACATGTCAGACTGAGTTTGAGGGTTTTTGAATATTAAAATGTTGAGTCTTGGGTTTGAGTATATCACTGTGTAAACATCATATAGAATAGAATATGATACTGTCAGACAACGTGCGAGGTTGATTTATTTATCGTTCTACAACACACGGTTCAGCGAAAACTCAAGCTGCGGTCCCTATGCTCAAAAACAAAAATTATTTAAATGGATGAATACATAATACGTCATAAAATCAGCTATTTTTATGGGTTTATTTTTCCCAAAATTAAGGAGAAACCTCTATGTAAAGAGGTTTAAAACGGTACATTGGAGCAGAGGGAACTGCTCAGAATAATAGTGTGAGGGTTCATCTCAGACTGCAGTGCTCTGTGCTTGTATTCAGTGACACCAGCCTGAAGTGAATAAGGCAGCCTCACAGGGAGTTAACACACCAGGGAAACTTTATTGCTCCTGGCAACTACAGGTACATGGATGGGTGTGAAGGACGTGACGAATAAGAGTCTGCAGTAATCAGTGGAAATGCAGTGAGAGAATGTCAGCGTGGGTGGATAATACAATTTTGAAATAATAAAATTAGAGTTATAATAAGCTGCTGCTGAGCGAGGGCAAATGAGTAAAGGTCTATTAGAGTTAAGTTAATAACAGTAAAACTAAGCAACAAGGACATAAAAGAAGCAGGGGATGATGTAAATAGGAAGCTCAGTCATGAATACCTGCTGTTGTGTTGTTGTGTGTCAACACAATAATTCATACAAACCAAATCTATAAAGGAACAAGGACACAGAAAGTTTTTCCCCTCAGAACAGCCTATGAGATAGCGTACCTAACAAACACTATGGCCATACAGCTCAAAATAAATCAAAATGTTGTTTACCAGACTCTGTAAAAGCTAATCTAATGGGCTTTTGTGATGCCAGGTATCGGTAGGCACTGCTTCTGTTTTGTTTTCTGTCTTTTGGCCAATATTTGTTCACATTTTGGCAAATTGGCACTGCTGACAGCATGCAGAATTATCAAGAAGCAGTTTGTAATGGAGCCACGGATGTTCAGATAACTGTCACTTTAGGCAATGTCCTGTGGATTGTCCACATTTATTACAGACACTGTGTAGTCATGTTTTGTTGGTTGGTTAAAGAGTGTAGTTAATATTTCATTCCCCATCTCCCTCTGTAATGTTCATCTCATCCAGACGGGGCTGTAATCCTGTTCCTGCCATTGACTGTATATTTAAATGCAGATCTGAAAAGTGAAGTTGATTCAAAAGTGCTTAAACGTGCATTCTTACTAATGGCCAGCAGGGGGTGACTCCACTGGTTGCAAAAAACCAGTCTAATCATATGAACCCTTATGGAAAAATGAGCTGACTTCCAACTTGAATTATGACCTCAGTAAACAGTTTCCAAATGAATTTATGGTCGCAATGGCTAGTGTCAAGTCCTCTTCAATACAGCATGATGATCATTTTGGAAATTATGGTCCCATTTAGAATAAAATAGATAATACAGCAGGGTATGATTTAGGCCACTGTGTGATTGACAGGTGAATCCATCCGGTGCATCACACGAAACTCAGATCAAACTGTCAAACAAAACAATGCTGATCAAATACGGATTCTGTTACTACGTTACCTCTCGCCCATTCTTGAGAGCTGGGAGAAATAAAAATGATTAATACCAGCAATCTAATTCCAACTTTTGGGTAAAAATTTATACCTATGAAATATATGTAATTCAGGAAATGTGAATATTTCTAAACTTTCTCTGAAACCAGAAAACACCCTTGTCCCAGACAAGTTTTCACAACCACAACCTTCAAAATATAAAACGACCAACACCTACGTATGTGCTATTATAATCAACTTTGTTTTAAAATAATATTTTAATGAAATTGTTGTTCTGTCAACTCTGTCAGATTTTTACATAAACATGATTTAATCAGGCATAAACAGGGTTAGCTATACCCTAAGGACCCCTGTCTCACTCCCTGGTTTAAAAAAAAGGCAAGAATACTGCTCAAGCACTGGTAAGCTTTCTGTTTTTTTTACATATTCATTGAATATTATTGCTATCAGATGTGTCTCAACTATAAAATGTTGACCCTATAGCCCCTCTAAATCAAAGCTAAATAAGAATTGTGGATTAAAAATGTGTATTTTGATTATCATTAAGAGAACTCTGAGCAACTTTAAAAAATAAAATGGCTGCTCACTGCAACTATGCAATTGAAAATCAATGTCTTCTTTGAATCTGCTGTTGTTGACAGACAGTAAGTCATGGGACCGGGCATAGCAAGATGGCTCAATGCTAACACCATGGGGAACACAATGGGGACGTGTTTGTGTAATGTTATGTTTCACTTTAAAACAGTTTAAAACCCAAAAGGGGCATGTAATGACACGACCACACCCGCACCAACCCTCCGTTAATCGTCCATCATGCCTGTGCCACCCCAAGCTAATAAAGCCCTACTCAAGATCTAAATCTTTAGAGTGGCTCTCAAATTATATATATATATTATGATTTGACATGCTATTTTTTTTTTTATTAAGTTCCTAAAACAGCTTGGCAGTGTAGTTTTTAGCAAATCTTATGTAACAGGAGTAAATAGAGCTCTTTTTGGGGACTACTTTCAGGTGCGGATTGATACACATGTGCATTAGTGCACTAATATATTCAAAGCAGTAACTCATTTGTGTAAATGTTAATCATATTGAAGGAACATGTCACCCAGGGCAACCTGCTTAACAACTGCATGCTAGTACCAACATTGTGACCACATTGCCAGGCTAATATTAGCATTTAGCTCGACCACAGTGTTGTTAGTTTTTGGACAACAGTAGAAGAAAAAACTGCATTAGGCTTTTTACACAGACAAGTTTTTCCTCATCACTTTCATCAAGTGCTTTCTCATGGTGGGAACTGTAGACTTGCTTCTAACAATATTATAAAGAGTACAGACTGGATCTGCTCTATATGAATCAATGAATCAATTCATTGTTGGCTTTGGTCTTATTGTAGGATTTGCTGACAGTAAGAAAAAACTTTCAAAGAAATAATTAGCTTTATCCTCTCACAAATAACCAAGTTAGAGTATCTGTAGTGGTTGACATACTTAATTAAAACAACTACAAATAGTGTTTTTGATGCTAAAGTGTAGTCCATTTCCTCTGGTGACCTGTGTGAGGATGCTGGTCACATACACGCATCAGGATGTGTAAACATCAGTAACTCAAAAAGCACCCTATGCCAGTTAAAAACTGTATGAATAACACATCGTTGTTGTGCAAAAATGAAAAACCTCTCACCTCCAAAATGTCAGCTGCATTTTAAATTTGACCACTCTGCATCTCCCATTGTGTCCTGTGGATTTTAAAAGGGTTTGATGAAACCAGGGGTCACGCACTTTTTCCAGCCCCCTGAGAACCACAAAACCTCAGTTAGAAAAAAACTGAAAAAAAGACTGAAGTTAGATGTTTTTATACTGTAGTTAATATAGTTTTAGCTTCACAAAAGCAAGTGTGGTTATTTATGGTTTTTCAATCCACCTTCAATTTAATTACCTACATCTCAAACCAGACCCTGTATTCATATTATATCTGTGAACTGACTTTCTCAAAATTATTTTAATCTTTGTGAGAAGACCTTGCCCGCACCTTTCAATTTCTCTCTCTGCCTGTAGAATCCTCTTTATGTGCTTGAGCAAGAAACATAACCATCCCTCGCTTTTTATTTTTTTCTTTTATCAAAATAAAGCACTGACTGAAAGTCAATATCTGTGCAAATGAAATACTCCTCACCAAAGCCGGAGACTAAAGCATGGAGACTCATAGATGTGATGCCATCAAATGTAAAATCTGGAGCTTTTTCATTTTTTATTCTCTGGATGATATTATTAGTTATGGAGCGGAAATTTCACAGAAAATCCCTCTGGGTTTCTCTGTGTTGCCTTTAACATCTCTTCTTATTCGTACTGTCTGGTGCAGTTTCAGATATTGAATGTTGATGATAGCAGAGTTTTTATTCCTAGCTTTGACGCAGTATTGTTCATAGTAAAAGGTTTGGCTGTTTGGCTACTTTATTTTCACATTAAGGGTTTATAAAGCCCTTTTTAGACATGGAAGATGTAACATCTGTTTGGTGCAGTGATGTTTTTCTTTTTTCATTCACACATAGATGTGCGTTATGTAAATGTTCCTCATGCAGCTTTTCTCTTAAGGCCATGTTCAGACTGATTTTAACCCTGCATGAAAAGGCACAAGCTCATCATCCACTTGAATGTGGCTGCTCTGTTGAAGCAGGGTTTGTAACATAGCAGCCTCCAGCGAAAAAAAACGCTGGGTCATCCAGGACAGGGCATGACATTGGCCAATCAAGTACATCCAAATGCACATTCCTGGTAGATTGCTCTCTAAGGAGAACCAGTGATGTAGTGCAGGGTGCAAGCAGGTATACCACACCCACTCCTAAATCCCCTTTGTCCATCATTCAGTGGTGTGCTGCAAGTTTTCTTTTTTTTTCTTAGGATGGCAAAGGCATGCCTTACTCTGCCTCTGATTGGCTGGTACTCATTCCCTTTGTTGGTTGGGTTCACAGACATATTATGCATAGTTGCTGCAATACATCATCACCACCGCCATATTGGTTATGGAAAGACAGGCATTTTTGTCTAGATAAGAAGCACTATAACGTTTACATTTACATTTCTCAAGTGATTTTAATGGGTCGTGTTATAACCAAGAGTAGATGATCTGCATGGTGTAAGTAGAAGATTTCTCTTCCCCAACCTGCTCCACACAGATTATAACACTTGTACATAAAAACAAAGGCCACTGCAGCGTCTGTGTATATTTATGTCAGTGATTGGGTAGGTTAGGTTTAGGCATGAGGAGTAGGGTTGAGTACCAAAACCTGGAGCAAATGTGGCTGTGACTGGTACCTACTGGACTGAAGCACAGCACAAATTACCATGCCTCATTTCGACACCTGAGCTGTGAAATGAAATTACATTACAGAAGCATCACCAAACCTGCCCCGTTAACATTACCACTACCTCTACATGGCTCTGGCAGCAGGCGACATGCTGAGATGAGGAGCATAGATATAAAAAAAAAAAAACACTAGATGTGACTCAACTGATGATAATCACAGCAGCCTTCAAATTTTAATTATGTGACTTTAAGTGTTTTGTATTCATTGATGTATTTAAGTAAACTTCTAGCTGTAAACATTTAATATAGCGTTCAATTTTCCAATTTTCTTTAGCATAAAAGTATCGTTGCAGGCACCATTTAGGCACTGGTACTATTTTAGTAATCATAATAATTGTTTTAACACAGGTAGTGGAAAAAACCCAAATGATATCCAGCCCTAATGAGGAGTAATGATTGGTTAGGATTAGGGGAAAAAATCAGGGTAAATCAATCAGGCAGAGTAAGGTCCCATCGCTTTGCGATCCACAAAGGGGAAAGTATCACTTGAAAAAAAACACCATGTTTGCCTCATTTTGAATATATCTCATATTCATGCATTAGGTCAGTGTAGGACCAGTAATATTCACAAACTGGTCTTTGACAAATAATGTTAATTCTGCAATGGTGGTGCACTCTGGTCTACACTTTCTGTTGCCAATTAGCTGTTCCAGTAGACAGGTTAGAGAAACTACTGGCCCATAGACTAAGCAAGAAAATATTTCCAATTTTCATGTGTGGATGGACTAAGGGCTGAGAAATAGTTTACTTAAAATGCATAATTATGTAGTTGTCTTGCCCTGTAATCTCCAGGCTAGTATTGATTGCAAATTGTGCACTTCCTCCATTGCTAATGTTAATTTCATAATGATTTTTATTCCCTTAAGTCATGCAGCAGAAGTTAAGTAACAATGCACAAAACTCCCGGCCCATTTTCTGGGTGAATTAAATATAAAAGAATAGTCTTACATGTCAGTGTGTAGGACACAGGACATTTATCTTTTGTTGGATGGGCTACTTTAAATGAGAAATGTGTCATATATTTACTGTGCTGCATCATAAAATGATCATCATAGATTAAGAAAATATTGAAATATTGGCTTCTTCGGCAGCATGTTTTCCTTTGAAACTTCTGTTTTTGTTCACCCATTTCACATTTATTAGAGTTCAGATTAAAGCCGAATGTTTGCCAAATTAGTTAATGTCTGTTTATGAGTCATAAGAAATGATTAATTATCTTTTAGAATAAAAAGCTGTTTAAATCAGTTAAATTGAGCAATATGTTAATGGATTTTGGCAGGCACTAGACAGGCAGTCACTGAACACAATTGCAGAGTGTGTATTTTCTGACATTTATAAGCTGACATTAGATGACATTTATAAACAGCTGATCAACTTGTAGTGTAGGATTTGTCATTGCTTGTCATTTTCAAAGAAAATATGATTTTGTCTGTGGTTCCAACTTGCTCTTTGGACTGCAGAACTCATTTTTGAATGCTAGAGTCTTATATATTTCACCTTTAAGTCCAAGCTGAGTTAGCATGGCTGTTATCCGCACTCTCCTCCACAGCTCCTGGGGCATTTAGTCAGGCTGGGTGGTTGGAAGTGATCATCTCAAGGTCCTCTGCTCTTAATCCAATCCAGTAACAGATGAAAACAACAATGAAGTGTAGCTGAAAGGAGCTACTGGCATGCCCCGTGGTTGTCATGGTAAATGGCAAATATTTTACAACCCGGGATAGAAAAGGGTTAGGATTTTCTGGATCGTATGTCATCATCCCACCAGTAGCTGAAACAATACGCCTCCATCACTGCAGCCCCATAACGCAGACACTTATTCAGACGTGATGCTGACATGTTAAATTGTTGGTCTATTTATGTAACAAGGTGCATTTCTGTGCCAAGTTTCCAGGTTATTTCTTAGCGTTAACTCCCGCTGAGAGGCTTGATTCAACTCAGCAAGCGGACTCTCTCTGCTCAGCAAAAATACCATTTCTCCAGTTTATAATACGTAGTAGTCTTGAAAACTGCAGAATTCTTATTTCTCAAATTGCTCACAAGTAGCGGAGGTAAGCCGGGGAGAAAAACAATTTCCACACAACACAAACTGAAAACACTTTACTGTAACTACACCCTGCAAAGTTGATGACTTCTCAAAACTGAAGATTAGGGTGAAAATCACAGCTCACACACTGCTGCTTTCCACCCCCTCTCTTTCTCTCTCCTCCTCCTCCCTCCCCTCTGAAGTGTGAACAGACGCTTTGCTGTCTCAGCTTAGCGAACTTTGATCAGCGCAGGGTTGCCAGCCTTCAGTCGGACAAGGTCAGGGGGAACGAGATGATGGCCGATGTGTTGTCAGAAGTGGGGAGTTGCCACCTGTTTGAGAATATATTCCTCTCGCTCTCTCATCTACCTGCACTCTTAATGCCAAGGGGCATCAAACTGAGTGGAGTCAACAGCCTTTATAGAAGTAGGCCTATTCATTGAAGTGTCCATTATAAAGTGTCCCCAGGTATCCTTGTCAAACTCCCTGTCACTTGTCACTTGTTTATGTATGACCTTTATCTATTTCAGCAACTTAGCCATTACTTTCAGCAATCTGTTTCAACTATTTAGGCTAATACTTTTAGCTGTATTTTCAACCATGAATCCATTACTTTTTACTAGGTATTTTAACCATTAATAGAAGAAGAATTTGACATTTTAATAAGATGCATTGAAAGTGGACATTTGACAGTTGTTGCACTGAAAATGGACATTTGAATTGGATGCATTCAAAGTGGCAGAATTGGAAAGACCATTACAGGAAGAGCAAAATGACTGCAATCTGTTTCTCTAATGTACTCTTTGTGAATGTCTTACACATTTGTAAATGTGAGAATGGACCAATGACTCATTTTGGTATTATCCCAGTTGGTCAGCGAGTCCTGCATTTTGACCGATCCATGGACAAGGTTAAAGGAGTGAGACGATGGCCGACGTGTGGGGAGCTGTCACCTGTTTGAGAATATATTCTGCTTGCTTTTGCATCTACCTCGGCCATTAATGCCAAGGGGGTTCAAGCTGAGTGGAGTCAACAGCCTGCTTTATAGAAGTAGGCCTATTCATTGAAGTGTCCATTATACGTGTCCCCAGGTATCCTTGTCAAACCTGCTGCCTTAGACAATAACCAACCTTGGAGTTGTATGCAAATTCACAGTCTGCTGTGAGTTACGGAGCCCCAAACAGCAGACGGGATCCTTATAAGCCTTCCTGTGCGTTGGCCTGTGTCAGTGCTGCTGATAAACGGCTGTACAGTTTGTTTTTCTGCTCCGATAGTGAGAATGAAATCAACAGGCAAGCTGTGTCACTGCGTAGTCTTTCCCAGCCAGTCTTAAACCCAATCCTCTTTGCTTCCCTCCAGGGTGGAATTTGAATGACCTGATCAATTTCTAATCAGGAAAGACCCAAAGCCTTTCTCTCGTCGTAATGGAGTTTCCCACAAATCTTCTATATGGAAGGCTCACTCACAAAATGTTAAGAGCAAAGGGCAGGTGGCATGTTTTCTTGTGGTTCATTTTTCACATATATTTCTCGCCCTGTGTAGCGACGATAGCACTTAATCTCCAACGTGGATCTGCTGTTAGCTAAATATAGAAGCATTTGTGGAATCCTAAACACAGCTGCACATCAGAATAAGGCCCGGGCCCCTGTTTAAAAGCAGAGGTGGCCTTTTCATGTTGAAAATGAAACCCCAGGAGGTCCGCCTGCTTTGTCAGTCATGAAAAGCCAGGGTCTGAAAAAAAAAAAAATCCTTGACTCTATTTTATTCTGGGAACGTTGTCACCAGTGGGTTTCTGACTAACTGTATAGTGTGCTCTATAGTATTTCAAACACGGTTATACCAGTGGTTCCCAAGCCTCTTTGTTAGCTGTGCTCCCACAACCTCCACAAACCTCTGAGGAACTCAAGTACCCAGTATCTGTCTTGTTCCAAATGTGTTGATTTGAACTGATTTCAAACTGGATGTTATTTAATGCCATTAATGGTGAAATAAATAAATGTTTAAAAGGGGTGGGGGCTATTCTTACTTTGTTTTTGATAAAATTGAACTGTCAGGACACACAAGGGAGCAGAGCAGTGGCCGTTTTTAAGTCTTTGTGTGTTCAACTCTCACTTTTTGTAGCTTCTAACCGAATCTCTGTGGTTCGAAGTTTAGTTTATCTCCTGCGTGTCTGGTTGTACTTCCAGGTATCTGCTTTACTTTACTGTTTCGTGTTCACTTTCAGCTGTATAGGAGTCGTGTTAAGCCGCTCAACTCAAGACAGGAATAGTTAAATTAGCTTCAAGTGTGCTGGACTGACCCACTGAGTCTAGCCAAGAAGCTCATGAGTATGGATGGAAAAGGGGCACATGAGTTGCAGTTACCAGCAGAGGTGACAAGCCTTCATTGCCTTTGCTGGAAAAGGAATGAAAATTAGCGTGTCCACCCATGCATCATGTTTCCATCACTGCCAATCAGAGCTTGGGCTGATAAATATTTATGACTGCTGCAGAGTCATTTGACCAGGAATGAATGCCGATTGTACCTTTTCCCATTGAAGACCAATGCCAGATTTTAGTCAGTGTCCGTGGGTTGTTTGTCCAATATAGCAGGGGCTTTAATGACATGTGGCAGTGATATAAGTGGTGAGTGGATCATTCTGTCACTGGTGTGTAAGCCGTCATAACCCTAACAAACACCACAGTGGGGCCTATTTAGACAGGCCCTTATGGAGGATGGTCACAGCTGATGGAATAAAGGATTTCTTGTAACAGTTTTTTCCTGCCCACTGGGACCTTTCAGTCTACGGCCTGATGGCAGCAACTGAAATGCTGAGTGAAGAGGATGGGTTGGGTCACTGTAGATCTGGATTTTCTTTCTGGTTACAGATTGAGAAAAGTTGGAGTTTGTTTGTTGATTTCACTGTCCTGGTTGACAATCTGTGTCGCTTTGTTCATTCGTTTTACTGAGAGGTTCCAGGTCAACAATAACATGAACAGAACCTGACAGTGCTCCATGATGTACAATATCCAGGTAGAAATTGGGAGGGCTTTGTTGTCTTTTTACCCACAAACTGTATGACCAGTTCAATCTCAAGTCCAACCACATGACTTGTTTACAGTTTCTGGATCAGTTGAATTTGGTCAAAACTCATCCTTGCATTAGTTTGATTCAGGAACCAAACTTTTGGGTGCAAACCTGCCCTTAAAGTCTGTAACCTGCTACAGTTCTTGACCCCTCATACTGATCGGTTTGTAGGCAGGACCTGTGCTTCCTGCTCTCCTATTGCCTCCTGGACCCAGCTCCCTGGTCCTGATGACATAAAGGTCTAAAAGTCAACATTTGAATCAGATATATTGAAAGTGGACATTTAAATTAGATGCATTGACGGTGAGCATTTGAATTAGACACACTGAAAGTGTCAGAATGGGTGAGACCATCAAATAAAGGGCACACCTGTTTCCCTAATGTACTCTTTGTGAATCTCTTGAACATTTGTAAATGTGACACTGCATCGATCGCTCATTTTGGTATTATCTCAGTCCATCAATGATTCGTGCATTTGGACTTTTCATTTTATCTCTTGTTAACAAAAAGCTGTTTCTAGTTATTGACATATTCTTAACAGTGGGATGGGAGGATGATTAAGGGTGTCGCCTGTTTGTTCCACGAGAACTGTAATCATTTTCACAATCAATCCAGACAGTTTCAGTACTTGATGGTCTTTTTAAGAGCTGGGAGACTGCGACACATCCTGTGTAATTTGGCAGCGCAAACACAGCCATAAACCAAAAACACTGTAAATGCAACACTTTCCACAGTCACAGAAAATAGTAGTGTGATGTTACAGAGACATCTTGGAACCATTAGGACTGTGAAATTGCAAGAATACAGAATTGTGCAGATTATACACTCCTGTCTGTATTTAAAGTCAAACAGACTGTTTTTTACCCATTTTCCCAGTGTGTGTGTCACCAAAATGTCCTTTTATTTGCCCTCTAGGTGGATCATTAGAGGACGGATGACACATCAGTCACTGACCTCACAGAGTCAACATCTGAGCAGTCAAAAAACTGGCTGAATGTGATTAACCAGGAGCCATCAAGCTGACGGAACCGCACAGTGGATTTACCTTCCTTTGGTTTGGACGAATCTGCAAAGACACTGAATCAATGGATTTTATTAAGGACCTTCGTGAACCCAACCCCACAGTGTCTGGAAAATAAGAACAACAGGGTATGCAGCATTGGACAGCAGTGATATATTTGAGCCTCTTGCACCATGTGGTCAACACTTGCTTTTTTCTCACACCTTTGGGACTCTAGATTTATCATGATGCTATTTTCGTCTGTTGCACTCCCAAAGTTCCCAGCCAACTGATTGTGACTGTGACGACATGTCTCTACCCAAGCGGAGGAAAATCAGGACTTTTGCTCTGCTGTTTTGCGTCATTACTTTCACAACCTTCCTGTTCAGCTATACTTTCCGGGACCCATCGTTATACTTCTTCAAGTATGCCTTTCGGCTGTCGGACAACTTTTTCTCCAAAGGGCTGTGCGCCTGTCGGCAGTGCATGATAGAGCTGGAGGACGACCCCTGGTTCGCTGAGCGCTTCAATCAGTCCATCCACCCTCTGATGACCAGGGAGAACAGCATCCTCTCGGACGAAACCTTTAAATGGTGGCAGGTAAGATCCCCTTTGTGTGTTCAGGGGATTTGCAATGCTATGCTACAGAGGATAGAGAGGAAGAAAAACATGCACATTCAGCTTCTGAGAGCAAATGAGCGGCTGAAAAGAAAGATCATGAATAAAGAATAGAGATCACACACTGCTGCAATGCTCCCATGCCAGAAGTGTTTGTTTTTGCCACATTGATTGTTTCAAATCCAAGGGATCTTCACCAGGATCAAGTTGTGAAGCAAACTCCCACGCACAATTTGTTCACAGTTAACAAGTGAGATGATGGTGGAGGATATGGAAATGTTAAGTTGTTCATTCTCACCATTTTTCCATATATAGATGAAGGGTGATATATTCCATCATAACTTGGATGTATAGGTGATACCATAACAACTCCTCACTTAAAGGGATAGTTCACCCTAAAATCAAAAATACATATTTTTCCTCTGGCCTGTAGTACTGCTTATTCATCTATACTGTTTTGATGTGAGTTTCTCAGTTTTGAAGATATCAGCCGTAGAGATGTCTGTCTTCTCTCCATTATAATAGGACCAAATTGCACTCAGTCTGTGATGCTCAGAGCACCAAAAATACATTTGAAAAACTCTTTCCAGAAATCATGACCTGGTTAGTCAAAATAATCCACAGACCTTGTTTCGAGCTGTTTCATGTAGGCACTACTTTCTTTCTACAGTAGAATCTACCAGTATTTCAGAATCTACAGGCTCATAACAGGTTCTGTGGAAAGACACACTGGTTTTGAATTTTTCAAATATAATTTTTGGGGTGCTTTGAGCACAACAGGACTAGTGCCCTTTAATTCCATTATGTTGGAGAGAAGGCAGACATCACTTTGGCCAATACCTTCAAAACTTGTTACTCACTTAATAAAATCTGTCCCTTTAAATCTGTCTTTGCAAGCTGTGTTGCTTCTCCAGAAATAATGCTGCAAACATTATGCAAACAGCTTTGACTACAGTTATTCCCAACTGTGCTATTAATTCAAATAGTTAATGTTCAATAATAGGCTACATAAAGTGTTCTACTTTTATTTGGTGTACCCATTTCTCCACCTGCCTCACCAGCATTTCCCATGATGCCTATCTCTAGCCCCCAAAGAATATAGATACACACAAACAACATCTGGATTATATATCTGCCTCTGTGGGTGACGGCTAATTTTTCAGGGCTTCCATTGCAGCCAGTGGATGTACAGATAACGGCTATCTGGGCCAAGACTTCCTCCTCCGTGCTCCTGTCACTGTTTACAGTATGACTAGCAACATGAGACGCGAGAATGGAGTTGGAGGCCAACATCTATAACCAGATATTTGCATATGAATTTTAAAAAAGCCAATGTAAAGCTCAGTTGTCGTCAGATGATAGCCAATGAGTTTCAAGATCTTCAGTCAAAGCATTCCGTCTCTTTTGCTCCAAATGGACCGTCTATCTGCTTGCAAATAAATCCAGCTCAAATATAACTGGTCAATACTACTTGGACTACAAACTCCAAGCAGAGAGGGCTGAGTATCAAACTTTGATACTTTTATGGCACCAAATACACCAAATATGGAGATAAACTCAGCCATTTAGCTTAGCTTAGCATAAACACTGGAAGCAGGAGGAAACAGCAGACCTGGATCTGTCCAAGGGTAAAAGACACCTACCAGCACAACTAAATCTCGCTAATTAATAAAAACAGAAATGTAAAAATGTGATTTTATGTGGGTATTTTTAGTGACAGTGGCTTCCTGAGGTTTCCGCTGGTTGCCTCATCAACCTCATGGTGACAACAAGACCCTGAGATTGTACAAATAAACCAAGCAATATCTGAAACATTAATTACTGAGTTTTATACATCCTGGTCGGCATATTTTTTACCATTGGACAGAACCAAGCCAGCTTTTTTTCACCTGTATCTAGTCTTTATGAAAATCAAAGTGTCTGCTGGCTTTGCTGTCATACTTAGCAGATGGGTACGCTATCAATCTTCTCATCTTTTCTCAGCAAGAGAGCAAATCTTACATCCTAAAAAGCTGAATTATTCTGTTTATTGTTCCTTCAATGGTATAATAGACTATACAAGGCTGACAGTAATATTGATATTAGCTATTGAGCTCTTTAGCTAAGCCTCACTGTTGCTATTCTTAGGCTAGGTTGCACCAACAAAGGTTAATTTTTTTACTGGTTAAATCATGACTTAACTTTAGATTATGTTGCGCTTAAGTTTTAAATTGACTTAAATTTTTAAAAAAGATTATATTTAAATCTCTTTTAGCTTTACTCTAAACCTCTTTTTAGCTAATGCAAAAAAACAATGCAATGTTGTAACATTTTAGGTATCTAGCAAACATAGGCTAACTTTTTTTTTTTTTTACTTTTTAACTAGCTATCTATCATGTTTGTTAGCTATTTCCTGTTTTATTATGTAGTCTTGGCCCTCCCTCATGTGTCTTGACTTTACTTCCTGTCTTTGTCCTTTTCCCGCCTTTTTTGATTGCCATTTGATTCACCTGTGTCTGATTAGTTCCTTGCCTATTTAGTCCTCGTGTTTCTCTGTTTCACCGTCGGTTTGTTGTCCTTTGGTGCCATGCTTTGTGTTTCAGACCTTTGTTGCATTTGTTGGACTTTGGATTTGTTTTTGGTTTTTTGGTGGGTGACTTTGTGTTCGTCTTCCCTCGCTGGATTTGTTTGTTTTTGGACCTTAGTTTTGACCTGCATGTAAGCTTTGGTTTAGTCTCTTTCTTTATTACAACACATTTTGAACAGTTTCAGTTTCAGTTTATCTGCATTTTTGGATCCACCATCTTGTTTAGTTTGACACACTTGACACTAGCAAACAGTGAATTGTTTTGTTATGAAATGCAGAGCCTCGCTCTTTTTTGCTTACTAGGTGCTGACAGCACTCAAATTTGATGTTTTTTTTATTTTAATTTGGGTAAGAAAGCCTCTTCACATTTATTAAAGTCTATTTCATTTCGGTTTAAATCACTAAACTTGGATTTATTAAACTGGGATTAGGTTTGAATTATGCAACAGAGTTCTGCTTAATTTAAAAACTGGATTTAAAAATTTTGTCAGAACTAATCTTAGATCAAATTAATATTTGTTGGTCCAACCCAGTCTTAGAGTTTAGCAAACTGTCTAGTGACATCCATATATGTTAACAGAACACACAGTATAGCTCTTCACATATTTTATACTTCTGACTGGACAATTGGTGCTGATCTCGATGAACCTACTGCTATTAATCCCATAATGGTAGGGGATTAAAAACAAGCATTTTCTTCAGCCGATTTACTCAAAATTTAGTAAAAATTTGCAATACATTTGGGTGGAAACACAGCTTGTGTTACAAACTAGGGATGTGGAGTTTGACAGAGGTGGGCTTTTACCAGTCAGGGAGGGTCTAACAGAAGATTATGTTGTGTAGCACTATGAGAAGTGTAGAGTCAAGTGTATTTGAAGCTTGATCCGTACCAGGGACTAAAAGTAAAAGGATATCTCTAAGTATATATCCTCTGCCAGTGCTTCTTAAATTTTGCCCCCCATCTTTTTTTTATCTATCTCCCTCAATTTTATGGAGACTGGAGTGTGAGTGTGCCTTTAAAGGCTGAATAGTATGTTCAAAGGGAGAACTTTCCTTTCCAATTACAGCTAATATGTTAATGCATTTGCAGCCTTTCCTTTGCAAATTACTAAAGTAAGAAAAATGAATATGTGGCAAAATATCCAGGCTAATTTAACTCTTAACTCTCTAGATTTACTGGTACACAACTACCTGACACTGCAGTCGGTGGAGGAATTGTTATCTCTGCCTCCTCCGTGATGGATTTTGTCACCTGTATGATTGCTCAGTGTCACTGTTTAATGGCTGCTTGAGGGTGAAAATCTTAGGATTGGGGGTGACTGACACAAAAACCTGGTATATAGTGTTAGTGCAGCTGAAACCTTTCCTCATATCAAACTCCATTTGAGCTCCACTGAAAATACCTTAATGGATGTAACACCACCTACGTTTGGCCAGTCAACCACAGGGATCATAAAATACAGCAAACATAAAAATGTACCCGGAGTTATGAGATACAGTAGCTGTTACAGTGTGTTACTGAGAATTTCTTGTTTAAATCAACTTTCTTGTACGTTAGGATTCGCACAGAATATATTACTAATTACACACCAGCCTTAATTTAACTCTGTCCAACCAATATATACTGCACTTTCTGTAATTCCCATTATTAGATTATAGCTCTCTAAATTAGAAAAAGCTATTCACAAAATTTATGTCACACAATTATCCTACCTTTGTCTGGAAGGCATCCAGTGCCTTAGGCATTCCCACATTCACCTCACACCATGTCCAATTAGAGGCAAGAATAGAAAAATTACTGCAAGGTTGCCTCCTGTCACTACTTGTTTCGGGAAATGCTTCTCACAGGGAGCTTGATGAGGCAAGTGTCACATATCAACGGTAGCCCGGCCAGATGGTCCGGACTGCGCTGCTGCAAGGCAAGGGCACGACCTTTCAGGTGTGTGTGCCGGGGCTCTTTGTTCCATGTCAAAGCTTTCATGTTGCACAACTAAACATAACGTCTGTAAAGGAGAGGATATAATTAGACAGGAATTATGAGTAATCTGAGTATCTAGAACTAAAGTGGACTTTTAGTCTTATGATTAAAAGCGGTGTCTGGGCTGCACCAATAAAGATTGATTTAATCTACGATTAGTTCTTATCAGATTTTAGCAAAACTAGATTTTAAATTAATCAGAGTTCTGTAGTACAATTTAAAAACTAATCTGAATTTTAGTAAGCCCAGGTTTATTGGTGTAAACCAAAATAAAATGGAGTTTAATCAGTATGTAGATGCTTGCTTACCCAAATTAAAATAAATGAATAATTTAAAAAAGTAAAAACCTTAATAAAATGTTACATTGCAAGCTAGCTAAATAGACAACAAAACATTACATTGTTTGCTAGTTAGCTAAAGAGTCAGTTCGCTTAGTTAGCGTACTCATGATGGCTCGGCAGAAAAGCTTTAATATCTCCTCCTTTGAGAAAATCCTGTTGGCAGAATTAAACACACAATATATAAGTTCTGACACTAAAACAATAGGAATAGACTTAGTTTGATTACAGATGAAAATCTATTTGACATGACTCAGGCAGGAATCATGTTCACAGACGAGGTAATGCATTAAGTTGTGTTCAGGTTATGTTTAGTCATGTTTGTAGACTTCCATCTACACTCTCTGATGTATCTTGTGTTTTCACAGAAGTTATGTTACGAACACAGCTTAATTAAATATACAGTATAAGGTCTATAGGTCTAGTGTTATTTGATATTTTAGCACAGTAATGTCACATATTATAGCTTTAATGGAGCAATGGCCAAATAATAGATTAACAAACATTTTAAAAGTTCAACCTCCTCAAGTGTAAGTTTAAAGGTATCTGGATCACATTTTAAATTGGAGTTTAAAGATTTGGTGCAACAGAATTAGGCTTAGGATAAAAAAAACTAAACCGACATTTAATCTTTCTTTATTGTAAGGCAGTTTTAAAGTTTGTTGCAACATAATTTTAAAGTTAAGCCATGATTTAATTGGGTTTAATCCTTGTTCCAGCCTATCAATAAATAATAGCTTATTTTCCATATTCAGTTCCAAATGCAATTCAAAAATGTTTGCCCAGAATTGTACTGGCAAGGTGATAAAGCCTCCAGAATAATACTTAGACCACAACTCTTTAAAACTCTGCATTAAAGCTCACGAGAGATTGTTGCAGAACATTCTGTGTCCATTGTGTTTGCAGTTGCACAGCACAATATGTAACAGTATACAGTGCACACACATTCCTGCATTTATTTGCTGTCTGTCTGAGTTCAAAGCCACCAGAAGAAGGCCAGGCCAAAAGAGCCCCCGCAGACGCAGCTAAGCCGCCCCTGAGGTTATTTCAGAAATGTGCTCGGCGTCTCGAGCTCCGCTGCCCTTGTTCAATCACTTCTACTTAAAGTGGCCCCGGAGCCGCGGCTTCTCTCTGAGGCCTGTCTCTGCTGTGTCACCAGTGGTTGCAGTCAGAGAGGCAGCCGGCCAATTTCAGCGGCGTGGTGGAGGAGCTGTTCCAAGTCATCCCCGATGAGGTGCTCTACATGGACGCCAGCCCGGAGCGCTGCAGGACCTGCGCCGTGGTGGGGAACTCTGGGAACCTGAAGGGGTCCCAGTACGGCGGCCTCATCGACTCCAGTGACTTCATCATAAGGTCAGTTAGCACTTCAGTCTGTGGTGTGAATAACACACACTTTTGACATTTGCTATGACATTTGCTTTATTCAAATTTGTTTGTTTGTTGCTGTTGCTTTTTGCATTATTTTAGTTTCTTAACTTAGGTCTTATTTTTGTAGCTTTTGCTGAATTTCTTTCAGTTTTGTTGACTGAAAGACCCACCAAAGTAAATCTGATCTTGGTAATACAGTAATATTGCAACAAGAAAGATGATCAAGTAAGGGATATTGCCCAAGGAGATGTCGATTATGAGGAATTAATGGATGTCAGGAGACAACTGGGAGGCTTCTGCTGCATGTAGGACAATTCTGGCCACTAACTCCTGATTGTGGACACCTCAAAGGACAATATCCCACTTTTACCATGCTTACTTATCAAAAAAATGAGCCAATTAATTTATATTTTCATGTTGTTTTTCAATCAAAATCAAAAGTTTTTCACAAGGCATGACTCCTATAGTCACTTCCTGGTAACAACTTAGGGTTTGACTACCCAGAGGAAAATTTTGCTTCTCACAATCGTCTTTCCTTTGTCTTACGAAAAAAAAAAAGAGATTCTTATTTTGAGTTTACTGAAGTCTCTAGAAAAAAAAGAGCAAAAGAAAAGCAGGAAAAGCAAGCCTTTAATTTGATCACTGAGCCAAATTTAAGATCTCATTTAAGACAATTGTTTTCTTTTAGATCTCACTGTTATCTCAAGAGTTGATTTATTTAAGACAAATTTAGGATGAGTGCAGCGAGACAGAAAAAGAATATTTTAAGATCCTCAACTGGGCTCAAATTAGTCTCAGGCTGAGATGAGAGGGAGGTGAATTTAAGAAATATGAGGAAAAGTCTCGTACTGGTCTTAAATTGTACTCATTTCTGTCGAGGAGACACAGGCCAGACTAACACGAGATCTCATAGAGAACTTTTCCTTATTTCTGGGTAATAAGGGTCTTGCAATACACACGTTATTTACTACTCCAGTAAATAGGATGAACCAGATACAACTTGGCGATGGCGATGAGAGATTATGCGTACAGTTTACAAACAAAATATAAATATGACAGCTCATTCAACAACAAGGTAGCTAGCTATTCAGCCATGTCATTGTCGCAAAATCAAGATTTTGCTGCAGCCTGCACAGGACGTTTAGCTGCTCATTTGCTGCTGGACACTTTAAAATGCACAGACAATATGGAGCCTATATACAGATGCTTGAACTATTGAATCACCAGTCATCACTACTATATAATATTTATACTAAACCTATTGGTTCCATGACTTGATTGCTGTTGAGATTTGTGATTTGTGCAGTAATTTCAGCAGTAATGAGTAGAGTTTTGGAACGTATGCCTGCTGATGATTACTACATAATGACTATTTAAATCACTGCATGATTACTGCTTAATTACTTCTGTCTCACCATTAGCTTTCGGGGAAACAACGACATAAAAACTACTCATTCCTTCACATTCATTAAATTATTACACAGTGCCTACACATTTAGTGCATTATGCCTTCATAATCCCTGTTGAATTACTACTTCCATCATGTAGTGTCGTGTCACTACTGATCACTGTTGAATTTCTACACACTCTTTTGAATTACCATTGAAAAAGGAGACATTTACCACTATTTTCCCATTCAGTGTCATGTTATATTATCGTGCATATTCTTATCAGACAAGAATGAGCTTGCATAAGCTTTATTTCAACAATTTTTATTAAATTGATGGAAATTGTCGTCATTTTTGGTGGGAGCTGCTGGTGCTGCACCTACCCCTGTCGGAAGTCACCTCGGTGTGGCGTTACTTTCACTTTCCAAATAAGTTAATAATGTTTGAGGATGATCATCTGAATGAACACAGGCTAATGGTAGCCATTCATGCTCATGTAATGCTAACGTTGACCATGGTACATTTGATTGCGGTTCAGAAAAATGCCTTACAATTTTTGTTTTGTCTCTGTCCCAGTTGGCTTCGCCGCACTGGCAGTTTCGAGCCCTCTTTGTTTTCTTGACTTGACACTGATCTGCTTGACATTTCTATGTGGTTGAAAAGTAATTTCACCTTTAGCTTTTTAGTTTACGCAGAGCAAGTCACCTAAGCGTACATTGGCAGGGATTACTGGACACCCTGCAGCCAATCAGACCATGGTATAAACAAGTTGTAAACAAACCAATAATTTATCTGGAAGCCACTTTGTTTGTTCTTTCTAGATTTTTTTAAGGCTCATTATGCTGTTGTTTAGACTCAATATCTCATCATTTAACTTTTTTAGGTAAAAAAAAAATAAAATTATATTAAAAATGATTTATAATCTGTAGTTGCACAGTAATATGAATACACAACAAACTAAAAAAAACAGATAATTGTTTTGGTTGATAGTCAAAAACGTTGGTTGGGGTTGTATTGACTTTAGACTTGTGACCTCAGTGTTTCTGAAATCCTGGCTATGGTTCTGCCCTCGTGTCACAGGAAAAATGTGTGTGCACACAAGTACAGGTCAGGAGGTCAGTCTGTAAACAGAAATGCATGTTTGCAACCAACAGTCAGCATTTTATCACTCGTCTATTAAACGTATTTGGTTAACCTGGGGTCATTTAAAACCTGAAATCACCTCATTCCCAGAACTCATTCATTCACTTTGTTAGCACAGGCATGATGGCCAAATCTATAAGAATAAACTGTACGTTCATCTGACTAGTTCTTCTTATTTTATTTGATTAATCATTAAGTCTAGGCTTCTTCTATCTGAGTCCAAAACCCAATGATACTCTTTTTCTATCATAGGAGATTGTAAAATATCTACATTAAGGTGATTTTTTTTTTAGCCTTTTTTTGCTTGAATTGTTTAAACAATTAGTAGACTGGAATTATTCTTAACATGTACCACATAATAAGTGTCTTTTTGGACATTTTTGACTATTTAGCCAAGAGGTAGCAGGGGAAAAGGAGAGTGATCACAGTATATGCTTCTTAACCTGATACTGGTCTTCAGGTGACTGACTGGGTCAGAGTTAGTTTTAGCTTAATATATTATTTTGTCCGTTTCCTACTGATGAGTTTAATTAAATTGGCTGTGATACATCCATCACATCATGTGCATACAATAGTTTGTCTCATAATCAGTTAATTCAGTGGAAAAAGCTTTCATTTCACTCGCTGTGCAGCGTCCCCGTCTCACATTTATTCCTGTGGTGTCCCAGCCTGCACTCAGCTCAGAGGTGTGTTCAGAGGTTTCACTTCACACCTCCTTGTTCTGCATTCGATAAACAACAGAAAATTATCTTAACAAAGCAGCAGATGAAAAAACAATAGAGTTTGAGTATTCAAATGTGGTTTTTCCGACGCCTTCAGGGCGGCAGGAAACAAGAGAGGAGTTTGTCACTCCCTGTAATCTGTCACACCAATTGCAGCTCTGCGGAGAATGAATTGGAAAAGATGGAAAACACGACAAGCAGATTTTCTCGGAGGGCTTGTGGGTGCGCTTTCCGCTGCAAAACTGCTGGCTTTATGATAAAATTAAGCTAATTTGGACGTCAAAGGGTAAACAAACATTCCCGCTCAGGCAGTTCAGTGTTCATGCAATATCTCCAGGCTGTACAAGTCACAGAGATTTCAGTCTTGGCTGTCGCTTCTTGCAGGGTTTGTTCAGGGCTGAATGGGTGGAATATGCAAATCCCTTAAGAGTGGAGCGATATTCCCCTCAATATTATATCAATCATTCTTGAGAACTGGAACAAAATTTAGATTTTTACTCTTCAATTATGCTGGGAAAATATACAGATATTAAACCTCATAGTGATTAAACTTTTTATTAAATCCATCAGATGAAAAATCTGACACCTTATGGAGTTGACAAAATGTTTTTTCATTTGATAGCAAAGTCAAAGTTGCTCAGAGTTCTCTCAGTGCTAATCAAAATACACTTTTTAACCATAATTCATATTTAGCTTTGATTTAGAAGGGCTTCGTAGTTGAGTTATGGTCATCTGATATCAGAGCTTGAGCAGCATTCCCACCGTTTTTAAACCAGGAAGTGAGACAGGAGTCCTTAGGTCATAACTAACTCTTTTTATGCCTGATTAAATCATGTTTTTGTATAAATCTGACAGAGCTGATGGAAATCTGGGACTTTAAAGGGGACAATATTTTCATTTAAAAATCAGTTTTACAACAAATTATATTATAATAGCACATATTTATAGCTATGTTATCAGTAGGTATTGTTAGTTTTACATTTTGAAGGCTTTTAACACATTTTGAAATTGTTTGAAGTTGTGAATTCTTGTCTGGAACAAGGTGGTTTTGTGGCACAGAGCAAGTTTAGAAATTAAAAACAATTAAAGCAAATCAAAACACTTCATAAATGATATATATTTCATATATAGAGGTCGTTGAAAAATATATTTTGAAGTTTTTTATATTGGATTCTTAATAATAGGTGACAGTTTTAAATAATGTTCAATCTTAAATTGCATTATCTGCTACAAGTATAGTGTAGGAAAATAAAAATTCAATCAGCATCCTAAGATTGTTTCTGCACAAGAAATGTCTGCCCTTAGGAGGAACAGGGATGATGTAGAAGATGCTTATCGAGAGCAACAGCAGATAACACTAATTTTTATACTAAATGTTTCCCACCAATGACAAAGATAGGATATCAGCTGAGAAATGAGATGGAAACACAGTCCAGTGAGTGTGAACGGAGACTGAAAACCAATTCTTTTCAAATATCCACAGTGCAATTCTCCCAGATCCTCTAAAGCCTCCTTTATAGACTATTATGAATATTGAGCGGCATTGGCCTATCAGCTAAAGCCTCTTGTTTGCTCAGCAGATTGAAGCGGTAAAATAGATTTGAGTCATAAAAAGAGCCTTTGCATGGGCTTTGACGGGCAAAAAATGAGCTTTTGAATAATGATTTTTTTTTTGAGGATGTGTTGTTTGAAGAACTAATAAGTCATCATATTTATTCAAATTAGATTTGAATTATGTTTTTGTTCTTCTGAGACTTTCTAATTGATAGACCCATGCAGACGCTTGCCAAAAGCACATTTTTGGACATCTTATCTTAGGGAAACTTAAAAGTACACACCAGACCCATTTTCATTTGGTATTTGATTGCAGAATTAAAAAAAAAAAAAAAAGCACATTTTAGACACGAGGTCGATGCTTTTATCTAGTAAATGTGAAAATACAGTTAACTTTAAGGCGTTGAAGACACAGAGATAGTGAAATTGTTCAGACACATAGTGGAGATAAGGAGGAGCAATTTGGACCAAATAACAAGCAAAAGCGGCCGGGGTAGATGCTTGTCTCGCATCATCATCAATTAAATGTAATGGAGAGTGCAACTAAAAGGTGAGAAGGGCAACAGAACTGTTGCTGTGTGTAAATATAGCCTGAATAATGCAACAGAGACCAATTAGACTCAAATAAATAATGCAATACAATGGAAAAAGCAATAAAGAAAATAAACATGTTAGTGACTTTGCTTGTGTATACTTCAAATATTTGTCACAAATACACAAATATACCACAGTTACATTTCCATATGCATCATCTGTTTGACTGTAGCTGTACATTTAAAAAGTCAGTGAAAGAGGATGTCAGTTATATTTACAGTAAAATATGTTCCTCAGCTCTACATAGCATATAATGGGTTAAGGATTATGGTAGATAAATAGGACCATGAAAACACAGGAGCCTGTGAACATAGGACCCTAGGAACATAGGATCCAGGGAACATAGGACCGTGGCAACACAGAACTTTGGTAACATATGGGCTGAGAAACAATAGCCCCCTGGGAACAAAGGGCCTTGTGAACATAGAGCTCTATGAGCACAGGAACCATGGAACATAGGATCCTGGGAACATAGGACAATAGGATCGTGGGAACATAGGACCCTGGTAACATAGAACTTTGGTAATGTTGGGCCTGGGAAACATAGGACCTTGGAAACATAGGATCCAGGAACCATAGGACCTGAGCAACATAGGACCGTGGGAACATAGGGCCTTGTGAATATAGAGCCCTACGAACATAGGATAGGAGGGAACATAGGACAATAGGACCATGGGAACATAGGAACATAGGACACTAGGAACATAGATGTTGGGAGCATAGGACCCTGTTTGGATAGGACTCTGGGAAGATGGGAACATAGGACGCTGATAACATAGAACTTCGGTAACATAGGGCCTGAGAAAAACATAGGACATTGGGAACATAGGATCCTGCAAACATAAGACCCAGGGGACATAGGGCTCTGCAAATATAGGACCATGGGAATATAAGACAGGAACATAAGACCTTGGGAACATAGGACCAAAGGACCCTGAAAACATAGCACTTCAGTAACATCGGACCCTGGGAATATACCCACCATATTCATTTCCAGTTGTTATTTGATTGCAGGTAAAAACAAGCACATTTCAGACACAAAGTTGATGCTTTTATCAAGTAAATGTGAAAATACAGTTAACTTTACGGAGTTGAGGACACAGAGATAGTGAATCGCTCTGACACATAGAGGAGATAAGGAGGAGCAATTTGGACCAAACAACAAGCAAAACTGGCTGGGTAGATATAATGGTAAGTATAATGAAAAGTGCAACTTAAAGGTGAGAAACAAAACTGCAACTTTGTGTAAATATAGCTTGAATAATACAGCAGAGACCAATTAGACTCAATCAAATAAGGCCGCTTAATGGAAAAACAAAAGGAGAACAAATATATGAGTGAATGTGTGTGTTGTGTACACACTAAATACTTCAAATACTTATACATGTCACAAATATAGCACAGCAACATTTCCATAGCTGTCCTCTGATCTAGCTACACATGCAGAGAATCTGTGAGAGAGGATGTCAGCACACTATGCAGGCTGTGCAAGTTATTTGTGTTGCTCACACAGTGTTTAGATTTGCTGTTTCTGTAGGAATTGTGAATGTCTGTCAGTATATATTGTCTGTATTTTGATTATGTAAATAGATACAAATGAAATACAAATGGGAAAAAAAAGTGTTTAACAGATTTTTTTTTTCCTCAGTGAGAGCAAGACAGACTGAATAATGAGTAACCTTTCAATGAGAATAATCATGTATTCAATATGATCTCATGGGATAGAGTATAAATAGCACACTTCTTTTAAAGACATTTCGCGTTTCATGTCTGGGCATTTTAAGCTTTTTGCTTGTCATTCAACACCCATTACTGTGGTGCGTTTTATGAGATTTGGACATGGAAACAATAGTTAGGTGACCTTCAGCGTTATGGTGATTGTTGCTGTGGTTAATATGATCAAATGGTAACAATTTGGTTAGGTTTAGGCACCAAAACTACTTGGACAGGTTTGGGAAAAGATGGTTTGGGTTAAAATAAGTGTGTTACTTATATAAGTTAAGTTATGGATGTGACTTAAGTACATTAACTAAGTTAACTATGGTATTGGAGCAATCACAAGAGGTCAGCCTGCAACAGAATGAATTTGATTGGCCAAAAGGTGTTACCGTACTACCTACAGTAGAGGCGCAATCCCCCAAGGTCAGCCTCGGAGCATGCATGTGCTTTTTAATCACAGCGCTTTGTGTTGATTAATAAGCTGTGTTGTGTTTTACCAGCGCACAACACACACACACACACACACACACACACACACACACACACACACACACACACACACACACACACACATCTGCTGCATGTTTTATGACAGTAAACTGTTGGCTTACATTTTTCTGAATTTATTTTAATATGTTCTGTGTTTGAAAAAGATAACTAAATAAAATATTTTTTCCCCATTTCCCATCATTGTATTTCCTGGGAAACGGAAAATGGTCTTGATTAGATTTCCCAGAATCTTGTTTCCCAGGATTAAACCCTAGTTCCTACATGAAACTGCTCACAACATGCTGAATACCATCCAGATCCTTTATATTCAATAGAAATAAGACATCTCTACAGCCAAAAACCCTATAAATAACTCTGCAAGTAAGAGGAAAAATATATACAACATTTTGATTTGGAGCTTAACTGTCCCTTTAACATTTTTGCCTTTCGTCTCAAGCTAAGTGGATCCAGCTCGTGAATGATCATGCTGCTCTGCAGTGGAGAGCACATAGCTGCAGTAATGTTAGGATGGCTGTGAGTGGAAAAACAAGCAGTTTTTGTGAATAACAGCTGGATTTAGTTAGGAAAGTCACTCTACTGTATCACCGCTGAGCGGAGTGACATTGACTGTGTGCGTGTGAGGCAGAATCTGTTAAGATTGATTACAAATGGGCTTCAGGATGATGTGGCTGACACGAAGATCTTATCACGAGAGTAACCAGAGCGCCGCTTAAATATCCAAAAGCAAATTTCACGCAGTATTGTTGCATGGCTCTTAATTTATCACAGCATGGCTTTGTCAACCTGCTGTGACATGTCGCCTCTGTATGAAGCCACATTACTGCACTTATCTTCTTTGCCAGCCCCCGCTGTGACAGCAGCATGGCATTGTCGACCAATTCAATTACGGGATGGCAGGGACAGCGAAGAGACAAGAGTTATTACTATTAGCGAATAGTATCCTGCAGAAGAAACATGTTATGGTAATGTGCTGTTTTCTTTTTATTTATTCTAGCCTCAGCATCACATTTGGAGTCATGCTTGGTTGCTGAGCCAAAAGGTCACCCCAGCTACACCGGAACAAGCAGTTTTACACTCAGGTGTGGAATACATATTTCACAAAACCTGGGCAACATGCTTGAGGGCACCTCTCTGTCCAGAATACATATATTTTCTAAAATATTGGTCTCTTCAAATCCAGACAAATTGGAACTGGAATTATAGGGTTCTATCTGCGTTCTGAGTGGTTTTGAGATAGCTTCAAAGTTCTTGCTTTCCAAATGGCAAAAATGATTTTTCTCTTTAACAGATGAAAATGGCAGAGACCCTAATCTAAATGCAGACAGAGCCTTCTAATACTAAGAACTAACTTTCTGTTTGGAATTATAAAGTTTTATCTGCAAACTATGAAAAGAAGCACCAATCTTCAAGTGGAAAAAAACAGCCCACTCATAAAATTAGTCTCCAGAGTTTCTATACAGCTGTAGTAAATGACACATTTGCATACATTTACAAGTGTTTAAATCAGTAATGAAATTAATCACCAGCTATTTTGATAATTGATTAATCGTTTTAAGTCATTTCTTAAGGTGAAAAAGTCCAAATTCCCAGATTTCAGCTTCTTAAATGTAAATATTTTCTAGTTTCTATACTCCTCTCTGACAGTAAAATGAATATCTTTGTGGACAAAACAAGGAATTTGAGGACAGAAGCACTAATCAGTCAACTAATTGATTAACGAAGGACAGGAAGGACTTGAACTCTTTATCCAAAGTATAAAGAGTACTTTCAAAAATTTGAAAGTGTTAGATTAAAATTTAAGCATTTTCAAGGATTTCCGGCACCCGAGAGAACCCTGATTTATACTGCTGTCCTTCATGAGACCATAAATGAAATCCTTGATTGATCGTTTTTTTAGAAACAGCATGTTGTGCAACATTTACTCATGTCTTCTCTGCTCCTTTTCTCTCTGTCACTCAGCAGCTTGACAACATGGCAACACACCAGAACTATTTGTCCTTTTGTATGCCTTCTAAGTGCTGATTGGCTCGTGCATATAGAACCTTATAGAACCAGGTTTAAGTTTGACTTTGCAAATAGAATCCTTTGTAGTTTTCTAAATAAAAAGCCCCAAATTGCATACAACTTTTAAAAAAAAGAACATGTCAATAACTCAGTTTTGACAAAAATGTCAGATAGAGCCCGATCATCCCAAAGGGATGAACTATGGATTCAGATTTTTTTGTATTTTTTTTTAATGTACCATCAGTCACATCTCTTTTGAAGGCAGAATATCTGATCATGTGCAATCACATCCCCTCAGTACGTCTGTATGCTCTGTGGGCACACCGGCAGATCTGATTTGAAGAGAAGTAGGCTGTCTTGGATATGTGATTGTCTCATCATTCATATTTACTCTGCTGAATTGAGGATCAGTCAAGCTTATATTCTACACGATGATGTAAGCCCCTGCAAATAACTTCATTAAGATGGATCTTTAAAAGCCAGCAGATGTAATAGGTAGGCGCGTCACATTTGTGACTCAAAAATCCGTGCTTGAAATTGGCTTTAAAACCGGGATTTTCACACAACTAATGCACAAGCTTTCAAGCTCTCTCTGTCTTATGAGCTTGCTGAGCAACTCGTAACGATGTCCTTTAAAACCTGTTTGCAAGATTCAGCAAATGAACTTTTTCCTTCCTCTGTGAGAGGGTTATTAGCATAATGATATGTTCCCGAGGGCCAGCGAATGACCAGAACAAGTACCTCTTACCTCTGACTAAGGACAGATAAGCTGCACTTTGTGTTTGTAATCAGCACCCTGAAGCTTGAACAGGGCTCAAGTATTGAAGCTTGTTTTTGCATTATTGTTATTATTATAGCATAACAGGAATGGTGCTTTCATATATCCACCATCACTAAAATTTCTAATTAGGACTTCATTTTCATGTGTGCACAAACCACTCTGCAATCAATCCTCTCCTTCGCTCACCTATTTGTTACTGTGTCACAAAGAACAAAGGGGTTCAGGGGGCTTGATTGCCACTTGAGCTCCCCACGCTAGCTTAAGAGCATCCATCAAACATCCATCCTGTGACATGAATTCAAATGATCGACAATTTTAACTGCAGATCATTTCCAGGAGACATCGCTTGCAGCTTAATTTATTTGTTTATCGTAAAGTCTGTGGCAAATGTAGTTTGGACAAATAAACATAAAGTAAGAAAGCTCAGAATGCTTGGATGTATTAGTGCAGATAATTTCTTGCCGTGCATTTTTATTTCCTCCTGCTGGTGATGGGTTGAGGAACAGAGGGAAATTTAACGTGTGCATTAATGAGATACCACACAGAGTGAAACAAGAATAAAACAGAAGCCTTAACATGAATGGCAGCTTAAACTGCTGGCATTACTAATTCTGTCTGCTCTGCTTGATTAGCCTGTTGGATTTCTAGCAAGCACACATTTGAAAATTGACTATTTGTTAAAGGAAATTTTAATTAAACTGGGCCTTGTGTGAGGGATAATGCCTGACAAGGAGTCCATTATCAGGAATTAGACAGATGACATCCATGTCCATGTCAAATGGACAACTGAAAGGCCATTAGCTCAATGCATAATCACCAGCCAAAGGGAAAAAACTAAGACCATGTTAGCAAAATGTTAGCTAACTACCTCGCTCATGTACTTAAATTATTACAATAGCTAGCTAGTTACTTAGCGAATGTTAGCTAAGGCTGGCTAACTAGTTAGTTAATCTGCATCAATTGTAAGGTAACTATTCAGCTTGCTAGTTAGCTAGCATTTTGCTGACATAAGCTAACTCAAGAATATAGTGGGAAAGGAGAAAGCTGACCAAGGTTCATCCAGGTACCAAGCTTTCTCAACTGTTCCTGGAGCACAGGGCAAAAAGGGGTTGGACTTATGAAGGGTCAATTGTGAATTATGAATGCAAACTAGTTTATTTTAATTTGTGTCACCTGTACTTTGAGCTAATTTTTGTCAAGTGTGAGTTTTGACAACATTGCAGCTACATAGCTACAAGTGAGTACAACAGGGCACTAAACTGAAGGCGAGATGACCCACAATGTCATAAAAAGCTGTACATTCACCCAGCCACTGACTTAAATGCTGAACGAATGTGATATACAATGTGAGGGAGCACTCAGTATGGCCTCCCACATTGTACAAGATGAAGGCTCCTTTATTGAGCTGTGTGAGGTGAGGCATGTCGAGGGTAGCGTATGTGTGTTTAATTAAGAGGAATCAGTCAGTTAGTAAAGATGTTCATTGTTGTTGGCGGTCTGGCAAAGATCTAAACATTAAACCTTTGATGAAAGCGCACAGGGTTTACTCTCACAGCTCTTCACTGGATACCTATTAGATCAAGAATCGATCACAACGTGCTGCACTTTACCTACAGTGTATGAGACAACCTTTCTCTTGGTCTTCTGGTCTATAGGATTGTGCCCAGTACCCAGTTGCATAAAAGCACTTTGGCTAAAGTTTCTCTTAAATATTGCTCTAAGTCTATGTCTTAGGAAAAGATGAGTTGCACCCTAAGGATTTCCAGAGGGTGATTTAAGGGAAATCCCTTTAATCACTAGGTATTTGCCCTTAGCTATATGTGGCTAGAGGTCCTTAATGACCATGTTCCTCATGACATTTTTCATGGAACAGTACCTTGAAAGAGAAATAATTTTTGTAACATAATGACCATGGTTGAATTTATGTTGATCGAAGAGGAGGAGGAGACAACAAAATGCCATACATACATATTTTTCAGGACGGGAAAAGCCCACTGGACACTATGAGCGATGTGCAACTTGAGTGTAGATTTGACGTTAGTTAGTAGCTAGCTAGCCAATTAACATACCGTTCTCATATATTAGCATTAGCTTTGATTGAAACTTTGGCCTATATATAGGTATAAAGAATCAGCATGTGCTGTGACATCACAGATGATGACATCACAGATGATGTCACAGCTGATGACATCACAGTGATGTCACAGGTGCAGAAGTTAGTATATATAGGACAAGCAGATGATTATAGACTAAGTTCAAGCCAACCCGCTCCCTTACAGGATGACTTAAGGGGCGGGTTGCCAACAGGCCCGTGGCTACGATGGTTGTACTCGTAGCCTGAGTGTTCCGTGTAGAACACTCATATGGGCCTGTTGCACCAGGAAGGTCTAAGCCTTCCTCTGGCTGAACGCAACCCGTTCCCTTACAGGTCAAGGGCGGGTTGCAAAGGGGGGTCTTAGGGTAAGATGGGACCTGCTGCACCAACACTGTTGAAGCCTTCCTCTAACTTAGACCAGGCGTGAATCCTACGCCCAGTCAGAAACAGCCATACAGGACGCTTTTATTTATTTATTTATTTATTTTTATTATTATTAATTTTTTTTGCAGGGTGCCTAATACAGAACAAGGTGCCCAACCAAATAAAAGGGTTGGCCTGTTTTATTATCTCACTGATGACGTTAGAGATGATTTCACCAGTTCAAAAGCATCAGCATGTGCTGTGACATCACAGATGATGACATTACAGATGATGTCACAGCTGATGACGTCACAGTGACGTCACACATGCAAAAGTTAGTATATATAGGTCAAGCAGATGATTATAGACTAAGTTCAAGCCAACCCGCTCCCTTACAGGATGACTTGGGGGCGGGTTGCCAACAGGCCCGTGGCTACGATGGCTGTACTCGTAGCCTGAGTGTTCCGTGTAGAACACTCATATGGGCCTGTTGCACCAGGAAGGTCTAAGCCTTCCTCTGGCTGAACGCAACCCGTTCCCTTACAGGTCAAGGGCGGGTTGCAAAGGGGGGATTTAGGGTAGGATGGGACCTGCTGCACCAACACTGTTGAAGCCTTCCTCTAACTTAGACCAGGCATGAATCCTACGCCCAGTCAGAGACAGCCATACAGGCCGCTTTTATTTATTTATGTATTTATTTACTTACTTACTTACTTACTTATTTTTCCAGGGTGCCTAATACAGAACAAGGTGCCCAACCAAATAAAAGCGTTGGCCTGTTTTATTATCTCACTGATGACGTTACAGTTCACATATTTTTTTTAGGGTAAGTGAGCTCAGAGATGATTTCACCAGTTCAAAAGCATCAGCATGTGCTGTGACATCACAGATGATGACATCACAGATGATGTCACAGATGATGACGTCACAGTGATGTCACAGGTGCAAAAGTTAGTATATATAGGTCAAGCAGAGGATTATAGATTAAGTTCAAGCCAACCCGCTCCCTTACAGGATGATTTGGGGGGCGGGTTGCCAACAGGCCCGTGGCTACGATGGCTGTACTCGTAGCCTGAGTGTTCCGTGTAGAACACTCATAGGGGCCTGTTGCACCAGGAAGGTTTAAGCCTTCCCCTGGCTGAACGCAACCCGTTCCCTTACAGGATGATGGTTAAGGGCGGGTTGCAAAGGGGGGTCTTAGGGTAAGATGGGACCTGCTGCACCAACACTGAGGCCTTACTAACTTCTGCACCTGTGACATCACTGTGATGTCATCATCTTCAGCACAGAAATACAATCAAAACCAAAAAGGACAGTTATTGTCATTTTCTGATGTAACTGTATTAAAATCACATCATAACATTAGATTGAAGATAACTGTAAGAAGTTCTCCAAGTCTGTTAAATAACTGAGATTTCTTTCTGTCCTCAGAGGCAGTATATACATGAATTATGCTGTATTTTTCACCACGATAAAAACAATCCAACTTTAAAAGCTACCTGGAATAATGAATAATTATAATAACATCTTGAGATTTAATTTTGTCTTTCTCCTGCCGTCACCATTACCGCTTTTTGTTTGAATGAAAGAGGGAGAGTTTGCTTGTTCTTGTTAAAGAGAGCACCTGGATGATGTATCCACTTTTACATCAGTCCCATTTGAGAGGAGCTACTGTGATTGGTTTTCTTTTGTGAGGAACACAGCATGTGACCAACTGCATTTTAGAAAAGAAAAAAACACCAACAGCTGACTTCAAAGCTCAGTCGAAAAGTAACAACAACCTTCCTACAAATGTAGTGGAGTCAAAAGTACAATATTTGTCTTTGAAATGTAGTGGAGTGAAAGTCAGAAGTTTCCAAAGAAACAAATACTCAAGTAAAGTACAGATACTCAAAAAATGTACTTAAGTAGAGTACTCAAGTAAATGTACTTCACTACTGTCCACCACTGTGTGTCACACAACAACAGTGGACAAAAGGCTGATCCTCACTGCTTGTGAGTTGCCTAAAATCGAATCTGATAGGGACATAAATAAAAGGACTTTTATATGGCAGAGCATCAGGTCAATACTGTAAATTTCAGGCATGTATAGCAGAGGCTCTGGGATACAGTAGTGCACAGAAGCCATTTCCCTGGTTACCACGCGTAGAGCGCCTGGTGTTTACTCTTGGAGCGCTTATCTGCTTGGCTAGACAATTGAAGAGTGCAGTGAGACCCTGCGAATCCTAGCGAGTATGGAGGCATAGTGTTGCCTCGCATCTGAAAAGGCAATCATGCAGTCCAGTAAAATTAAAGAATGCTGAATGTTGTGAACTCAGAGCTAACGTAAAACCTCCGGTTCATGATGTTGTGGACACAACAAGATGGGGTTCAAATGGGCTTATCTTGCAAACACGACAAAAACAACCCCATTGAATGCACCACAAGCTGTAGTCTAAACACCTGACCAGGAGACAACCTAAGAGGCTTTATCCAACACTCCTAAGTGAACCCCTTACCTTAGGGAATATGTCTCTTAAGGGACAAACTCAAGTTTGAAACTTAAGGTTTATGCAACCAAACAAAGGGCTGCTGGTATGCAGGGGTGGGATGTAACTAAGTACAGATACTTCATTACTGTACTTAAGTTTAGTTTTCAGGTATCTGTGCTTTACTTGAGTTAATTTGTCTGATAACTATTTACTATTACTCTCTACATTTTAACACAAATATCTGTACTTTCTACTCCTTACATTTTTAAAACAGGCTCGTTACTCAGGTTTAATGCATTTTAAGGCCTATTATTGATTACTTTTATTTTGCATCATTGCGTGCTGCCTTCCCAGCATCAAGACTGATATCAGCCTGAATGGATGGGGAAATAACACAAAGAAAAGACAATCCCCTGGTGTGTCCATCAGTGCATATCACGCCAGATAGACATAATAAGACGACAAAGAAGTAAAAGACAGAAAATACGGTTGGAGATGTAACGACAAGAAGGACTTAACAGTTGAAAAATAATGAGAAATTACTTAATGGACATAACAAGATGAAACAAGACAAATAAGACATAACAAGACAAAAATGACGGGAAAGGCGTAACAAAAAGATATAAAGACGTAACAGGATAAAAGAGATGAGAACAACACAAAAGGTGTAACAAGACACTTGGAGTACATTTCAGAGCATGTACTTCTACTTGAGTAAAGAATATGAGTACTTGTGCCAGCTCTACTGGTATTTCATCAGTGCACACAGAAACTGGGTGGGTAATGTCAGCTGTGGTTACAGGAAAACTTCAAATCATCTGTAGCTAACAGGCAGCACACCATGCTGTTCTCAAAACAACCTTGAGTGCCACATTGAGAGCAAGTTTAGTATTCGACCTGTTAATTACAAAGCCTCAGGCTCTAAAGCCACACCTGAGACTCTTAGCCTTCATCTCGTCTGGTGCTGTTGCCTCATTCTGGGCCCACTGCTTTGCTCACCTGATAAAAAATGTTCACAGCGTTCATTCCTCATCATCGCTATTAGTCAGCTGGAACTGCCTAAGCATTCTGGAAATTTACACACAGCCAGGCTCACAAAGGAGAGTCGTGGCAACAGCAGTGAAGAAATGAGACAGCAGTGAAACACCGCTGACCTTTAAAGTGTTAGTTGGCTTTGTCATGCTGCGTGGTCTGGCTGCACCTTGAAGCACGGGGCCATGTTATGGAATACTGTGGTTCATGGCTCCGAGCATTTTGAGGACAAATGAATAATAATTAGACAAATAATGTCCAACAGCCTGCTGGCAGGCAAACAGCATTGACATTAAAGATGCCATTAATCATTTACCACCATCACAGTCTCACTTTTCAAGAGGAAGGAAAAAAGACATTAGCAGGGAGAAACCTGCACAGGGCTTTAATGTCAAAACTAACAATCGATTTGACTGAAAATACGAAGACATAAACACTAGTAATGTAGCATCAATTAGTTAACCAACACAGACAAAATCTTTAAACCTGTACCCACCGATCAATAGCCAGACTGCATTGCCATTTGGTTTGACTTTAATTACTCAGCCTGACATTTTGTGTGTATGTCAGCTGATTTCTCTCAGTTAGCATGGAAGCTGTGGTAGCAGTTGTAAGGAGTAAAACCTAGTTTTATGTCACTTTTTTTCATGGATGTAGCTAGGTAGATAGCAAGCTGTGTAGGAGGATGATCTCCCCATACATCAAGCCATGACATGTGGGTACTTAGCCAAAATCTTAGGCCAGGCCCAATTTTGGGGAGATAGAAATGTTGTTATTCAAAGCTTTGTTTTATAGACATGTCTGATAATTGTTATGTGACCTGCCATTTGTGATATCTTAAGGATATAAGTGAAAGTAAATCATCCATCATGCTCCTTCAGTCTTCTACCTTCCAGTGGATCAATGAGCTAACACAGTAACCAGACAATGCTAATACTGAACTACCAGATATCACGAAGCTTAATGTTGTCTGCAAATAACAAAACCTGTCAATGGACAACTGTTGATCTAAGCTGGACTGAGATTTAGTCAGAGAAGACAGTCTGATGCTGCTGTACTGTGACATTATGTCTGAACTCCAGCAGCCTCACACTCAAGCTAACATTAGCTCTCCATCAGTAGTAACGATTACTGTTCTCTGGAGGCTCATAAATTCTTATTGCTCTCTCTTCCTTTCCAAGAAGGATGGAGAACCACAGATCATGATGGATGTATGTTCATTTGTTTTACAACCTGTTACACAGCAGGTTTTCTGCATTTTTCTTCCTGTCCCATGATATGAAACTGTGAGTTTTCCTCCAGAAGGGGGCGCTGACTTGAGCTGGATGATGTGTTGTCAAACTGATATGTTTCTAATCGTGCCTGCAAAGTTTCTATTGGCCTGCTGTTTCTTGTGCATGATGCTGATCGCTCCGACTTGGGGTTTCAGTGTTGAGATGCTCGCATCACTGTCTGTTTTCAGAGCAGCAAATTCAGCCGTCAGTATTTCTGTCATCTGATTTAAAAGACGTCGAAAGACATCAATGGTCTTTGTACTTAATCAGTGCAATAGACAAGTGAAAACACATCAATAATATTCTTACACATTTTGCAAAACAAACAGGACATTTTAATAACTAAAGGCAGGAATTGTAGCCTATATAAGTGATTTGATCATAATATTTTCACAGATTCCTATGTTGTACATATTATTTATTACTGCAACTTAATTTTCAGGACAAACAGGAGAGAATTCAGGATTTGGGACTATTGCTTATAATTCGGGATTGTCTTGCTAGCCCTTACATGACTGAGATATCTGCAATTCTTTCATCTGTCTTGTCTCATATGTCACTTTTTATCGTGTGCAACTCAGAGCGTAGGGATTCTATCGCAGCTAAGATGACATTTTCATTTGGGTCGCATGTATTCCCCTCACCAGCATCTCCCTCAGGGAAGGCCACCGCTCGGCCTGGGCCTTCTTCAGCGAGATCACTCTTTGGTTTATTTCCCTTTTGTGAGTTGACATTTGTGGGTCCCTTAAGTAATTTGTTTTCTCAAGCAAACTGGAAGTTAAGGTTTTAAAAAAGCTATAATAAAAGTGTCTTTCTTTTGTTGGAAAAAGAAGTTTTAATAGGATATTAACAAGATCTGTTGTGTGACTCGTCCTATGCTCATTGCTTCCTCTGGAGTACTTGGCCCACTGTTTCAGTCTAATGCTGTGTTCCACTTTTCTCGGAAGTCAGAACTGGGAATGTTGCATATCACACCCAAGCTGACCACGTTCCATTGCAAGTCAAAAAAAAACAATATAGCTGTTGTTCTTGCTTTTTTACTCGTATGCAGTGTTGCACACATGCAAACACCATAGCAACATGTCCACAGCCATCTTGGATTTTGTGAAATCAAACTTCACAGGGCGTTCCAGTTGACATTTCCAGCTGGGAACTTGGAAATTCAGACTTTGCAGTTCAAATGGAACGCATGATAAGAATGTGATGACAAAAAGCCAGTTTCCAGATCTTTTTCAAATAAAATTGAAGTGCTAAAAGAGACATAATAGCCTACACATGGTTTAATCCGCCACGTGCTGGGTTCATGTTTCTACAGAAGCCCAGTACTAATGTCAGTGTAAATAATGTTCTGACCTATTATTTGGCCCTGCGGTGGGTATCTGCCATCATAAATCTATTGAGGCCTTGACAGGTGACCTGACCTGACCTACCTTTAAAACTGAGGCTTACTCTTACCTCAACAGAGAGCAGATACAACTGCTGCATAAAGCTATGGCAGGTAATAAGAAACCGGCAAAAGTAAGTAACCTACACAGTCTTACTACACCGGCTTTATAGGCAATTTATGGAGGGGAGGGAGAGAAAGAGGCCACAACCTTCTATCAAATATTATAAAAATGTTACTTACCACTTTGTAGTATAACAACAAATCTGTTCTACTGCAAAATACTTTAATTTTTGTGTCTGGCCAGAAGTGTGTGGTTGGCAGTTGGGTTGGCAGTTGGTGCTCGTGCTGGCAGGAGGCGGTGGCGGGAAAGAGTGGGTAGAAGATGTCGTTCTGATAACATCTTTGCAGGCCAGTAACCAGCACTGCATGGACTGGTACCAGTAAGCAGCCCAGTCGCTGCTAATCACCAAGCAGCCATCTCTGAGGCTGGAAAATGAAGCCCACACATAAGTTACAGCAACAGTTAGCTAACAAAGCAGTTTTGTGTTTACTTCTGGGAAATCTCCTGACCTCAAGAAAGCATTAACATTAGCTCAAGTTGGCTGCTGACTCAACAGGGACTAGAAATCATCTCTGTTGCTAGGTCGTTACTAAGGGCTGGCCTACCTCCTGTAGTAGTGACTTAGGTTTAGACACGGCAGACTGTTTTCCAGTCATTAGTCAGACCCCATGTATTTCCAGGGAAGTGGATGGGAACCCACAATTTCCCATAGACTTCTTTGCAAAAAAAAGTATTTGGTGAGAAGTCACAAATCTTTAAGCTAATCACATGGATGTGGACAATGAATGTTTTGAGCAGAGCCACAGAAAAGAGGTAAGTCTTATTTGCTGTGGACTATGTAATATGCTGTTGAATAATGTTAGCTAACTAGCTGCTAAAGTAACTTTAACCTGCCAAATCAGGTTGAGGGGTGTCCAAATGTAACCTATCAAATCTCTGTTTATAGTAGAAAGTGTGCCAGCTTTTTAGCACATCAGCAAATGTAAACTTAAGTGAATTATGTTACAGTTCATGATACAGTTCACTCAGTTCACTTTACTGTGTTGAGGCTAACTCCCACTGCATCTGTGTTGTTATCCGATTTTATCCATTATTGTTGTAAGTTACGAGAGAAACAGACACAAACTCGTAATGAAATACTCAAAATAAGTTGTAGTTCGAGTGACGGCAGTGATGGAAAAAGTACTCACACCCTTTACTTATGTAAAAGCATTAATACCACAGTGTAAAAATACCTAATTAAAGCACTAATGTAAAAGTACTAAGTAAAGTAACCCTACTTCATACTTTTTACTTAACGTTTTACTTTAGCACTATACTTAATACTTTTTCTTAAGGCCTAAGGTAAAAGTAAAAGTTGTCATGTCTGCAGAAAACACAAACAGAAGATGCACCAGAATGCTTTGTTTACATGTTAAAATCACTAAATGTTTTCCAACATGTCACCTTTTTCACCTCATATCAGTTTGAAAGTCCATACAAAGGCCCTTACTTCCTGCCAGGACGCAGGATTAATATTGGAGCCATTAGATTATCAGCCAGTATTGGCCTATCACAATATCAATCTATATCGGTCTATGTCTGTATAAATGTTGGCTATACTTAAATCTGATTTGACAGATTATGTCAAAGTATTGATTTAAGTTTAATTCTTTGGCAAAATTCTCCATAAAAGCTAAACTGTATTTTTGAAGTTTTTTGATGAACTTCCCTATAAAAACTGAGCACTTTTGAAGGAGTCAGAACTTTTCTTTGTTCTTGTTGTAATAGTGATGTAAGTTAGATTTGGAATATTGAATCATCCATCTCTGCTCACCACATCCGAGCCTTTCTTATCCTCAGCTGTGCAGAAACTACAGGTTGTATAAAACTTGTTTTTAAAATCCAAAAATGTGAAATGATAGGTTATCTTATCCATATTTTGGATCCCTATCACAAACCTGTGGGTGACATCATGAACACTCCGTCCACTATTTATTATACTGTTGCTGCTAATCCCTTATCTGCCTGACATCAAACCAACACACAATTTACAAGACGCCCACAGTCATATCCAAAAGATAAGTGAGGGCAGAGTTGCGCACATTTAAAACTAGATATTGGGGTTTATCTTGACTGAAATTCTATCTTAAACATTCAGTGCAGCATTAGAAATGCTGTTAGATAATGGTTGAAACATAATCAGTTTTTCAAGACACCCCAATTGAACTTTTGTTGTTTTTTCGGTGAGCTCAGGTCCCTTTCCTGGGCTGCTTTACTCTATCTGTAAATAACCAAGCGCTCAGGCCTGATGTCAGTGTAACAGAGCAATCTTTGCATAGACCCGACAACACACCCGCACCAGCCTGTTAAACAATTGAAGTACCTGCCTCAGTGAGGTTTCACTGACGCACGAGCTTCTTTTTATCTGAAGTCATTGATGTTTTTGGTGCAGTCCATCTGATCTGATACATTCACCCACTGATTTGTAAATTATAAAAACGTGTACTGGACTTCAGTGCTACTGTTTGTAGTGAAAGCTTCAACTCAAGCTTTTAAAAGTCATGTCAGTTTAGTGACATTGATTGATGCCCAGAGTACTGACACTTTACACTTGTAGCCTTTACGTAGTCTTTCTGTAAATGACTTTTTAATGTCAGAGGAGGTCTGGACTGCACTCAGGCCAGGATAGTGCCCACACTCTTTTACCACGAAGCCACGCTGTTGTAACACATGCAAAATGGTGCCTGGCATCTTGGACATCCCTGAAAAAGACTTCATCTGGATGACAGCATGTGTCGCTCAAAACCTTTATGTACCTTTCAGCATTAATGGTGACTTTACAGTCATGACAGTTACCATCATGGACTCAGGCTGTCTGAGAGGCAGTGGCAAAAAAAAAAAAGTGCACCAGCTGCATGTGGTGGGGCGCCAGTGCAGCAAAACTTGTATTTTGGGTGAAAAAGCTTCATTTCCTGGTTCAGATAAAATTTGTTCTTTTGTACAACGACGCACACAGCCCAAATCATTTCTAGTATGCAGGGCCTATGATACATTTTCTGGAAAGGCACCTCAGAGGGCACATTATCATGTTTTGTTTTCTAGAGGGGAACCGTAGAATGCACTTTACAGCATTTTGTCCAATAGAAGGGCACCACTGGGGGCATTTTGTAATGTTTTGTCTTCTAGAGGAGCGCCTTAGAGGGCACTTTACCATATTTGTCCATAAGAAGGGCACCTCTGAGGGCAGTTTGTCATATTTTGTCCTCTTGAAGGGCACCTTAGAGGGCATTTTATCATCTTTCGTGCACTAGAAAGTGACCCTAGAGGGCACTTTACTATATTTTTTCTACCGGAAGGGCATCCCAAATGCACTTTTTCGTGTTTTGCCCTCTAGAAGGGCACTGTCTCACTGTACACAATCACTTTTGCCCCCCTTGTGTCCACCAGTGCTGTCATGAGCACTAATACACCCCCATGCCATGACAGATCCTGGATTTTGAACTTTGTGTTGCTAACAGTCTGGACGGTCGTTTTCCTCTTTAGCCCAAAAGACATCATGTCCATGATTTTCAAAAACAATTTCAAATGTGGACTCATTAGACCAGAGTGCATTTTTCCACCTTGCATCCACTTGCATTTATCAGTTTGATCATTGAATATCTGTCTCAGTAATTGATCCCTAAACTACTGACACTTTATACTTGTAGCCTCCGTATAATCTTTCTATAAATCACTGGTTAAGATCAGTAAAAAGACCTCCACTCTGAATTTCACTCCTCCACTGAGTGTGAGTCATCTGCCCTGGTTTCATACAGACCCTCTATGCTTTATGATTCACCAAATAACAGAGAGCCACATCAGAATCTTTACATGAGCTTATGTTTGATATGCACAAAAGTACTGGTCCTAATGAGTCCACTTTAATATCATAAAAGTGTCCTTCATCTTGCTGCTGTATTCTGTGTTTTCTGACTATTTGTGCATTTGGGGTAAAAAGCCTTTTTTCCCGTGCAAACCATCTTGTTGGTGAGATGGGCTTTTCAAAGGCTCAATACATCTGCTCCAGTTTGTTTCAAGTCCATCTGGTACAAATTTCCAGTGCCAGAGGGGAGTTAGAGCAGAAGTTGAATATTGATTAGACCAATCTGAAATATTCGCCTCCTTAGAGCAGTTGACACCACACACCCCCACAAGATTAAGTGAATGAGCAGCCCACTGAATCTATTTAACAACTTAAGTTAACTTCTCGAATGCCCTTACAGACTTGCAGTATTGTTGCATTGACCCCTGCAGTGAGTAATGCCATGATACATACAGTCTCCCACAGATGTGGAGGGGAAGTTTTGTGTGAACACAAAAAATTGGTAAAAATTTCAAGAAGATATATCAGAATCAGCTTTATTGGCCAAATCTGTGTAGATATGAGGAATCTGTAAGAATTTGACTCTGTTTTTTTCATTGTGCTAAAAGTACTTAGAATAGGAAGAGGCCTCTCAGTTAAGAACAAGGACAACAAAGGTGAGCCAATAAAGGAAAAGGACAGACAGGACTATTATGTGCACAAGTATGTAAAAAAAAAAGTGTGTCTGTTCTGTTCTATAAAATGAATGGCAATTTTGTGCTTTTGTACTTTACTGCACAGTTGTCAGGTATCTGTACTTTACCTGAGTATTTATTTTTCTGACAAGTGTTTTACTGACAGCTTGGGGGGCTGGGGAGTTTGTGGCCGGGGCAGGACTTCTCTGTGCGGAGTTTGTGTGTTCTCCTCGTGACCACGTGGGTTCTGTCCGGGTTCTCCGGTTTCCTCCCACAGTCCAAAGACAAGCAACATAATAGGTTAACTGGTGACTCTAAATTTCCTGTAGGTGTGAATGTGAGCATGAGCCATTGTTTGTCTCTGTGTGTCAGCCCTGTGATGAACTGGTGACTTGTCCAGGGTGTAGCCCGCCTTTCGCTCAGTGTCAGCTGGGATAGGCTCCAACCCCCCTGTGACCCATCAGGCTAAACGGTAATGGACAATGGATGGTTTGTTACTTTAGTTTTAATGCATTTGAGCGGCATTGTTGATTATTTTTATATTTCATCATTGCGTGCCATCTTGCCCACATCAAGACTGATTTTAACCTAAATGGACAGTACAATATCCTCACTTTATCCATCAGGTATATCACACATGTAAGATGTAACAAGATGAAAATCACGCGAAAATAATGTTAAAGATGTGACAAGACAAAAATGTTATAACAACTGTACTGAAGTAGAATTTACAGGTATCTGTACTTTACTTGAGTGTTTATATTTTGTCAACTTTATACTTTTACACCCGACATTTTAACACAAATGTCTGTACTTGCTACTCCTTTTCAAAACAGGTGTGTTACCTTAGTTTTAAGGCATTTGAGGGCAGTTATTGATAACTTTTATTTTGCATCATTGTGAGCCACCTTCCCAACATCCCATTCCCAATGACGTAACAAGACAAAAACAACATAGGACGTAAAAAGACAAAAATGTCATAAAATATGTAACAAGACAAAAATCAACGTAAAAGCCATAATAAGATGAACAACAAACAATGTAAGACGCCATAAAAGACAAAAAACAAGATAACAAGACAAAAAGAGCCGAAAACAAGATGCAATAAAAAGATGAAAAAACACAAAAACCGATGTAATAAAAACAGTGTAAAAAATTTAACAAGATGAAGCTGACAGGGATAAATACTCCATTGTGGAGAAAAGGCCAAAGTTTGGTAGCTTTGCATGGAAACAACCGGTAGAAATGTCTTTCAGTGAGTGACTTTCTACATTAATACTGTGTGTACATGTCAGAGCCTGTACTAAATAACAGATTTGTTTTCAAGCAAGTCATGATGTTTTTTGTAAAACTAACCAAGAAGTTTTGCTGCCTAAACCTGACCAAATGGTTTTGGTGCCTTTATTTTGAAAGTCACCCCAAATGTTGAATATTTATTTTTGCTAACTTGAACTCAGAGCCCTGCATGTAAAATCCAACACTAGAAGGGAACCCACAGCCTCACGGTATAGTATGAGGCCACAGACCAACTTGCATTATTGAGGAGTTCGGAGTGAGAACATGATGAATATACCTGTAGTTTGGTCATTTTTGGAAAACAAGAAACTGACAGAAGAAGAATAAAGTAAGGCAGAGTATGTATGTGAGTTGAGAACATCACATAAAGTTCCATCAAAGCCTAGTCTGAGAAAAACTACCTGCGAGCACAGAGTAATGTGGCGTTACAGAAGAACATCTCTGAATGTGCCGCAGAAGTGATGGATTCTTCACATTATACTATTTAATATGTGGCATGGTGTTCCTCTGCCCTCGCTGCCATCCTTTTTCATCTGCTCTGGACGGCAGGGATCCATTTGCCGAGCAATTCTTAAATTCCCAGAAGCTGTAGTTATCATTAAAGGAGAAATCCACCAATGTAGTTCTGTCACAAACTGTTCTTTTCTACTGAGATATTGCGCCATAAAACTTCTTGCCGATACTTCTCTTCTTCTTTACACTGCAGCCATGGACCTGGTTTGTTAATGAAGAGTAAACCAATTGTTCTTTATCCTCCTCCTCTCCGTTTCTGATGGAAAATGGAGCGAACAGTCTGTGCTGTGAGTTTTCTTCGATGCTTTCACATAAAATGACAAGTCTTTTTTCAGTAAGGTACAGCCTCTTCTCCCGTTGATGATGCAATATCACAATAATCAGCGCCGTGTTAATAATCACCACATCTGGTGCTGCAGCTTTATTACTGGTGACACCACACTTCCCTCTCCTGGGACTGAGTGGCCTTCCTAACATTTCACAGCTGGAGCGTCGCTTTGGTTTGCTGTTGTATTAAAGACAGCTGTGCATCGTGCCTCTTTGTCTCCCCTGCTTTTATAGGCTGATTTAATTTAGCTTCTTGATTTAGTTCAGATATCAACCTTTCACCTCGTTTTTTACTCTCGCTTGCTGCTCTCATCAACTTTGTTCAAAGATGCATTGCACAGCTGTTATTGCAGTGATAAAATGTGAGCTGCCTGCCCAGCATCAAACCAGCGGGAAAAGTTAGTAACTAGCTGGTGAACACATTGGAGCTTTTAGCCGTGAAAGAGCTAAAAAAATATGCAAGGAGTTGGAGGAGATCAAAAACAGAGAAGAAGGAGAGTGAATATTGGGTTTACATTTACCAGATGGCCAGAAACAGAGCTGCAAATGAATGTTCATGTTGCTTTAGGTGCTGAATGTGTCAATAGCTACTTAAAAGTTGATACAGTGATATATCAGTGTTTGCAGGCTGCTTCTTTTTTTTAAGTGTTTTAAGTGTTTTTTTTATCACACATGTATTGCACTATATGCCAGATTTTATCCCAACAATGACAAGAAAAGTCATTTGATGGATGTTCTCTGGTATTTTTAATGGTATTTCAGAGTTGTCTTTTCCTGGAAAACAATTAAAAACTTTTGATGACTCATCCTGCACTTAGAGGAATAGAACAAATTTGCATCCAGTGAAAGACTTTCTTGCGTGTGATACTGAGAATTATTGCCATAACCTGTGAATTTGGACCTTTTTAGAAAATTTCCAGGCGTCCATATGTACTCTACTCATAAATGTGAGCAAATACATCCATTCAACGGAGAGGACTAGAGCGTCTCTAATATAGTTAGCCATAGCCTCGATGAGCTGAGAGCCAAACCTGTTATCAAACTGGACTCAGTGGCTGTTTTGGTCCTGGTCTGGCCATGTTGACTGGGCGCTCTCAGCCTGGGATGAGTCAGCTAATTGAACTGCTCTCCATCCTAGTGTGACATGGGCCACTGTAGCTACACAGTGAGGGGCATTACGCACAGCGCTATTAGCTACTCCAAACGCCAATCTAACTCCCCAAAATCCCCATCTAACTGCCAGTTTTACAGGAAACGTGTAAACAGTAAGCACTTTGCTGGCTGTTTCACAGGAACATCGGCAATGAAATGTGTGTTTTCTCATCCAAATTCAGTATAAGAATAGAGGGTGTAGACTTTTTTTATGGCTGCGATATGAACAAAGACCATTATGGCATTGATTTACCATTTCCTCTAGAAAGAAAGTAGATCCTACATGAAACTACTCACAACAATGTCTGTGGATGATCTTGAGTGACAGGGTCATGATTTTTGGAAAGACACACTGATGGTGAATTTTTCAAATGTAATTTTTTAGGGCTTTGAGCACCACAAGCTAAGTTCCATCTAGTTCCATTATACTAGAGAGATGGCAGACATCTTCAAAACTCTGCAACTCACACCAAAAAATAAAATAAAAAGCACTACAGACTTGAGGAAATATATATATTTTTGATTCTGGGTTGAACTGTCCCCTTAAGCATGAGACGCTTACTTGCGTTTCTGGTAGTAATTTCTTAAGCAATACCAAACCCTTGTTGTAACTAATTAATTGTTCATTTAATGAGTTACTTCCAAATGCAAAGGGTCATGTCATGTTTTAACCCTATATCTAGTTTGGAAAAATGCAACCTAGAATAGCAAAAAAGAATAAAATATCTCTTGCAGGAGGTGGTTTGGAGTCCTGACAGGCTCAGGCTGAAATGTCAACTTGTTATATAGCTGTCATCTCCGAGTCAGTAATGAGGACGATGATATTGCTCAGACCGGAGTGCCCCAAACAGGTGATGCTAGTCACATGCGGGGTCAGCTTCGTGATTTTTTTCCTCTGTGTCACCTCCATCCACTGACCCAAACCGACTGCCACTGTCAAACTATGTTCCTGCCAATTACTGCTCCTGCTCGAGCGAGTATTGTTGGACATAATAATAGGGACGCCTTGCCCAGCTTGCCAAGCAGTAATTGTTGAGCTCTAAATGGACGCTGGATTGTTTTGAATTGGTGTTTGGATGTCCAAAATATGGTGAAGCGGGACAAATTGTGCTTTCTGTTTTTTCTCTGTCTTTTTATTTACATGTTTGTTCTTAAAAGAGGCTGGTGATCATGGCTGGCTTTTCATATTTGTGTGCCAGAGTGGTTTCATGAAAACTAGCCCATTTGTAGATGACTATTAATACAACAAAAGGCAACTGTTTCCCATCTTTGTAACATGTGGGTGAAATAGACCTCAATTTGAGCTGTCCGGGGAAAGATAAAGATGGCAAAGCAACTAAAAAAAAGGGAAAGGACTGGAGGAAAATAGCCCAGAAATAAAAAAATATGTGCTTCTTTGTCCTCACAGAATGAACCAGGCTCCCACCACTGGCTTCGAGGAGGATGTTGGCGCCAGGACGACACATCATGTCATGTATCCAGAAAGTGCCATAGACCTGGACAACACCACCAGCCTGGTGCTGATCCCTTTCAAGACTCTGGACCTGCAGTGGATCATTAGTGCTCTGACCACGGGGACCATTAAACAGTAAGTGTACTATCAAATGTTGAAGCTGCACTAATTAATTTAGCAATAAATAATTTATATATTGAGAGTGGATCACATGACTGTGTGTAATGTGAAAGGTGTTCCTTCTTGCTCCTACGATCCTATTTTATGACAAAACACTGGCTCAAATGAATACAACCTGAATGGATGTTTAATCAGTGTTGAAGTCAGAATAAATGAGAGTTAAAGTGATAATTTGGATTAGTTTATGTGGGGCTGTATTAGGTATTTTTCAATAGCCTGTATATTAGGTTCAATAGATGGAAGTTGCCCCAAATAAGGAGAAGCAGTGAGGGGCACCAGCATGGAAGCTAAGTAATGAACTTTTTAGCCACTTAAAAAAAGGTCTGCTTACAAAAATCAATATCTGTTTAAGTGTATGTGGAATTTAGAATATTTTCAGAGGTTTACTTTGACATCAGACAACCTTTTTTGATGCCGTATGAGCCAAATATTGCTTTCTCCAAATCAACCAAACTCCATAGACGAAATTAGTAATTATACCTCATAGAACACGGGTGCTGCTGGTCCACTGCCGTCTCAATCAGATAGTTTGTTTGTGTTATTGTGGGACTTTGTGTTTTAAAAGGATGGTTCAGATTAACTTAAGTCACACCCTAACACAGAAAAGCCTGTCTAGCGTCAAAGTAAGGTGGTGAAAACATTCTAAATATAGCGTCCTGTCCACTGCAAGGTTTATGCTGTAAAAACTATTATTGAATGTTTTTAGGCTGACCTTTTTTAAGTGGCTAAATTACCCTTTGCTGCTGAACCTATCTACAGCAGTTAATTGCTTAGCTTCTGTGCTGGTGCCCCTCTGGTGCCAACTGCTATCTACTGTGGCTAATAAATTGACTTTTGACACACCTCATACAACCGCACATCAAATAATCTGAACTATCCCTATAAAAGTAAGGCACTGTACAATACAATTAGCAATTATGTGTGTTATGTTTGCCCACAAGAACCTTAAGACAGGCTTACTTTGGTTAGGTATATCAAGACACAGAAAATCAGTAGGGCTAATTTAGACGCAGCTTGTCTGTGCATGCCTGGTGAATTCAGTTCATTTTGCCATAGACATCGTTGTTTCAATTTCAACAATGAGAAGTTAAGAGGTCAGAGTCAGTAGCTGGTGGAGACCAAAGACGGAGCTAAAAGCACAGTTAAAATTGGACTTACACTCTCCAGGTGGCCAGAAATATGACTTTAAATAAATGCTGATGTTGCTCACAGTCAACAACATCTAACATCAACCATACCAACTTAATAAGGTGATAAAATCAATATTGTGCCAGAGTTTGTTTCACTGCCACCAAGTAACCAAAAAAAAATGAAATGAGGGCATAAATTCTTATTAAACTTATTATAAATGCTTATTTCAAATATTTAAATTGGCAAAAAAGTAACAATTTAATCAAGCTCAAAAATGACTTAATGAAAACATATTAGTTTATAAATAGGCTAAAAAACACACAGAGAGAGAGAGACATATGGACAAACTGTAATACAAGTTCTCCATCCAATCTCTAAATTTCTAATTAATGAAAAAATAGTGGAATAGTTTCTTCATTTACACTTCCTTTTCTCAGTGCAACTAGAGTTCAAAAAAGTAATCTGTTCTAGAAATTTAAAAGGCGTGAATACATCACCATGCATCACTCGTGTGTTGCGCTCCCAGATTCATTTACACTCTCCAAATACCAGATTGCCACAACAATCACACTCACTCAGTATGCCTATTTGTCAGATTGCCATTACAAGGATAATCACTCAGTTTTAATCTTCCAGTAAATTTCACCTTCAGCTGCTTCATTCTCAATGACCCGTAATCATTAGCTTGATTACTGGACACCCAGGAAAAAAAATGAAGCCGGTGCCAATTAATGCCACTGCCAATAATTCCGACACGCCAGCATGTTCGATGGTAGAGGGACGAGCAAATCCAAACAAATGTTTCCTATAAATGTGCCGTTGTCTTCCAGCCCTGCCAAAGCGATCATTCTGCATCATTAAATTTCACTTTACTGGCAGTAATGTCAGCATTAGCCCAACAGACATTAGATCTTAACTGAGTGTTGTGAATTATTTTATTGTTAGATTTTCCAGTCTTGTTAAATAAAAATGGGGCTATGTAAAAGGACAGAGCTGTGTGAAGGTTTGTAGTCCTGACTTTGAATAGGAACAGTCAAGTTTAAGCACTTCTCTATGCAAAAATGTCAAGCCTGTGTGTGATAAAGGATGTACTTTATAACATTAGGGTGTATAATGTAGTGTATAATGCATGGCGGGTCATTTTCATATTCTTTTAGAACAAAATGTAGAGGAATGTGTGCACTCAAATGTACAGCACACAGTTCTAAATGGCATTAGACCAGTCTGTATAATCTTTGAATTTTAATGAGACTCAGAGGCAGAGGCAATAGCCTTGATAAACCTTCCTTTAATTGGAAACATTTGTATCTCGCCATATAGTCATTACTTTTCATTCTAGTCATTAGTAAGCTGTTTTCAAAAAAAGTCAGCACAGGCTGGGTCAGGGTCGGGAGGAATACTTTAAAAATGTATTCTGATACAATAACTGATTACCTTTTAAATAATGTAATCAGTAACTGAATCCAAGTATCACAATAATAAAGTAATATAACGTGATTACTTGACGTTACTTTTGAATTACTTCAATACCAGATATATGGAAATTGTGTTAGTGTAGCTAACATTAGAGGTTGGTCTCTGAAGCTAACATTAGAGACTGATCTGTGTTGCTAACATTAGTGGTTGGTCTTTGTGCCTTACTTTAGCAGTTGGTGTGTTAAGCTAATGTAAGCGGTTGATCTGTGTAGCTAACGTTAGCTGTTGGTCTGTAGTTTGTTAGTTGTTAGTCTGTGTAGCTAATGTTAGTGGTTGGTCTATGTAGCCACTGTTAGCGGTTGGTCTGTGAAGCTAACATCAGTGGTCAGTCTGTGCAGCTAATTTTAGCAGTTATTCTATGTAGCCAACATCAGTGGTTGATCTGTGTAGCTAATGTTAGCAGTTAGTCTGTGTAGCTAAAGTTAGCAATTGGTCTGTGTAGCTTACATTAGCAGTTGGTCTGTGCAGCTAACATCAGTGGTCTTCACTGTAAATGTTATAAACGTTGAGTTCTTAGATCTCTGTATTTTCAAAGTTGAGGGCAAAATTGACACTATACTGTGATGTTGTTCCTCTTTTCTTTCACCAGAGAAACATTTTTTTTTTTTTAGCTGGTTTTACTGAGTCAAGTGTTGCTGTGCCCACTGTATGCTGTAGTATAGTTCTTTATGTTAAACTGTATTTTAAAATTGTAATCTAGCTAAATAAACCCCATTTTTACTAAATGTATCTTTAATATGATTATGTTTTTTTTCTGTAACCATATTGATTGATCCCTATTGATTACAGAATCCCATTTCATCCCATTTTCCCATTACTCCCCAACCCTGGCAGTGGTGTAGAATTTAGTTCAGTGTCAGCTCAGTATCATTGTTCTTACTCATGAAAATCATAAATTGCATATGAAAACTGCAACACTTTCATATGCAAACTGAGGTGGACACTTCACAGGAGCTGCACACACCTTTATTCAAAGAGTCTCACTCACTTTCAGGGTTTAACTTTGCAGTTTTTTGGAATGACAAACAGCTCCCTGCTGCACAGTCTCATGTGATGAGTGATACAAAAAGCAAAGGAATGACAGCGGGCATATGTTCATGTGATGACTTCTAAATCTGCCCGTGATATTTAATGAGTTTTCTTCGTGCAGCTGTAATAAGGGAAGGCACTGGGCATTTATTTTTGGACGACACTTGAATGAGATTAAATCGTGGGTGGATGGATCATACTGAGGTGGTGGATGTGATACCAGCAGTTGTAGACAAACAAGCAGAATTGTGTTTGAAAAAAATGGCATTTTAGGGATTTTCAAATGAATTGAAGCCCACATTTTAAGCTTCTGGTCTTTTCTTGTGTTACAGCACATATATACCTGTTACGTCCAGGATAAAGGCAAACAAGGATAAGGTGAGTTATACAAAGGATCTTTTTTATTATTATAACTAAACATGATATTACTTTTGTTCGGACTTATGGACTATCCTTTTAAAGGATAAGCATGTAGGATTTAGTGGCATCTGGCAGATTGCAAACTTCTTGTCTCACCCTCCCCTTCCATGCATGTAGGAGAACCTACAGTGGCCATGAAATGCAAAAGGCCCTGTTTAGAGCCAGTGTTTGGTTTATTCATTCAACTCATCCTAAGGTAGCAAAAACACCAGCTTATTAGACACCAAAGTAAACATACTTATAAATATTATGTTATATGCCATATTTACACACATACGTTGCCATATTCTGTCAATAAATCCCACTAAATCTTACACACTGGACCTCTGAAACTTAATACACATATGTACACTACATGGCCAAAAGTATGTGGACATCCAAACCTGACATGTGATTGTTGAACATTTAATTTCAAAATAATCTTCATTAATTCCTGTGTACTGACACCAGGGTGCCAGTCTTGTTTTAATGGCACATGCTGATTCTGTGGTACTTCCAGTGGTGGAAAGTAACTAAATACATTTACTCAAGTTCTATACTTCGGTACAAAACAAGTGATGAGCTTATAAACAGCTAAACAATGACAAATTACAACATTAATGCTACTACAACAGCCTTCATATATTGTTAATTTTGGAGGACCCTGTGGAGAAAAGGGGTGGTGTTTCCAATTGACATAACCACAAAATATCTGGGGCGCCGAGTGTGGGGGGCTGTGGGTCCTCTGCAGCAGCCGTGGGTTTGGGTCCTGCTTGCAGCCTATAAATATCTGAGGAAAAATCTCCTACTGTTTTTTTAACAGGTTAACGTAATTTTTCCTGTGACAACGCAAGCATAGACTCTTCCAGGCTGTTAATCGTTTAATCAAATTACAAGGAGAATCTGACCAGTGGTGGACACAAAGAATAAACTATATAGAAAAAGCCAGTCGTCTCTCTAATGGTCTTGTTTGCTTATGTAGGTTGTGCAGGGACAGCAGTAATAAATTAACAGAGTTAAATAACTAGTTTAAAACTCTGTATATAATATCCAATCATATCATGTATTATTAGTAGTATGACACATGGGAAATAGTTTTGCTGCACTATTAGAACATTTTTTTTGCTTTATTTTAGTACAGTTTTTAGATAATACTTTTGTTCTCTTATTTGAGTAACATTTTCATTAGGGACTTTTAGCTGTAATGGTGTATTTTCTGAGTATGTCCTCCATCACTGGGTTTTTCACTTTGACGAGTGGTCTGTTGCTGCAGCTCAACTGGAATACGGTGCATCAAAACAATATGTCAGTGTATGTCAGTGAAACATACCACTCCTGCCAGCGTATGAAGATTCTTTAGAGGAATATGTCGCTGCTGAATGTGGTATGTCACTGCTCTGCCATGTAAAGATGGCATGCCACTTGTCCTCTACTGACAGTTGCCAATTTTCACCTAGTGTAGCTCACTGTGTAGCTGTGTCTGTGCTGTGTGTATGTGAATCTTGTGAAGCTGTTATGCCTTCAAGGTCTTGAATTTGAATTTTCCTCGATAAATGCTCCCGTAATCTGGTGTTTGACCTCCACAATCACTTGTGTAAATCAAAAATCTTTTAATATCTGTAATGAAATATGTCATTCATAGTTTGATAAGTTCTCTGTTGACCCCTTAGTCTGGAAAATAGTCATACAATCAAAGTTAATATGCACAGCTGGTAAAATAAACAAAGTGAAAATATACATCATTGGCGGTGGGTATAAAGAAATTTGCAATTGCATTTACAGTAACAGTTTAGATGTGATGATAAGAGAGTCTGGAAATATTTTTGGTTTTAGCTTCAGAGTGCTGGAAAAGTGCTTATTCTGCTCTTTAAAAGCTGAACAAACTCTTTATCCTTGTACTACTTAGAGTTGGCGTATGCCACTAAAACAAGTTTGGCATACCATTAGCCGCTTCAAATCCTGTCACTGCTGTAGCATTGATATTTTAAGTAGAACTAAGGCGCCCTGGCCAAAGCTCTCCAAAGTACACTATACTTTTGACTGAAGTGTGTAAAGCTTATGCTGAATACTCTTTCTCCCTGAAATGTCTTTTTGAATACATTATCTATGTAAAATTATGCAAAATTATGTAAGTAATTCAGTATACATAGATGAAGCTTTGTCTCCCATCTCAGTAAATTTCAAATGAGTTGAAATACTTGTGACTCTTTTGCAGGTGTTGATTTACAGTCCCACATTTTTCAAATATGTCTACGAGTCGTGGCTCGAAGGTCACGGACGGTATCCGTCCACCGGCTTCCTCAGCCTGCTGCTCGCTATCCACATATGTGATGAGGTGAGTTAAAATGCTGTTTTAAATGCAGTACAGTACTGAAATTCTTCAGTCAAGCGGAAAAAAACCTTATGAGGGCAACTTGATGTCTTATTAAATTGCATTTTCAGAGTGAAAAATGAAGGAATCAAAAATATGTCTGAAGTGATGTGAAAATTTAACAAAATCCACAGATGAGACAGATGTTTTGCTGTGTTTGTGTCTAGAGCTGTCATGATTATGAAATTTAGCTGACCCAAACAAGGTTGGCTATCGTTCACATCGTTCACCCAACTGTACCTTTTTTCAGTGCTTTATTCTCTCTGTAACAACTTAAATACTGTAATATTTCTCCATAAAACGTGCAATTCACAAATATTGGTTTCATACTAAGGTTTCAGACATACTAATAAAAGTCATATTTTTTTAAACTTACTAAATAGCATGTAGCAAGGAATTTCAGATGCACCCAGTGGCTAAGTGCTAACATGCTAAACCATCAACAAAGATAGTGAAAAAAAGTCCAGTTATCTCCAACAGCAACTTATTTAACTTGCTAATTACTCACATAAAGATGGTAAATTTTTAAATATCTTAGTCTATCTGCAGAAATGCTAACATTTGCTGCAGCTGCTATGAGGGACTTGGCTTTCATCAAAAACTGTGCACTCTTCAGCTTTTATCGCAGAAACAGGACATGTATTCAGCTTAAATTGATGGAACAAAATCACATAGAAAAGATGATTCCTTGGTGTGTTGGACAGTGCATATCACACACTACAGACATAACAAGACCAAAAGATGTAATAAGATGGAAAACAACATAACACTGTGAAAATTATTTCACAGGGTGGAAAACAACAAAAAAGACAGAAAAGACATAACAAGACTAAAAACAGCATAAAAGACATCAAAAGACAAAAAAGATGCAACAAAAATAAAAACAACACAAAAGACATCACAACACGAAAAAGACATGAAACAAAAACAGCATAACAGACATCACAAGACAAAAAAGACCTAGCAAAAATGAAAACAACATAAAAGACATAACACAAAAGAGACATAACAAAACTAAAAACAAGGTGAAGACATAACACATAAAAAAATAAGACTGTAAACAAAACTAAAAACAACATAAAAGACATAACACAAAAAAAGATGTAACAAGACTACAAAGAATCTAAAAGAAGAAAGACCTAACAAGATGAAAAACAACATAAAAGACAGCTACTTTTTACGGTTATAATTAAAGTAGATTTAATAGCCTGTCCTGTTTCACTTTTACCTAATCAAAGATGTTAAATTTGTACTTCTTTTTTTTCCACAAGTATCTGTACTTCAACTTGAGTAAAGAATCTCTGTACTTTTGTCACTTCTGGCTGCTTTTATACTGGCGAATGGAAACTGTTATAACAATTATGCAAAATGGTTGCAGTCAGCTCAAAGAATCACGATCGGGTGATTACATAAGAATTGTGTTAGGCCTATTTGTGACGCACTGCTTTTGTTCCTCGTCTGCTCCAGGTCAGCGTGTTTGGATTCGGCGCAGACCAGTACGGCAACTGGCACCACTACTGGGAGGAGAACCATTTGGCTGGAGCTTTCCGACACACGGGAGTCCATGACGGAGATTACGAATATAATGTCACCCTGCTGCTGGCAGACAAGCACAAAATCCGAATGTTTAAAGGCAGATGATACCAAACCCATATGTGCCACGTTTGTTTTTCCTTCCTCCCACGCTGGGAGAACATTTTTACCATGATTTCCAAAGACGTTCTCACACTGTCCATTCTCTCGTTCTTTACTTGAACTGTGGTTTAAGAAATGTCACTCCTGTTGACAAAGCTTTTGTCTTTGAACACTGAACAAGGCAAAAGGCACACTGCCATGTGTGACTGGGAGTGAACACACAGAAGACAAGAGAAGATGTCTTTTCAACAAGCATGCTATACATAAAAAGCTTTAGTACTATCATATAATATGTGTATACTCAATCTGTCCTCTTTTCTATAAATTGTTAGCATTGTGGCTACCTGAAGCTTTGCGTGTTAATCCTCATTGACACAACATAAGTCCTGTTAACAGCAGTAGTCACACAAAGTGCCATATTATTCAGTTGATGTACAGACATAGCAAGGGGGATTTTGTGCAAAGTTCATCATTGTCATTTATGCCAGAAGAGCATCTCATAAAAATATAACCACTGTCTGCTGATCTGAAAGGTGGATATTGGAAGCAGCTCAAATTGACAAGCAGCAAACCTAAAAGCATTTTAATGAGCTTCACAACAAAACATACTGCAAATATGCCTTCAGTTTGAGGAAAGTGAAAGTGGTTTATTATAGTAAAGGCAGGTATGAGAGAGAGAGAATCAGCTCCTTTTCCATCACAATGACCGATTTCAACCCAATTCTCATAAACTACCTGCACTACACTGCTCCTTGTATCTTGCTTGTCTGATTGCAGCTGTAAAATGTAGTTCGACAAGGCCAAGGAACATTAAAATCAGCCCCAAAGAACATATTTTATTATAATAGGTACCACAGGGCTTTAGCCGGGGTTTTTTAGAAATGCTGATGCCTTTCAAGACTCTGAACCTGCAGTGGATCATTAGTGCTCTGACCATGGACACCATTAAACAGCCAGACTGGGCTGCACCAACAAAGATTAATTTAAACTAAGATTAGTTCTAAACAGAGCACAGCAAAACTAGGTTTGAAATGAGTAAATCCAGGCTTAAAATTAAGCAGAGCTCTGTTGCACAATTAATAACTGACAAGTGTTGATGGGATCTAAGTGTGAAAAGGAGGGGAACCTGTACAAACAAAATCTTCCATTGTTTGCTAGCTGGCTAAAAGCTTTATAAAACGTTACATTGTTGGCTAGCTTAGCTTAAAAAGTTGACAAAATGGGGCATTGTTGGCAAGCTAGCTGAAAAGTTGACAAAATGTTAGATTATTGCAAGCTAGCTAAAAAAAAATATCAAAATGTAACATTGTTTGCTAGCTAACTTAAAAATTAGCAAAATGTGACACTGTCTGCAAGCTGGCTAAAACGTTAACAAAATGTTACATTTTTGCAAGCTAGCTAAAAAAAGTGAACAAAATGTTTCAGTGTATGCAAGCTAGATGAAAGGGTTAGCAAAATATCACATTGTTTGCAAGCTAGCAAAAAAGTTAGTTAGCTTACTCACAGTGACTCAGCAGACAAGTTGTAATTTCTTCTTTTTTGAGAAAAGACTTACGTTAACACTGGGTCACATTTTAAATTAGCGTTTGAAGTATTTGGTGCAACAGAATTACTTTTATTCTAGGTTTAGAATAAAAACTAAACTGATCTTAATTTTAGGCTAGTTTTAAAGTTTGCTGCAACAAAAACAACAACATGATTTAATCAAAATTAAAAGATATTGTTGGTGCAACCCAGCCAAAATGTGCTTATCCAGTGTCAACTACAATCAATACTGTATTAAGAATAGATAAAATGACTATGTGTAATGTGAAAAGTATTGTTTCTTGTGACAAACCTACAAAGAATAATAACCTGTAGCTCCCTCCAGTTTTGCAGAACTTCGTAGCATCTTTCAGCTCATTGTTCTGGTTTTACAGCCACATTGTCTCACTTTCACTGCTCTCATCAACCTCTCTTACAACAGACAGCTATTTCTGGTGAAATAAAAAAGGATAAACCTACTGTTCACCAAAAACCATGCATCCATCAAGAAATTTAGCAAGTAGATGGTGAAAATGGTGGAGTATTAAGCAGCAAGGGAGCCACAGTCAGGAGTTGGTGCAGACCAAAACAGAGCTGAAGGGAAATTTGATAAATGACTTGCATTCTCCAGGCGGCCAGAAACATGTCTCCAAATAAGTGCTAATGTTGCTGTGTGTATGCTGATGTGTTACAGTTTGTTGCACTTACACAAAGTCACCAAAAAATCAGTTGACGTAGGCTTGAAACAGAGGCATGAATGTGATCATTTTAAATGCTTTTTATCGTCACCTTAAACAACAAACCTTAAATTGAAAAAAGGAATTCAAGAAATAAAACATAAAATGCCCTGGTCCCTCCTACATACCACCACCACCATTTGGACATGTTTGACCACATACCAAGAATAAGGTTCCTAAAATTAATCAGATTTGTCACATTTTATTTATTCAGTGATTTGTTCCATTACAGAATGTTTCCTGTTATTTTTTTTCTCTCAACATGATGATCAGAATGTGTTTCAAAGCCCTCTTCACATGGCCAAA